>NC_091149.1:5234514-5844514 GCF_041381155.1 Argopecten irradians | reverse complement strand
CTTTTTCTCCCACAAACAAAAGAAAAATTAGAGATAATATCCTAAAAAGAAGTATTTTCACGACGACATGAACATGCTTCCGTCGTCTGCACGTCAATATTGATGACGTCGTCGACAATGCAAGCCACGGACACATCGCGTGAAGTCATGGCGTCACGTAATTGTCTTCAGGTTCAAAAGGTTTGTGCGCGCAATCTGTCATACCCTAGGGGTTTACAGAGAATTCTCCCACGGATAAAACCGGTGACAAAGCAGTGAATGGTTGGAGAAAAGGCAGTGATTCTTTGTAACTCTACAATTCGTTTAAACATTTATTTTCATTTGAGAATCATACGTTATGTACACTTTCACTATAAAAGAAAACAACACGGACAATCTGATTAAATTACATATCCTTATTATCACTGAATTTGATAAGAACCTCACAGGAAGGAAGTGGTCATAAGGATCTGTATTTTAATCAGATTATGGACACATCGCAGTCTCCCAAAACACAACTCGCAATTCACACAAGCTATACATCGATTATATGGGGACTGTCCTTACAAAACCCTGGCTGTTTATTGGACATGAATTTCATCCAACAGAAAAAACAAGGTTTTACGTGTTAATATTTCAATCTCTAACAAGATAAATTCTTATAATGCGCAAGTTCTCATGGCTTTGTGATTCATTGTTGAATAGTTATACATTGTATTTATAAACGTAATTGTGTCATCACGTAAAACAATCCTATGAGCTCGTTATCATTAAGGGAAAAACAATGTGTAAATCAGAAAGGTCTTAAAGGACTAAATAGAAGCAGAGTATACAACGTATTCGGTTTAAACACTACGAATATTAAATTAATTATGTGAATATTTCAAAAACTCAATGTTTAAAATCGTAAATTGTTATTTTGCGGCTGGTACAAAAGGAGTAACATTACTAACAATGCATTATTAAAGATACATGTAGTTAACGTAAAGAAATTGTTTTTCATTTTAAGTATATTTTAAATCTCCATTGAATAGATTTGGAAGTATAAAGATTATAGAAAAAACGGATAGAGCAATATTTAATGTATTACAATTCCATTGTTCGTTGTTTGTTGTCAACAAAGTTATTATTTTCAAGAATAGCCATTCTGTTTTAAAAATAAAAAATAGATATTCATTGGGAGGAAAAATCCTACCAGCTACTCATAACTACAATTTATGGTATCATCGTGGTAGAGCCATTTAGGAAATTATCTGCTATGAAATGAATAATATGCGCTTTAAAAGATAATATTCCAACTTACCATATTCTTTTAATATTCTCTCTTGTAAAAAAAATATTTCATTTGCTTTGAAATAATAAACATGCGCTTTGAAACATAATATTTCAACTTACCACGTGACGCGTTCTGTTTTAAAGTTCTTTCTTGTAAAGCGTCAAGATAAGCAGTCGAAAAACTTTTATAACTCAAGAAAATATGTATTCACCTATTGCGGACATGATGAAGTTCCTCAGGATGTCTGGTGGAGTGAGGGTACGGTTGCTGATGGTGATGCCTGAATGTAGAGCCTGGGTAGACTGTCGTGAAGTGCTCCCGTCTTGTTTTGTAGATCTTTACACATTATAACAAACACTATTGTTGGTTTATCGACTTTTACCTTTAGGTTAACATATAATTTGAATATGCCGTTGCTGTTTATACATCCAAAGGCAACACCTGAAAGAGTAAAGAGAAATTATAAATAATCGATGATTGTTAGGGCTAAATATTATTTACAAAAGCTTTAAGGATACGGCCCATGGTGTGCTGACAAAAGTCGTTCTCGCATTGATCGAGACAGGGACATTGCAATGTTACGCTTTAACCATTGAATGTTGCAATTGAATTACATTGGTCTCATGACCGAGTGTCTTGTATTTTTTTTCTGTTGTTTTGTTTTCAATTCAAAGCTCGATTTTTTTACCATAGAGTATTGTTTGTAGGTGTTAAAGTCATGACAAATATCATACCATAAATCATATATGACTATACAAAAGGCTACATAATCAGTCTCCCTTGACACCACCTCACGTTTAGCCTTCAGTACAGCGCTCGCCCCTGTGAGGTAGACCCTGGGTTCTGTCCCCTGGCCGAGACACACCAAAACGTTCAGCATTAAATGATTGGGACGACTGGTCCGTCTGTTGTCAGAATAATGTGACTGGGTGGGGTGTGTTGTTTGGCATCTTTGTTGACATGCTTCAGTGATATAGCACTATAAAAAGGGGCAAGAGTTTCACTATAATAATACAAGAAGACACAACACGAACATACCGTAGTCTCTTAAAACACATACCACATACTTCATACACGCTAGGTTATCCTTACATGATCTTTGCTGTTAATGACAACTAAGGTCATCTAGGGCCAAACTACAAGTCATGCATTAGTTTTAAAGATCCTGATAGAAGATAAATAATGATTGCATCTAAAAGATTTGGAAATAAAACATAGGCTATGAAGAACTAAAACAGAATGTAAATTTTGATTTTATTTTATGACATCAAATAGTTTGTTTGTTTGATTGATTTATTAACGTCCTATTAACAGCAAGGGCCATGTAAGGACGGCCTCCCATGTATGCAGTGTGTAGTGTGGATTAAGTACGTGATGCGTGTTTTGGGAGACTGTAGTATATTCGTGTTGTGTCTTCTTGTCATAGTGAAACTATTGCCCTTTTAATGGTATGAGGAGTGTAGCGTATTTGAAGTGCGTGGTGCATGTTTTGGGAGACTGTGGTACTGTGTGAAACGATACAATTGTGAGATGATACGGTGGGAAAACGTACACATTTTAAAAGGATAATTGAAAATAATATTATGTCTCACGACATGGAACAGTGTACATGTCAAAGACATCGTAATATGTATCTCTGTATAAATCAAATACAATGCACCAAAATATGCCTCACAGTGAGAGGAGAATCACAATCACATGCATAGAATGAAGAAAGATTCTCCCCTTTCAACAGATAGAAATGTGTAAAATGTGTGTTCAGTTCGGAGCTGAGAGATAACAACTTCCACTCTGCGGTCTCTCCGACTGGATAGTTTAGGATTAAGTGTAGGTTGTATTCTAAAACCGTTTTTTGTTTGTTTCGGTAGACCATTTTTGCTGCCAATGGTGTTTGATGGCTGACTAAATTGAAGGTTTGATGTCAGTATATGGTAGTTTCAAATCTGTTTGTAATAGGCGAAGAACAGTCTTGGCTGCTTTATCGGCCTTTTCAAACGAGCTGTAGACACAAATGTTAATTGATAATGTTACATTTACGAATAACAGAAAGGAGAAACCAGCAGCTAAATTCAAAACACAATTTAATTATATATACAATATTATACAGAGATGGTTTACAATATCTAAAGTAATTGGTGGTGGTACAAGACTAGTACGATGATTTAAAGTGTTACTTATCTGTATGCGAATGTCCTGGTATAATCCTTGATCCTTCCAGGTTTCAAATTAACAATAATCACAAATCCACAAGGAAATTGAATGTCCACCGATGATTTGTAAAAGTTCCAGGCAATATGAATAAATCCACACAAAGTGTTGTAATAATCCACAGATAAAGTCACAATAGCTCTCCCAATAGAATCTAATATGGCACTGTACAATTCTTGATATGTCTCATTACAGGTCTCATTACAGTTCTGATTAGCCTTGGACAGCTGGAGTATATATAGCTAAACCGTAATTCAAGAATATTGGAGAACCTTCTACTTCTAGAAATATCTAACTAAAAACAGTAAACAAGTAAACACACATAACTTTCTGGAAATAGATCATTCTAGATCTCTACTTAAAATCAACATGTTTACAAATATATCTGTTTATACATGATTATATTCTAGAAAGTTCTATAACCTAAATCAATGATATGACCTTCATAGGATGTATTGATAAAAAAAGCTATAGGAGTTATCTCCCTTATCTCATAACTACATGTATTTAGTGTCATACATAACACACCCCTCCTTAAAAAAAAGAAAGTTTTCTTGAAAAGGAAACTTTCTTGACATATCAAGTAATATTTAAATCCTTGATAAAGCATCTGCTAGAATATTGTCTTTCCCTTTGATATGTTTGATGTCAAGATTGTATTCTTGCAAAGTCAAACTCCACCTGAGAATTCTTTGGTTTTTGTTTTTCATTTTCCCAATGAATGTCAAAGGGTTGTGGTCGGTGAAGACCAACACAGGCACAACTGTAGTGCAGAGATACACATCAAATTGGTTCAAGGCCAAAATCAACGCTAAACATTCTTTCTCAATGGTGGAATAATTTCTCTGGTGTTTGTCAAACTTTTTCGAGAAATAACAAATTGGATGGTCAATTTGTTCAGTACCTTCTTGCATCAAAACAGCACCAACACCTACATCACTGGCGTCAACAAACAGTTTAAACTGTTTATTAAAATCTGGAGCAGTCAGAACTGGTGAGTTTGATAGTATGGCTTTCAATTTCTCAAATGCAGACTTACATTCGTCTGACCAAACAAATTTGGCATTTTTTCTTTAACAAAGCAGTAAGTGGATCTGCTATAACAGAGAAATTTTGACAAAATTTTCTGTAGTATCCAGCCATACCAAGAAACCTCATCAGCTCTCTCTTGCCTCCAGGAGCTGGAAAATCTATAATTGATTCTACTAAATGGTTCCTCAAATGCTGGAATGGGGTGCAAAGGTGCAACAGGGATTTTCTGATTAGGTTTCCCTACCACCTGACAAGTATGACAAGACCTACAAAAATCAGCCACATCCCGTTTCAACTTGGGCCAAAAGAAGTGATTTAAGATCCTGTTATAAGTCTTGGTCACACCTAGATGCCCTGCCATAGGTACGTCATGAGACAAACTTAGAATATCTTGCCTATACCTCGGTGGGACAACTATTTGATTGACAACCTTCCAGTCTTCCTCGGTTGAGACACATCAGGGGGGCGCCACTTGCGCATCAACACACCTGACTGACGGAAGTAACAAACCGGGACTTTCTCAGCCTCTTCCTCACTCAAAGCCCGATTACACAATAAGGAGATTTCAGGATCTTTCTCCTGTTCTACTATAAGCTCCTCTCTAGACAAAGATGATTTACTCATCATGTCAGATAAAGAAGTACCCTTGTTAGGAACAACTCTATCACTATCAAAGTCTACAGGATTGCTCAAAAGATCACACTTGCTCCCGACATCCTCTATATCATGAGCCAAGAAAGTGTCACCTAACCCTGGACTATAATGATCCTCAACTACTGCAACATCAGAAACCTTCTTACTCATTGAACGAGTTACAGCACAAGAAGGGAAAATACCAGGAAATTCCTGTTGAATAGTCTCAGCATCATCTGTTTTATCTGGAATACTGGACACTAAGGGATCTACCCTAACTTTCTCTCCAGCCAAGTCATTGCCTAAAATGAGCGACACGCCCTCTATGGGAAGTTCCGGTCTAACACCAATGGTGACAGGCCCAGTAACCAAATCTGACTTTAAATAAACACAATGGAGAGGCACATTAACAAAACCTAACTCTACACCTTGAAGCAAAACACTACTACCAGATGAGGTCTCCTCAGACAAAGGCACTACACCATCTAATATTAAAGAATGAGAAGCCCCAGTATCTCGCAAAATCTTCACAGGTTTCAAGTTGGTAATATCACTAGTAAGTGAAACAAAACCTTCAGAAATGAAGGGAGAGTACTTCTCCAAGACACTATCAGACTCTGAGCTCTTAATCTCAACAGACACTTTAGAATCTTCCACAATATCACTAAGTTTCTGACTAGGCTTTGACATAGCTAACACAGAAGGAACTGACTGTTTACGCCTTTGCTCCTTACGCTGGAGAGAATAACATTCAGACATAACATGCCCTACTTTCTTGCAGTAATTACAAACAGGATCAGAAGGAGACCCCACACCTGCCCTATGATCTGTTTTAGAATCAGACTTAGTTTTATCACCTAATTTAGGTTTGTCGTTGGAAGGGCCACTAAAGGTTGGGTTCCTAGGCTGACCAAATTTACTAGTACCTGTGGTACTGTTTTTGTCTTGAGAACTGTTTTTAACAAATGAGCCTTTGTGGGTGAGAGCGTAATCATCAGCCATTGTAGCTGCTTCACTAAGTGTTTCAACTTTTCTCTCATCTAAATGAGTTTTTATGTTTGTGTGGACACAACGTTTAAACTCCTCTATCAACAATAATTGCCTCAATTTACCGAAATCCTCATCAATTTCTTTAGAATCACACCACCTATTAAATAATTGTTCCTTTTCTCTGGCAAATTCTACATGAGTTTGTTCATCTCTCTTTTCTCGAGTTTTGAAATTTCTGGCGGTAAGCCTCAGGAACTAACTCATAAGCTTTCAAAATAGCTTTCTTGACTACTTGGTAATTTGAAATCTCATCTACAGATAAAGAAGAATAAATGTCTCTAGCTTTACCAATCAAGACACTCTGAAGAAGCATTGTAAGCTTATCTTCAGGCCATTTCATACTGTCAGCTATTTTCTCAAAATGCAGAAAATACTTGTCAACTTCTTTCTCTTGAAAAGGAGGAACTAACCTAATGTTTCTACTGACATCAAAACCTCTGTTTCCTTGTAAACCCCTAAAAGTTGGATTACTTGAACTGTCTTGAGAAGCTAGTTCTAATTCTTTAATTCTAAGTTCTGTTTCAGCTTGAATTTTTTGCTTCTCTAGCTCTAACATCTGATCTCTCTCTTTTTCTTTTAATTCTTTCTCAATTTCTTTTTCTCTTAACTCCTTTTCTATTTCTCTTTCTCTCATTTCTTTCTCTATTTGTTTCATTTTCATTTCATGTTCAAGTTCCATTTGTCTAATTTGGATTTCTGAAGTGACTGTTTCCTCTATACTATCTAATGCACTAGAGTCAAATTTGCCATTGTCAACAAAATATCTTATAATTACATTCCTAATTTCAGCTTTCCTCAAATTAGTTTTGATAGTAAGGCCTAAATGTTTACCCAATAACAGTAAATCCTTCTTACTAACTTGCAAAAGAACTTCCAGGGATGGCGCTTTAACAAACTGTTCTACCTGCATAGTAGTCATATTTATCTAGCTGTTGGTTTCAAATGTAAACTCAAAGTTTGTACACAAATTTTGAAAATTTCTAAATTAATTTTTCAAAGTTAGATTTCACAAATTAAATATCGATCCCGGACGAGCCCCCAATTCTGTTACATTAACGAATAACAGAAAGGAGAAACCAGCAGCTAAATTCAAAACACAATTTAATTATATATACAATATTATACAGAGATGGTTTACAATATCTAAAGTAATTGGTGGTGGTACAAGACTAGTACGATGATTTAAAGTGTTACTTATCTGTATGCGAATGTCCTGGTATAATCCTTGATCCTTCCAGGTTTCAAATTAACAATAATCACAAATCCACAAGGAAATTGAATGTCCACCGATGATTTGTAAAGTTCCAGGCAATATGAATAAATCCACACAAAGTGTTGTGATAATCCACAGATAAAGTCACAATAGCTCTCCCAATAGAATCTAATATGGCACTGTACAAATTCTTGATATGTCTCATTACAGGTCTCATTACAGTTCTGATTAGCCTTGGACAGCTGGAGTATATATAGCTAAACCCTAATTCAAGAATATTGGAGAACCTTCTACTTCTAGAAATATCTAACTAAAAACAGTAAACAAGTAAACACACATAACTTTCTGGAAATAGATCATTCTAGATCTCTACTTAAAATCAACATGTTTACAAACATATTTGTTTATACATGATTATATTCTAGAAAGTTCTATAACCTAAATCAATGATATGACCTTCATAGGATGTATTGATAAAAAAAGCTATAGGAGTTATCTCCCTTATCTCATAACTACATGTATTTAGTGTCATACATAACAATAATGTTAATTGATAATGTGGATTTATCTACATTTATATATTTATTTATAGCATCTAGGACATAAATTACCCCAACTGATTGGCAGGGAGCAGTCACTGACCCGAGGCGTGTTCAGGATGGCGAGCGCTCGCTTCTAAACGGACATGAACAGAACACTGTTTAGAGATTTTTTAAATACATATTTATTCTAATAACAGTGACAATACAACTGCATGAGATATCACCATATCACATGCGCGTCGTTCTGGAAATTTCTTATCGCGCGAGCGCTAGCCATCCTGAACATGCCTCAGGTGACACTCCAGGTGCAGCGACCAAGGTAACGCCGGCGCAGGTTGCTCTATTGTTTCCCGGTTATTACAACACGCCCAACGAAAAAAAAATTGTGTACCGAGATAATGAATATAGGAAAGAGTGCAACCAGGGTGTTTGCCATTCTTTGGCGTCAAAGAACCGCAGAGGTTCGTTACATCGACTGAACTATCACAGGTATACATATTTTAGTGACATGTATACATTGTTTGTCTGCTTGAATAAATAACGTCCTATAAACAGCCATAGACATTAATATGCATATGTAGCCAGTTACTTGATAATTATGATCAATTCAGATAATTTGCGTTAATGTCTGCAGCATACATCATTCAATGCCATCAGACTGTAAAAGAGAAAACGGAGCATCAAACCAATTTATCTAATCAAGTGTGTAGAATATGTAATAACGTCTGATGACATCACTTTCTACAAAAATATATAGAACATTAGTTTATATTTGTTTCTTTGATTTAGTTGAACGGCCATCGACAGCCAGGGGCCTTTTCGGGATAAATCCTAAAGCACCTAAAAACATTTTAAGTGATTTTTAGTGATCACACATCGGATACTTTCTACTTATTTAGCGACGATTACAATATATTTTGCATATATCGTTACATTATCTTGCAGGCAACTTAAAAAAACAATGTTGCTTGTCGTAGAATTGGGCAAGGTTGTGCTTTACCTTGTAATGGTGGTCCGTGTCTCGTCATTCTTCGGTTATACAACCTACGGTATAACGGGGGTCTATCCCCAGACTACCCCTGGCATTGTGGTTCCTGGTAACACCTCCCGTCACGTCTGTTTGATATTGTGTGGGAAAGACACTACTTGTATGTCCATCTTTACAAATGCCGGACAGTGCCGTCATTTTTATAATGGATTCGTAGACAACACTGTACTGTCGCCAGCATCAGGATGGAACATGTACAATGTCTATTCAGGTAATTCATATCAGTTTTAGGTCATCTTATCCGAAATGATATTTACTACAGGTAGAGTGTCCCTATTGTATGATAAAAGACGACTAAATGTTTTAGTAACTTATATTTTCTTTCTTATTAACTTTCTTTTCTGTGACTTGTGGTCTTTGGTTGAGCGTAGTTTCCCCAAAACACGCACCTTGCAGTTCACACACACAATACAACATGCATGGGGACCGTCCATGGGTGACCCTGGCAGTTAATAGGACATAAATATCATAAACCAATAATTAACTGCCAGGCTCATTTAAGGATGGCCGACTCATATACGCCAACCATTACGATTTTGGCTTAATTATTACGACTTTGATCCCCAAATTCTGCTTTTTATTTGGACACCTAAGGTTGCGACTGATATTTCCTTCCGACCGAACGTCTTCTTTTTCGGAAAATTTAGTCTGGTTCCGGATACAGAAGTTCTTTTAGAATAGCACTAATCGCGAAAATGTACAGTTCTGCAAATATACAAAGATTATTAATCATGATTTTAGGGCTTAAAAACGTCAAGAAAAAATAAGGAATTGAAGTCGCATTCTGTTCCATTTGTATCTGATCGATGGCGTACGGAGGCAAATCGGACGTGAAAAGACACGAGGAAACAAAAAAGCATAAGACGTGTACTCACTCGGTGAGTGTAAATAAATGTTTTAATTTTACCATTCCTACTTTATATGACTTAAACACAATCCGAGGGGAGGTTTGTTCACAGAATTTATCATTGAATATTCTTTGCTTGTTTGTTTGTTTGATTCAATTATCTGGCCCTGCAGGTAGGGCGTTAGAATTGTACTTGCTGCCCCTATTGCATGATCGTAAAAGGCGACTAAATTTAGGATCTTATCTTTTCTATTCTTCCTAACTGACTTTATCCTTCCTAATGCCTCCCTTGGCACCGCCTCATTTTTGGCATTGAGTTGAGCGTTCGCCCCTGTGAGGAAGGCTCTGGGTTCTGTCCCCTGGCCGAGTTTGTTTGTTTGTTTGTTTGATTCAATTAACGTCCTATTAACAGCTATGGTCATGTAAGGACGGCCTCCCATGTATGCGGTGTGTTGCGTGTATGTTGTGCGAGGTGCGTGTTTTGGGAGACTGCGGTAAATTCATGTTATGTCTTCTTGTATAGTGGAACTATTGCCCTTTTTATAGTGCTATATCACTGAAGCATGCCGCCGAAGACACCAAGCAACGCATCCCACCCGGTCACATTATACTGACAACGGGTGAACCAGTCGTCTAACTCCCTGTACGCTGAGCGCTAAGCAGGAGCAGAGACTACCACTTTTATAGACTTTGGCGAGATCTCGGCCTGGGGACAGAACCCAGAGTCTTCCTCACAGGGGCGAACGCTCAACTCAAGGCCAAAAGTGAGGCGGTGCCAAGGGAGGCATTAGGAAAGATCATTTTAACAGTCAATGCAAAAATTCTATAAAATATATTATAAAAAGTTTACCTAGTCCTACAACATTCTTGTACACTACAGGTTGAATACTGATATGAAATAATCAGCTTTTATTCTTATTTTGTCAATTCTGGCAAGTACAACATACATGATACTTTTATTTACTTAATTAATACATTCTTTCATACTAATGAACAGGTTTTGATGTCTGATTTATGTTTAAATATAGTCAATACAAGGTTATATGCACACTGAACACTGTTGGATATTCTGATATCAACCACATATACACAGTTTAGCATACAGGGAGTGGGACGACTGGTTCGCCCGTTGTCAGTATAATGTGACCGGGTGGAGTGTGTTGCTTGGTGTCTTCGGCGGCATGCTTCAGTGATATAGCACTATAAAAAAGGCAATAGTTCCACTATACAAGAAGACATAACATGAATTTACCGCAGTCTCCCAAAACACGCACCTCGCACAACATACACGCAACACACCGCATACATGGAAGGCCGTCCTTACATGACCATAGCTGTTAATAGGACGTTAATTAATCAAACAAACAAACAAACTATCCGTGTAATGGAAATTCCTTATTATACAAATATTTCATGTGTTACTGTGCTCTTGTTCATAAAATTTACCCCTCGGTGGTGGTAATCAACAAATATTATATTTTATTACATAATCATTAATTTTTTAGTTGAATATTTTATAAAACGAATACGATAATCACTAAATCACCAGCACCGTACCGTACGGAGAAGCCTCAAGTCCTATTGAAGATTGACGTATTGCCCACGTACGCCACGTTGTAACTCCGGTTTGAATGTCTTATTGTCTTCTTTAACATTACTAGACCTGCATGCAGCCTTTTAATCTAAGGCTCTGGGTTCTGTCCCCTGGCCGAGACACACCAAAGTCTATAAAAGTGGTAGTTTCTGCTCCTGCTTAGCGCTCAGCATACAGGGAGTGGGACGACTGGTTCGCCTGTTGTCAGTATAATGTGACCGGGTGGGGTGTGTTGCTTGGTGTCTTCGGCAGCATGCTTCAGTGATATAGCACTATAAAAAAGGCAATAGTTCCACTATACAAGAAGACACAACATGAATATACCGCAGTCTCCCAAAACACGCACCTCGCACAACATACACGCAACACTACGCATACATGGGAGGCCGTCCTTACATGACCATAGCTGTTAATAGGACGTTAATAAATCAAACAAACAAACAAATCCCTATTTAATCTAATACATTCGCCGTGTCCGTTCTCTACTCGATAAACGTCTACATGACGTGCTTGATTCGAGATCTATTAAGTTTGCGCAAAATTGGACGTGAACCTTTGTGACGTCATAATAACGTTACTCACTGTTACGCTCGATTCCTCGGAAGTTTTCTACAAAACTAGACAACAACAGCGTTACAGCGAGGTGTTCCTAAAGCCGTGCAATAAAGCTATTCAATATAACATCTCGAACCGTGCAATAGTGCAATATAACTTTTCCAAGTACACGTACACCTGTATACATGTATAATATATACATAATTAACGGGTGAAAATACCTCTCACTTCTTGTCATACATGCTGATTTACTTGTCAATGTATGTTTCGGCTATTACACTGAATCAGGCCAATATAACCGATAAAATATAAGTGGCCTCTTATAGTGGTATTATTACATCTATATCCATTAGCCGGATGAGATTTTGAACTCAAAGCTGCACTCGGTTCTTTCCGTTATAAACAGCCAATGTCGACAGATACAGTTTCTTGTTGTGTTTGGCGATATTTTATTGTCAATATTTCAAATAAAATGTTGTAATTTTGAAAACTTTCTAATTTCAGGTATATGAACGTTTGTAGGAAGTAAAAAACCCTAAGAAATCTATGTAAATCTAATGATTTAGTCCCTTTAATATAAGCATTCCAGATGTAAATCAAGATGGTGTTCGTCATCAGTATAAAACGCTTGTTTTTAACCAGTATTCTCTTATTGACTGATCTTTGAAATCGTAAACCCTCTTCTGTTGAGATATGTTTCACTTAACATCACATTGCCCTGTGCAAGATGAGGTGCAATGTATTGACTAACAAATTTAGTTGCATAACAATGTATGTACCAAAATAATATCAGCGATACAGGCCCCATGAACCATTGGTTCTGTAATCTACCAGTCATGTTTTAGTGTCGTATTTTTCCTCTTTGTTAAGGTGGCTGCCCATACCTAAAAGGATATATAGAAAACAGGAAGCTTAATATATGTTACAAACTGCATATGGGAGGACCATTAAATGCTTACAGCTTCGTAAACGCGTGTGCGTCGGAAGGTGGAGAATTGCTAAGGATTACGTCACAAGAAATACAAGACCACATCGAATTTTTTCTAAGTAAGAATCATAAAGGTGTTTATGACAACTTGTAGTTAAAATGTCTTGACAACGTCATTATAGAAGCATGTTGAACGAGTGCAAGGTGAACAATTCTCATGGTCATATGGTGAATGGTGAAAGTCACCACTTAAAGGTTAGCCATATACCAAAGTAGGTAATTGGTTTGATATCCTATATTCTAATATACATTTACAAGCTTCAGAAAAATGTTTATTTAAAAAAAAATAGTTTTACTTATATTCGAAATGTCATATGACTTGCTTACGAGAAGGCAGGCCTAGAACCACGTGGTGTATGGCGATAGACTTACTGATTTATAGCTATGCGATAGATAAACCAATGTGATATTAAAAAATATGCATACTCGATGATATGTATGAGGCGCTTCAATATGTCTAATTTATTAGTTTAGAAAATCCCTTTAGTGGCGTCGTGTCTCAAGTGTATGTTTGCGAGGTCGGTGTGTTTATATGTATGGTCTGGTTTGATCTTAGTTTAAAGTTATCGATAGGTAAGATCATTAGAAGCTTAACGATTACTGTATAGTTACTAATATTCGCGGTGTCATAAGAATGGGAGTTTAAAAGGCAAGGGAGATAATTAGCGAAAATAACCCCTGCGAATAAGTTCAAAACAGACAAAAATCGAGAAATTTATCAACTATAGAGAGTATTTGTAAAAAAAAAAAACGGGAGCAAATGGTAAGTTTATAAATACTATTCGAGATATCATGAAAACCATTGAAAACTATTGGAAATCGAGAAAGATCCTTTCTAATCATTACTTTCTGGAAAAGTACGATAAAAAGAATTGTTAAAGTTGTGCCACTGTTTAAGAAAGATGACAGGCATTCTCGATTCGTCATCACTTATAAAGGTTTATATCTGTATGGTCTGCTGTGATAAATGTTTTGAAAGAGTAATTTATAAATATTGCATAATTATTTTTTTTATAATCATTTATTATACTAACACCTGTCTGATTTTACGCATGCTTATTCAACTATTTGATAATGTTTGAATCGCTCCTGAAGAAAGGAAACATGTCTATAATTTTTGTGATATCTCGAGGCTTCCGATCGTGTTTGGCACTACAAGGATTTATTCGTTAAATTAAAACGGAATATGTTGAAAAACAAATTACAATTTGATTGAAAAATATTTGCTTAATAGAAGACTTAGGGTATTTATAAATAATTTTTCCTTTCATCTCCTATTAATTAAATTTTAGCAGGTGTTCTCTAAGGATCTATTATTGCCCCTCTTTCATTTTTGATTTATAGTAATGATATTGCATATTGATAACATATACCTTCATGTCTTGAAATTAAACCCGTTTTGAATAGAGATCCGGAATATCTGAATCTGTGGTCTAATATCTGGCTAGTCTCATGTAATCCCGAGAAAACTAAGATAGTATTTGTCTTTAGCTTTATTGTAGATATTGACGCAGGATGGGACATTAATTTTGATGGATTTTTTTTAGAAATTTTACTAATTGTCATAGGCATTTGGGAGTTATTTCTAATTATAATGGCAAGTGGGGAGACCATATAAAGGCAATATACATGTATACACCAATAATGAAACAAAAAATCCTCAACGTCCGAAAAGAAGGAATATCTTTTTTTTTGATAAATACATAATTTGTTTTGCCCGTTTTTGAATACAGTTGTGAGTTATAGGATGTCTTTACCCTAAACAAATCTGAAATATTAGCGAAAGCTCTTCCTCTCCAAAAAGTATTGTTTTATGCATTTTTTTTATCGTATTTTGTAGTCATCACGTGATGTTTGCCTATTATATTATTTTGCATCATTAATGAAAGGTTTGGTTTGTTTATTTTTTAGGGCGAGCAGAGTACGCTCGCCCTATTGTTTTCCTTGTCGTGTGTAGAGTCTGTGTACATCCGTTATGCCTATGCGCATGAAATACCGGAAGTGAGATCTACGTATTGAATAACTATATTCTGTTGGTCTTTGGCTTATGATTACATAAACATAAATTAAATATTAACTCTTTGCAACGATTTACATATGCAATTGTCAGTAATCAAGAACGTACCTGGATTAAACACTTATCACAAAAATACGTTTGGAACTGGAAGCGTATAAGCATAAAAACGCTTGCATCTCTCTATATATTCAAGCACCTTGCCGATTTTGTACACCAATGTGCATTAAGGTTTAAATAGTCGATAAAAGGATTATGGAACTGGAAGCATATAAACATACAAACGGAATGGTAATGAAATTCATGCACCTCACCGATGATGTATTAAAAAGTTCAAAATAGTCGATAAATATAGACGCATTGTGAAAGGACTAATAGAATGAGTTGAATATAACTCCTATCCAATTCTTAAATTAATAGTTTACCAACTGATGATAATGGGATAAAAAATAACGAAATGAACGAAATGCGATGATGTCTTAAAATAACTATATTTTTAATTAAAATTATGTCTTTGCACAGGTGTTATAACATCATACAACAACATCCTCATCCAAGGCTCGGACCGTGACAGTAAAGGGATATATAAATTTGCAGACGGTACCCCCATGGTATATTTCAACTGGGCTGACGGTAAACCTGATCATCCTGGTAACGATATGATCTACATAATCGTCGACAACTCTGGTGACTTCAAGTGGCATGATGGTGCTGCAATAGATCCGGATTATATGTTCTCTTTTATCTGTGAAATCAGAATGGATTGATGAACACATGATGCCTCCAACGGCAAACGATGAATGAAGCAGACAAGATCATCCCAACTAATGTGACCGAGTGGTGTGTGCTGTTCGGTGTCTACTGTATGGTACTGTGAGATAGCACTATAAAATTGTCAAACTACGTACTCACTATCGCCAAGACACAACACAACATACCACAGCATCCCAATATAAACACAAACACATTGCATACAGTCCTTAATTAACTGTTGCAAATAATTAATGTAAATAAGCAGCCAACCAATGATGCATCGAATGGATTACCCAAGAAACTTGTTTTGTCGGTATTAAGTTAAATGAATTTCTTATACCAGTAAAAGTATGTTGAAAAACAAAACCCTACAAGACAACAAGACTATTTCACATGTGGATATGAAGGATAGGGATATTCTACCCCAGGTTCACAAAATGTTGTAAAACCCATGGCTTGCCGAGGGTTTTACAACATTTTGTGATCCGAAAGGAAGAATATCCCTATCCTTCACATCTACATATGAAAGACATTTTTCCATGCATACCTCGACTTTTTATTGCAATTTTGCTACTGATTGTCCGCCATTTTCGAAATAAAATGGAACTGCATGTCAATTCCTCATATATGAAAATTGTACCTAGAAATAGTAATTTTGTTGACGCTGTGACGTCATGATGCTTTATTGCATGGGTAGCCATGCAATACAGCCTCAGGCAATATGAGTGTATTGCCCTTGAACAGCCAGTATTAAACGTGCAGGTATGAGAAAAAACAGGTTAAAACCCATTGGACAGAGATATCTTCAGTTCCGGTCAGGGTAAGATTACTGTATTTACCCAAGCAAGACAACCTGCACGCGTAGAAATGATAGAACGAAATTTGTAATCATATGTAAATAAACTTAAACATGTGCAGTCCATTTGGGCAACTCATATCACATTTCATCTCGAACCTTACGCCCGTGCTGACCTTCGACCTAACGATCATCGTGAAGTTCACCTACCATCACGTACTTTGTTAATGTTAACCCTGTACAAAGTCTGTAATTAAATAGTTTTGATACAAGGTAGGGGATAGGACAGCGAAATCTCTACCCTCAAGGTAGAGAGAAATTATATTAATCTTCATATAAGTTATGTTTTATATGGTATCCAGCAGGGCCCTGTTTTGGACCCCTTCTACTCTGGATCTGTACGAATAAATGTCTTATGTTCTATGAACAGTCATGGTTATTTGAGACTTCCCAAGTATGCGATGTGTTTGTGTGAATGTCGGTTGATTTTGTGCTTCCTTCGACTTGTAACTCTCATGTATGAGTGAGGTAAATAGTAAAGTTCAATTCTGTTAGTCGAATGTTTTACTCTCGAGAGTAAGGCCTTTTTTGTGTCGCCTGCAACGCAAGCGCGACAGACGAAGTATATCTTTGTCCGTGTCGACGACGTCGTCTAGGAAAAGGTTTCCGTGCGATAACTTTACAATTATAGCATTTTGATGAGGTCGATGCATGTTTTTATTGACCAAAGAAAACTTATCGACCGAGGACGTAGTTTTCATAGTGCTCAATGTCCGATAAACGACGTGTATAGCTTATTTTACTGTCTAAATAAAAGCACCGCCCTTACGTGTATCATAATTACGTCTTTGTATTTGTAGCTCCGACGTTGTTAAAATGTTGCATTTCTCATCAAGACTACCGGCAGAGAGGCAAACCATCTATCATTCGCTGTGTTTGACGAAAATGCGTACCAACAAAATAGGCATCTTAGAAACGCTTAATTTATCAACGTTTTAATGCATAACGCATTGAAACGCTTTAATGACTTCGACGCTTTGATGCACTGGATCGGGAAATCCCTATCTATTTATAGACAGATCGGTCAATCAATTTTTTTCAATCAACTTTTATCAGTCGATCATTGTTTTATAGGAAGTCACGTGGGGTACCGACGTCCAATGAGATTGGCGGGAAAACCACGAAAAGTAATAATATGTATTGTCCGATTTCAACCTAATTCATATATTGCTTTATATCAATAAAATCTAAAATGGGTTTGATACTGGTCAAAACCCGTCAGTATTTATAAGAATTACGTTACTTTAAAACCGTCAAAACAGATAGTTTATTGAATTGGTTTCCGCTCAATAATTTTTTTTTATTTATTAGCTGATTTAACCAAATTATGTTTATTTTTTATATCAATGATGGGTTTGATACTGGTCTAAATCTGTCAATATTTGCAAGAGAGCTACGGGATATGATAACTTAATTATTAACAATATTTTCAACTCTTTAACTATCTTTGTGATGTTCTTAACTGCTGTGCAGGCGACACATCTACTTCCGTGGAATTCTTGTCGTTTATATAGTTAGACTGATTGGACTTCTAGTCGTTCGTTCATGAATTAATGACGAATCTTGTGATTTTATATTATTTCAAACAAGTCTTGACAATGTCCTTCTAAGCTTGTATCACAAACTGCAGGTCAATTAGGATTTATAGCAGGGAGAAGAGTAAATTTACCAAACGGCCGAACAGGTTGTTTCAAATTAATGAAAACGGCCATCCTCTTTCCACTATTTTCAATTTTATCAGTTTCTCCAAATATAACGGTTCTGAAAACGACCTTAACCTTCTGTATAAAATTTCGACTGCTCGAGTAATAACCTTTGGAGTCGAAGACAGTCATTGAGGCTGTGGTATGTTTTGTGTCCCTTTACAATAGTGGAGACGTTTGTCCATGTTATAGTGCTATCTCACAGAATCATACCGTAGTTCTTTCAAAACTTGTGGCTATCATTCATACTTTCGATGTACGTCGGGAGTTTTTTAACTCCATTAAAATATAACTCACAAGAATTAAATACATGTGCATTAAGCAAGAATATATACATTTCATCAAAAGAAAGAACTATCAATCTATACAAAAACTATTTTACCGCAATTTTCAAATCATATGAGAGTGAAGTACTTTTTATTATTTACAAGGCTGCCTGTGTTTCACTAGGTGACTACATGTAATTCATTCCTGTGATCGTGTGTATTGATTTATGAAAGATAGAGATATTTTTTTCTGTCTGAGATTTAATCACTGAATGTAAGTTAAAAGGCAATTGTTTAATGTTTGCTCTGGCCCTAAATGACCTTAGTTGTCGATGGGCCGTAAAACTAAAAAAACAAAAATCAAACAAACAAAACATTTGAGAAAGAACCCTCAGAATACCGACGGTCAGCCAAAAATGATGAAGTGGTCATAAAAAGCGTATGTGGTACCATAGATTTGCAGACATATATTGAAACATTTTTAGGATTAGGATAAAACTAGTAAATTCCTGGTATGAATAATGATTTGTGTTGAATAAATTATTTCAATTAGTTTCAATAAAAATTCAGAATAATTATGGATGATATGGTTCCAAATACATCTCATATTTGCCGAATTCCACCATGGACATGAAAACCAGGTACATATAATGCGTGTTTATAAGTTATGAGGAGATATGTCTTCAGAAATAGTTTGAACCTCCTATATATATCAGAACAGAATACAATTTAAGTACACATTAAAAGTCTGAAAAATATATGTAGCGGAGCTTTTAAATATATTGTATTTTATGGGAATATATTTTGTGTCATGGTCCTGTGTTTGATGTAGGAGAGTGCCCATGTATCTTATGTGTACTTGTCATGCATATTATTTCATTGTCATTTAGCGCCTGTATCATGTTCCTTCATTTTTTGGGCAGAGTGCTAAAGGAATAAGTTCTTGTCCCATATAGGACTATAGAGATATGCAATATTAGATAGGATGGGAGCATGTTTGTAGTTAGTATGATAGGGTTGTACAGTTGTGTGACCGCACAACGTTCCAAAAACTGCGTGCGCACAGCTGTGCGGTTTGGATCTGCGTGCGCACAGCTGTGCGGTTTGGATCGCGGTGTGGTCTAGTACCGCACAGCTGTGCGATCGGGACGATCAGTCAATCAAATTTGCGAAATCATTCCATAAACGGATCGTATTGAAGACTCTAATTTGCTTGTAATGTCATTTTAGTGATATCGAAATCTAATAATTAATTTCTGTTTAAACATATGTTTCTACACATGTAATATTTCATCATAATATTTGAAATATATTTTGATTGATATACATTTAATTTTGATTTATTCATTTTATTGTCAGTTTGGACGATCTCTAAATATATTATATATAAACATGAAATCTATATTATGTTATGTACATATATTAGAAGATTAAATAAATTTATTAACTAAAAGTGATGTCATGAACATAAAATAATGTGGAGTGTCATATATAATTCATGTTGTCAACAGACATTTTAATGTGTTTACACATACACATAAGATACAATATTTTATCATCATATTATATGTACGTAGATGTACATATGTACATGTGTAGTATACCCAATGTAATTGGTACAAAAGTCTGTCACATACACTTTTCTCCCTCTTTCCCCATCCCACCACCTAAGAAGGTGACAACTTACCTGAGATGATGATCATTCAGGCGTCACAGGTAAGGTATACCTATTTTCTTTAACCCAAGGGGGTCCATTATAGCATTCAGTTCATTTGATAGCATGCTGTGACTGCCTCTGTACCTGTATAACCTGATTAGTTTAGTAAAATTGCGCTTATTCTTTCAATTAAGAATACTTGTTGTAATATTGACTTTTTTTCTCAAAATTAAGATAATGTATACACATTGTTTTGTATCTTATTTGTATTTTATTTATCTTTTTTCATGAGGGGAGAGGGATTTATTAATAGTCAATTTAATACTACCGGCCGGTACATGTATACATGTACATTTATATATATGTATTTCAAACACGCTACGAGACAATAACCAATGGGCTCCCTTATACCCCAGCCCCAGCACAAACATACCTACAGTACATATATAGCTAGCAATTGTATGTCTATTTTGCCGCTCTGACACTAATTCTGCCCTCTGGCCATGAATTGTTTTACCTTCAGTTTAACTAATATCCTGGTTCAGGTATACATATATACTAGTCCAACAGATCTAGTATAGAAAAGGATGTGAATACCTGAATGAACGTACGTAAAACCAAATATTTAGATGATATATAAATTTCTGGTAAAACCTACAATCTAGCTAGAAGAAATGTAGCTACGTATACATGCATGTGTACATGTACACTGTATTTTTCAAACGATTTTGCGTATAGTTTAGTTTGAATATCTAAATCTTAATGAGACCACATGACAATAGTTTTAATAAATTAAGCTGTCCTGCTTTAAAATATTTATATGATTTTTTTAGTTATTTATATACAATCAAATTTGACTGAAATATTGTTAAGTTCACAATAAAAAAAAGTTTGAAGATGTTTAATTACTACGTAGTAAATCAACATTGTACAGGTAAATTTGCCAGTATAGTAGACTGTATAGCAGCCCCAAGTACATGTATATAAACTGTCAAGTAAACAAAACAAAACAAAATGATATTTATTATTTAATGGATATCCTTTATATATATCACATTTAGATTTACCATGTCTTCAATACAGTATAAATAAAAACCCCATCATCGTTTCGTTTTTACGTATGTTTACTAAATTTATATCAACCACGATAAACAATCGCCCCAGACACCGTTCCTACCGCAATTGCACGGATCACATCGTGGTAAACGTTTTGCGGTTACACAACGTTAACGGTGTGATGGGGTTAACAGGGGAAATTTTGTAAAATTTAACATTGTTACAACAGAATTGATGATCGTATTGAACGTTATCTTAAAAAGCGTAATACAATATTTTCCAGTGATAAGAAACACAAAAATAATTTTGTCATTTGGTTTCTTGTAAGCCTAAACAAATATACAATTTAGGCGCACAAGTTATGTCAAATAAAATTTTGTGAAATCAAATACATTTTGTATCTATGATTCTGTAGTTGCATGATAAATCTTGGTCTTTTCGTTCCTAAATTTCAGTTTTCCCTAACCATGAAAAATAAGTTGGAGCTTATTATCGTTGCGGTGTAAAAAAATGTATTCAAACACGCTAAAATAGCAATCAATGGGCTCCTTACCCCATATGCACCATATATTACCTACTGTATAGAAAAGGATGTGAATACCTGAATGAACGTACGTAAAACCAAATATTTAGATGATATACTATATAAATTTCTGGTAAAACCTACAATCTAGCTAGAAGAAATATAGCTACATATACATGAATATGTACATGTACATTGTACACTGTATTTTTCAAACGATTTTGCGTATAGTTAAGTTTGAATATCTAAATCTTAATGAGACCACATGACAATAGTTTTAATAAATTAAGCTGTCCTGCTTTAAAATATTTATATGATTTGTTTTAGTTATTTATATACAATCAAATTTGACTGAAATATTGTTAAGTTCACAATCAAAAAAAAAGTTTGAAGACGTTTATTTAATACGTAGTAAATCAACATTGTACAGGTCTAATTTGCCAGTACAGTAGGACTGTATAGCAGCCCAACGTACATGTATATAAACTGTCAAGTAAAAAACAAAAACAAAATGAAATGATATTTATTATTTAATGGATATCTTTATATATATCACATTTAGATTTACCATGTACTTCAATAACAGTATAAAATAAAACCCATCATCGTTTCGTATGTTTACTCATTAAATTGAATTCCTAAAATTATATCAACCCACGATAACAATCGTCCAGACACCGTTCCTACCGCACATTGACATTGCACGGACCGCACATCGTTGTAACGTTTTGCGGTTATGATGGGGTTAACAGGGGATCTTTGTAACACTTATATGTTCTAGACATGCGACCTAACCATTTATTTCATAAAATACACCTTTGCAAACTGTAAATAAACATTGTTGACTTGTTGCAAGGTCTCCTAGTCTCGTTTTTCCCTCCAAAGGTGTTGCAACATTTGTTGACAAATTGGGCACATATCGCTCTTGTTAAAATACATCTCCCTCATGCATGTTACCATGTTATTTTAAAGTTATGGAAAGGAATTTATTAGCTTCATTTTGTTTACTAGGTGTATATAACAAGTTTATTAAGTACAACCACGAAATATTTCTCATCACCCTTGGGATTTTACATGCCTATAAAATTCACACATGATGCAGATACATGCCTCAGCTTGATGAAGGAGTGTCAGTACAATTAGAGATGCTGAGATGGGAGAAGTCTGGTTACAATGTACATTCCCACCCAGGCACTACGCAAACATCCTATTAGAACCGCAATCCTTTCTACTATATTATTTGAAATTACCCCCTAAAGGAGCCCCACAAACAAAGACGACTCGATATATTTTCCTTCACTGTCACGTTTTACATGATCAGAGGACAAAGCTTAACTCGATTCGCCCTCACTACTTTTAGACTATAACTTCCCTTCACTCGACTTGTAGCTCTTCTGCTTCTGGAAGCTCTTCCATCTATGAGGTGGAAGATCTTCCGAGAAAACTTCTCTTCTTAGAAGAGCACAAATCGAGTTTAGCTCTGAAATGAAACATGTGAACTTAATTTATGACCACTCATTCAATAATGCAAGACACTAGTTAAATACGAATAGTCGATATTGTATCAGCTATGCAGGAGGATGTATCTGCGCAAGTGCTGCTCCCTTCGCTTTCTAGAGGAATCCGTTTTTTCTGAGGGACATATTTTCGTTCATGTCTTCAGAAGCAATGTTTTGAAGTACTACGGAGTGCTGATGGATGTTGCGAAGATTACAATATTACAAGAAGTGTATAATGATGTCTGTGATATTTTGTAAGCCATTTAATTTTTGTTTGTTTGTTTAATAGGTTAATTAATTAACCTATTAACAGCTATGGTCATGGTCATGTAAGGACGACCTCCCATGTATGCAGTGCTTGCGTGTATGTTGTGCGAGGTGCGTGTTTTGGGAGACTGCGGTATATTCATGTTGTGTCTTCTTGTAAAGTGGAACTGTTGCCCTTTTTATAGTTCCATTTAATTTAAATTACAATATACATATGATTTGTCGCAAGAATAGCAGTACAGTGCTAATGTTGCATTTGTTCTGAAATGAGACGTAAATAAAATTCCTAAAATCTTGTCTACTTGAATAACTGAACGTCCTGTAAACAGCCAAAGACATCAATATACATGTGTATCTAGTTACTTGTTAATTATGATCATTTCAGATAATTTGCGATAATGTCTGTAGCATAAATTATTCAATGCTATCAGACTGAAAAAGAAAAAAAAGGGGGCATCAAACTAATACTGTCTGTACGTTAATTAAGTGTGTAGAATATGCAATAATTTTTGATATCTTTCCTGCAAACACCATATATTAAATAAAAATTAGTATATATATGTGTTTGATTTACTTGAACGGTCCATCGACAGTCAGAAGACATTTTGTCTAAAAGTTATCACACACAGGATTCTTTCAAATTACGTAACGGCGAGTACAATTATTTTTGCATATATCGTTACATTATTTTGGAGGCAGCTTTAAAGAAAAAAATGTTGTTTGTGGTGGAAATGGGCAAAGTTGTGCTTTACCTTATAATGGTGGTCCGTGTCTCGTCTTTCTTCGGTTATACAACTTGCGGTATAACGGGGGTCTATCCCCAGACTACCCCTGGCGTTGTGGTTCCTGGTAATACCTCCCGTCACATCTGCTTGATACTCTGTGGGGAAGACATTAACTGTATGTCCATCTTTACCAATGCCGGACAATGTCATCATTTTTATGATGGATTCGTAGACAACAATTTACTCTCTCCAGCTCCAGGATGGAATCTTTACAATGTCTATTTCAGGTAATGGTTTATGTATATTTTAGACCTTCTTACCACAAGATCCTTTTAAAAAAATGTGAATTTCATGGCCTTGCGGTTTCAAGATATTCCCCGAGGGGGTTTTTTCTATAGCTTAATATAAAAACGCATTTATGACCTCAATATGCCTAGGAAATGACTAAAACTTGGCTATAATTATCTATCTGATTAAAATACAGATCATTACAACAATCCTTCGTGAATTGAAAACGCCATTTCACCCCAGTATATATATATACAATTAGCTTTCTTGTGTTCTTTGAGCGAGTTGATACACGCAAAAACTGAGAGCTTTTTCATACTTTTTAATTTTCAATTTCAAGCAGGTAAAAAATATAATTTCCAAAGGTCACCTGGACATGACAAATTTTCTTATCAAACGTAGTGATACAATGTAATAAGGATCTGTATTTTAATCAAATTGCTATAATTATCAATCTGATTAAAATACAGATCCTTATTATCACTACGTTTGAGAAGAGAACGGAGTGGTTATGAGGATCTGTATTTCAGTCAGATTGCTATAATTATAAGCCTTAGATAGCGTTTTAACTTCATATCCAAATTGGTTGTGGCTGAATACCAGGAGCCAAAAGGTGTCAAAAAGGCCAAAATGTCAAATACCTCTTCTGAATTTACAGCTGTGATGGAATCAAATACTCTTCATAGATTGAAAGATCCTCTATAAAATTGTGAATTTTATGGCCCTGTGGTACGGATTTTCCTCTGAAGAGGGGGTCAAATGTACTATATATAGGGGAAACATATTTGCTAAATTTTATAGGTATTGGAGTGATACTTGGATATACCTATTAGCATTTTAACATATATCCAATTTTGTCGTAGCTGACCCCCATGGGAAAGAGAGCTTTGTTTAATTAATTGACGTCATTAACAGCAAACGTGACCGTGCGGGGCGTGTTGTTTGGTGCCTTCGGCGACATGCTTCAGAAATATAACAGTATGAAAAGGACAATAATTCCACTATTCAAGAAGACACAACACGAATATACCGCAGTCTCCCAAACCACGTACCATACATTGGAGGCCGTCTTTACATGACTCTGGCTGTTCCGTAGTCTCCCGCTACTCATATTGATATATTTATATTATCAATACAGTCCCTTATGTAACCTTACCACGCGCAGTTGTTATTTATGTCGTATATGAAATTCCAGCGCTTATTATGACGTAGGCCCTGCAGGTAGGGCGTTAGAATTGTACATGCTGCCCCTATTGCATGATCGTAAAAGGCGACTAGATTTAGAATCTTATCTTTTCTTTTCTTCCTAACTGACTTTATCTTTCCTAATGCCTCCCTTGGCACCGCCTCACTTTTGGCATTGAGTTGAACGTTCGCCCTTGTGAGGAAGGCTCTGGGTTCTGTCCCCTGGCCGAGACACACCAAAGTCTATAAAAGTGGTAGTTTCTGCTCCTGCTTAGCGCTCAGCATACAAGGAGTGGGACGACTGGTTCGCCCGTTGTCAGTATAATGTGACCGGGTGGGGTGTGTTGCTTGGTGTCTTCGGCGGAATGCTTCAGTGATATAGCACTATAAAAAGGGCAACAGTTCCACTATACAAGAAGACACAGCAAGAATATACCGCAGTCTCCCAAAACATGCACCTCGCACAACATACACGCAACACACGGCATACGTGGGAGGCCGTCCTTGCATGACCATAGCTGTTAATAGGAAGTTAATTAATCAAACAAACAGAAAACAAACATATTATGACATCATTATCATTGTGATGTCTCAATTGTCATACCAGCGATCACGGAAAATGACTCTTCAAATGGATGTTCCATCCTTGACGATAACGAATGATTATTTCATTATTGACGCAAAATCCCTTGGGGTTTCATCATAAAATTTTAACCAAGTGCAAATATTAGCATTGAACGTCTTTCAGTTGGTATTCATTATCAATATGAATGGCAACTGGACAGAGGCAAGTTCAACAATTCATGGAATTCAATTGTTTGCTTGCTGTTTTTTATCCCCCGCTTTCTCTGAAACGGGTGGAAATTAATTTCTCTGAAACGGGTGGAAATTAATTTGAGTTTGTCCGTCTGTCTGTGACACTTCGTTTCCGTGCAATAACTGTAATAAATGTAAACCGATTTTCTTCAAACTTGGTGACAAGCTTTAATGTCTTAAAGGCCCAATATGCGTATCTTTCTTATTTTTTCATGATTTAGAAGAATGTTGAATAAAAATCCTGTTGTAAATCATGCAGAGACAGGACTAAATCGAAGTCAAGATAACCAAAGTTAGACGACATTGTAACGTCGTTGCCGAGAACGTCATGTGACTACCGTAGCTACGTAACGTCTGTCCGAACTCTTCCGAAAACGAATCATGAACTTTCCGCCTTACGTTCAGCAATAATCGTAACTTCTATGGCGACCAGTTTAAAATGAAGGCATGTTTACATGTATCGACTTTCAACAACTGCTGTACCAAAGTTATTAAAAATCCAATTATAAATATTCTTTAATATATCTTAATTTCAACTACATCTACAAATACTTACAATATCGGAGTCGAATTTAACTTGAATGTTTGTTGATAGTTACTTATAGTGTGGCTTTAAAGACTCTGCCAAGTTCGATCGCGACTTTCAACGGATCTTATTTAGCGGAGTTATAGCCCTTTTCTTAAATAAAAAAGTCAGTTTTTGCCACTCCCGTACAATAAGGTTGAATGCCTTAAGTGCCTGGCCAGGTCGATCAACTCTTTCAGCGGATGTAATTTATCAGAGTTATGGCCCTTTAATTTACCATAAATGTCATTTTTCTGCAGTTTCTGTGTGATAACTAACAAATGTTAAAACTAATATTGTTAAAACAAAGTTAAATGCCTTAAGGGCTTAGCCAAGTTCGATCGCCACTTTTGGCAGATCTTAATTAGCAGAGTTATTGTCATTTGATTTAATGAAACAAAGTCATTTTCTGCCACTTCCGTACAATAACTGTAATAAATATTAACCGATTTTCTTCAAACTTGGTAACAAAATGAAATGTCCCAAGGGCTCGCCCAAGTTTGATCGCCACTTGCGACGGATCTTATTTAGCAGAGTTATGGCCCTTTGATTAATAAAAAAAGTCATTTTCTTCCGTTTTCCTGCAATTACTCTAATAAATATTAACCAATTTTCTTCAAACTTAGTAACAAAGTCAAACGCCTTAAGGGCTTGGCCAAGTTCGATTGCCACTTTTGGCCGACATTATGTTGTGGAGTTATGGCCTTTTGATGTACTAAACGTCATTCTCTGCCATCTCCTATGGAATAATTGTAACAAATGTAAACCGACTTTCTTAAAAGTAAGTATACAAGTTAAATGCCTTAAGAGTTCAGCCAAGTTTAATAGTCACTTTCAGCAGACATTTTTTTACACATCTTACTTCTGAATAAGACTTCAGTTTATTTTTTCATGTTTCAACCAAAGTTAAACATAACCTCAATAATGTTTACCTACAATATGTCCTGAAAGCGGGGGATGGAAATTCCAAGAATGTGCTTGTTTTCTCTCTCTTTTTTCCCTTAAAACCTGTACGTGATCTTTTGATCGCTACCAGAATTGTTTTTAGATGCTCTGTATACTATTCAGGTGAGAGGAGTCACACACTTTTACTAACGTAACTATGGAATTCCCGAACATTCGTGAAGAAAGTCCCTCGGTTGTAGTCCCAACCAGCGATTCATTTTGTTGTTTATTGCCGTTACAATGCTTTGAACACGTATTACGTTTTGATTTAAAATACACATTTAATTGGATCTTATAACAACTCTTTAATGTTATTTTGAAATCCGTCAAGATATAACGAGTAAACTTTGTCATGGTCACATTTCATCGTAAAATTTCCTACTGTCAGCCAAGTTCTGACGAGATTAATATTATGTGCCGCCTAAGGATCCATCTTGAAACCAATAGGAGACCGAAAACGGCTTTTAGTTTATAATGAATTCAAAGCAAATCTGTAATATGTGAAAAGTTGAAATGTAAACTATGTAGTTAAAGTTTGTTTAAATTATCATAACGTATATCTTATCAAAGCGTAAACAAAAAGTAGTCCAAATGTGCACCCTGTATGTATACACGTCATTTCTATTACGCTAATTTGATGTTGTTTTGTTTGTTTGTTTGATTAATTAACGTCCTTTTATAACAGCTATGGTCATGTAAGGACGGCTTCCAATGTATGCCCAGTGTATTGAGTGTATGTTTTGCGAGGTGCGTGTTTTGGGAGTGACTGCGGTATATTTCATGTTGGAGTCTTCTTGTATAGTGGAACTGTTGGCACCTTTTTTATAGTGCTATATCACTGAAGTTATGCCGCCGAAGACACCAAGCAATCACACCACACCCCGGTCACATTATACTGGGACAACGGGCGAACCAGTCGTCCACTCCCATGTATGCTGAGCGCTAAGCAGGGAGCAGAAACTACACACTTTTTATAGACTTTGGTGTGTCTCGGCCAGGGGACAGAGCCCAGAGCCTTCCTCACAGGGGCGAACGCTCAACTCAAGGCCAAAAGTGAGGCGGTGCCAAGGGAGGCATTAGGAAAGATAAAGTGAGTTAGGAAGAAGAGAAAAGATAAGATCCTAAATTTCGTCGCCTTTTACGATCATGCAATAGGGGCAGCAGGTACAATTCTAACGCCCCTACCTGCAGTATTTGAACTCCCCTCCCATTAATTATAGAGGCATATGTATATATATTTACATGTATATATCAATGTCTTCCAAAAGATGGCAATACTGTTTTAGTACATAATGGAATGAAGAAAATAATAAAAAATATATATATGTACGATCAGTGCCAGTGAACAGCGCTAAACATTTATAGCGACAATGACGTCATTTTTGTCAATATGATGTACGTGACGTACGAAACAAAAAACGCGCCAAACCATAGTCCCGGGACTATTCCTAAATAGTGCCTGGGGACTGAACCAATGAACAGGCGATAACAAGAGGCCCATGGGCCTTAACGGTCATCTAAGTACCTTGGCAATAATCATATAGGAAATTAATTAGATATAGTGTCATGGTTGCCATCTTCGATTGGGGATCAACCAGAGATGTAACAACACTTTGTTGGGACCATGTCAGGCTCCTTTCATGCAAGTTTCAGCCAAATCGAACCGGTAGAACTTGAGAAGAAGTTCAAAATGTGTTTTCAAGATGGCAGCTGTGGCGGCCATCTTGGATTTCGGATCAACCCGAAAAATAAGAACACTTTGTCGGGACCATGTCAGGATCATTTCATGCAAGTTTCAGCCAAATCGCACTGGTAGAACTTGAGAAGAAGTTCAAAATGTGTTTTCAAGATGGCGGCTGTGGCAGCCATCTTGGATTTCGGATCGACCCGAAAAATAAGAACACTTTGTCGGGACCATGTCAGGATCATTTCATGCAAGTTTCAGCCAAATCGCACTGGTAGAACTTGAGAAGAAGTTCAAAATGTGTTTTCAAGATGGCGGCTGTGGCGGCCATCTTGGATTTTGATCGACCCGAAAAATAAGAATACTTTGTCGGGACCATGTCAGGATCATTTCATGCAAGTTTCAGCCAAATCGCACCGGTTGAACTTGAGAAGAAGTTCAAAATGTGTTTTCAAGATGGCGGCTGTGGCGGCCATCTTGGATTTTGATCGACCCGAAAAAATAAGAAACACTTTGTCGGGACCATGTCAGGATCATTTCATGCAAGTTTCAGCCAAATCGCACCGGTTAGAACTTGAGAAGAAGTTCAAAATGTGTTTTCAAGATGGCGGCCCATCTTGGATTTTGATCGACCCGAAAAATAAGAACACTTTGTCGGGACCATGTCAGGATCATTTCATGCAAGTTTCAGCCAAATCGTACTGGTAGAACTGAGAAGAAGTTCAAAATGTGTTTTCAAGATGGCGGCTGTGGCGGCCATCTTGGATTTCGGATCGACCCGAAAAATAACAACACTTTGTCGGGACCATGTCAGGATCATTTCATGCAAGTTTCAGCCAAATCGCACCGGTAGAACTTGAGAAGAAGTTCAAAATGTGTTTTCAAGATGGCGGCTGTGGCGGCCATCTTGGATTTCGGATCGACCCGAAAAATAACAACACTTTGTCGGGACCATGTCAGGATCATTTCATGCAAGTCTCAGCCAAATTGCACCGGTAGAACTTGAGAAGAAGTTCAAAATGTGTTTTCAAGATGGCGGCTGTGGCGGCCATCTTGGATTTTTGGATCGACCCGAAAAATAAGAACACTTTGTCGGGACCATGTCAGGATCATTTCATACAAGTTTCAGCCCAAATCGCACTGTTAGAACTTGAGAAGAAGTTCAAAATGTGTTTTCAAGATGGCGGCCATCTTGGATTTCGGATCGACCCGAAAAATAAGAATACTTTGTCGGGGACCATGTCAGGATCATTTCATACAAGTTTCAGCCAAATCGCACCGGTTGAACTTGAGAAGAAGTTCAAAATGTGTTTTCAAGATGGCGGCTGTGGCGGCCATCTTGGATTTTGATCGACCCGAAAAATAAAAACACTTTGTCGGGACCATGTCAGGATCATTTCATACAAGTTTCAGCCAAATCGCACTGGTAGAACTTGAGAAGAAGTTCAAAATGTGTTTTCAAGATGGCGGCTGTGGCGGCCATCTTGGATTTTTGATCGACCCGAAAAATAAGAACACTTTGTCGGGACCATGTCAGGATCATTTCATGCAAGTCTCAGCCAAATCGCACCGGTAGAACTTGAGAAGAAGTTCAAAATGTGTTTTCAAGATGGCGGCTGTGGCGGCCATCTTGGATTTTTGATCGACCCGAAAAATAAAAAACACTTTGTCGGGACCATGTCAGGATCATTTCATACAAGTTTCAGCCAAATCGCACTGTTAGAACTTGAGAAGAAGTTCAAAATGTGTTTTCAAGATGGCGGCTGTGGCGGCCATCTTGGATTTTGATCGACCCGAAAAATAAGAATACTTTGTCGGGACCATGTCAGGATCATTTCATGCAAGTTTCAGCCAAATCGCACCGGTTGAACTTGAGAAGAAGTTCAAAATGTGTTTTCAAGATGGCGGCTGTGGCGGCCATCTTGGATTTTTGATCGACCCGAAAAATAAGAACACTTTGTCGGGACCATGTCAGGATCATTTCATGCAAGTTTCAGCCAAATCGCACTGGTAGAACTTGAGAAGAAGTTCAAAATGTGTTTTCAAGATGGCGGCCATCTTGGATTTTTGATCGACCCGAAAAATAAGAATACTTTTGTCGGGACCATGTCAGGATCATTTCATACAAGTTTCAGCCAAATCGCACCGGTTGAACTTGAGAAGAAGTTCAAAATGTGTTTTCAAGATGGCGGCTGTGGCGGCCATCTTGGATTTTTGATCGACCCGAAAAATAAGAACACTTTGTCGGGACCATGTCAGGATCATTTCATACAAGTTTCAGCCAAATCGCACCGGTAGAACTTGAGAAGAAGTTCAAAATGTGTTTTCAAGATGGCGGCTGTGGCGGCCATCTTGGATTTTTGGATCGACCCGAAAAATAAGAACACTTTGTCGGGACCATGTCAGGATCATTTCATGCAAGTCTCAGCCAAATCGCACTGGTAGAACTTAGAGAAGTTCAAAATGTGTTTTCAAGATGGCGGCTGTGGCGGCCATCTTGGATTTCGGATCGACCCGAAAAATAACAACACTTTGTCAGAACCATGTCAGGATCATTTCATGCAAGTCTCAGCCAAATCGCACTGGTAGAACTTGAGAAGAAGTTCAAAATGTGTTTTCAAGATGGCGGCTGTGGCGGCCATCTTGGATTTCGGATCGACCCGAAAAATAACAACACTTTGTCAGGACCATGTCAGGATCATTTCATGCAAGTTTCAGCCAAATCGCACCAGTAGAACTTGAGAAGAAGTTCAAAATGTGAAAAGTTTACGGACGGCGGACGGCGCACGACGACGGACGAAGCATGATGACTATAGGTCATCCTGACCCTTCGGGTCAGATGACCTAAAAAGTCATGTTATGTACTCAATATACTATATATTGTGTCAGATTCAACTGTATTATGTTTCATTAAGCATACTTTATGCTACAATTTTGTTTTATCATTGTTTAGGTGGCTGTCCATACCTAAAAGGATATTTAGAAAACAGGAAGTTGAATATATGTTACAAACTACATATTGGAGGACCAAGGAATGTGTATGATTTCATGGCCACGTGTGCGTCAGAAGGTGGAGAATTACTACGGATTACGTCACGGGAAATACACGACCACATTGCAGCTTTTCTAAGTATGAACTACAATATGTTTTAACCGAATGACACTTTGACGAACACAGGGTGACTTATGATGGAGGGCCGTCCCTATTTCCTTTGAGGGTAGTCGTATACCGGCCTATTGATAGATAAGGCTATTTGGTGCTGAACAAGTCAGGAACAAAATCTTGAGATATACTCATTCACCCCTGAAATTTCACATTGGTATGTTCTAGTCATTGATTTGGAAGAGTATAAATGTCTTCAGGGGTAAATGGAAAATAAATCTTCAGTTAAGATAAAATGGGCAAGTTTATTCAATCAAATGCATCTGTTTAAGTGTAGTATTCTACGCTAGACAGTCATAATGTCTTTAGAGCTTTAGAGCTATAATATATGGACGGTCTATAAACTTGTCAAAATACAGATACAACCGGACCTGGTCTGTTTGTACTTCAAACGCAACCTAGATTGTTATTGGATATTGTCAATAAAAACTCTATCAATAGCTTGTTTGTAAAGTGTAACGGTCAGTCCACTGGTCAGGGGTCATTAAGGGCCAAAATTTTATATTTAAAAACAAACTTGTCATCTTCATACAATCCTTCGAAATAAACAAGTTTAATTCAAATTACTTACAATTAGTTAAATTAAAGCATGAACAAATTCACAATGTTATTTAAAATTTTAGTAGCGAGATTTAAAATTATCAGGTAATTCGGATGGGAAAAAGTTTATCATATTTGTATTGTTATTAGGTGATGCAGGCCCAGTTTTTCAATATAACCTACGGTTATTCGATGTATGGTATTTTACTTGGTGAGTAAATAAATGTAACGCTTGGTTTTGTTTATTCACATAACGTCCTAGGTAGGGCAATGGTTAGTTACATAGATGAGGTAAGGATATCAAAGGCCCACTACCTTTCGAAGCAAAATTTAAGACATTTTAGGACAACGGCGGGAAACATAAGACGACCCGCGTTATGAAAATTAACATTTTATTTGTTTTAATTCAAAATGTTCTGAAGATATTGATGAGTGTAGTATTAAAGATGAGTTAATAACTTTTGCTACTCTACAAAATTATTCATCTCGTTTTACATTCCCGTTTTAAAAATTAAAAGCCGTTTTGGAAAGGTAATGGGCCTTTAACAGTCGTGATCATTTAAAGGCAGCCTCCTATCTGTGCAAGGTGCTGCGGTGTGTATGTTGTTGAAGGCTATAGTATAGTATTGTTGTCCACACACCGCATACATGGGAGGCCGTCCTTACATGACCATAGCTGTTAATAGGGCGTTAATAAATCAAACAAACAAACAAACAATCCTTGTAATATTTGAATGCTGGCCCTTTTTTGTGGTGCTATCTTACTAAAACATCCCACCGAAGACACCAAACACAACCCATCCGGTTACCACCGTACCGTCCCACTCCCTAAATGCTGAGCGTTTATGTGGCGGGTTTTATTAGTTTAACGTACTATTAACAGCTAGGATCAAGCACATGCCAGGTGTGTTGGTGGAGGAGAGTCAGAGTACCCGGATAAAAAACCACCGACCAGTGGTCAGTACCTGGCAAGTGCCCGACATGGAATTCGAACTTGCGACCCAGAGGTGGAGGACTTGTGGTAATATGTTGAGACATCTTAACCACTTGGCCACAGCGTTTACGCGCACCAATACAATACATGTATAATTCAAATACTAATACCGATGTTAATACACAGATTTAAAAAAAATCTCGAGTTAAACAATAACCATTAATTATTTTTTTTTGCTTTTTCAGCAAATAAGTGCGTGCTATGAAAGAGTATTTATCCAAGGCTCAGATCAAACTACTGAAGGAATATTCAGATTTGACGACGACTCACTGACGACATACTTCAACTGGCACAGCACGCAACCAAACAATGCCGGTAGCGAGGATTTTATTGCCATCAGTACCGTTCATCAATTCAAGTGGGTTGACATCAACGATATAGCTATGTCTTTGTCCTCCATCTGTGAGATTGATATGGCCTGAAAGATAATGACAAGTGTTTGTTTTAGATGAAACTAGAACTGTTGCCATAGTGGACGAATAATAACGCCTCCGTCAGCTGCACAAATTAAGTAATAGCTCCATTAACAGGGGACATTGTAGGACCCTATATAGTTTACTCGACTCTCTTTTATGTCGGGATTCTGTGTCCCAAATTGTATCAAAAACTCTGTCAAGTAATTTAGGAGGAGTTAGCCCGACAAAGTTGTGTTTATAGACTGAAAACCAGATTCCAGTATGCCATCCTTCCCTTATCTTCGTTACGGGGGGTATAATGAATGCACATTCAGATTGTTTCTAGCCACAACTCAAATTAACATTCTCGAATTTGAAAACTGGTATGTGTAGATTGATGTTTTTTCCATATAAATTAATCTTTTTTCTTTTTGTTACAAGCCTCTGACAGTTGATCGACAACCAGGCTTCTCGGTTATCATGTAAACACACCTTTTTTAAAACAACTGTTTGACATAATTATTATTGTCTAAAACTGTTCTTACTGGAGTGGCTTATAATGGCAAAAATATGAGCATTTGGGGTGATTTGCAAGCAACGCCCGTCCCCTGCCGTCAAGTACATTTTCAAATCTACGGCAAATTATCATTATTTCTTAGTTATGCTTTTAGATTATATCATTGTATAAAGTTTGAAGCAATTCTGTTGATGTGTTCTCAAGTTATCATTTCCCGTTGTTAGTATAATATGACCGGGTGGAGTGTGTTATTTGGTGTCTTCGGCTGCATGCTTCAATGATTTAGCACTATAAAGAGGGTAACAGTTCCACTATACAAGACGGACACAACACGAATATACAGCAGTGTCCCAAAACATGCACTACGCACATCATACACATACACACCACATACATTGGAGACCGTCCGTACATGACCCTGACTGTTAATAGGACGTAAATTAAACGCATACAAAAACATTTACTCTTATGCTACCATAAAAAATCCATTTATTTATTATCACCTGGAAACTAAACTATTATAGACAGACCAATCTGATTAAAGTACAGATCCTGATTATCACTGCGTTGGATAAGAGCTCTATTGAACGGAGTGGTTATAAAAATGTGTTTTTCAATCAGACTGTAGACAGACAGACAGATGGACAAACATTATGGTCCCCTCTGGTTTCACCGGCAGGTGACTTATAACAAACCTGACGACCGGCAATATCCTTTACGCTAGAAATACTATAAGTATCCAAATGAATAATCAGAAAATCTATCTATCTCCTGCTTGCTCCCAATGGCCCTGATCCGTCATAATACCTACCATCACTCTCTTTGGTGGCATAGCCCTCACCTATGATGGCCGACAGCGGCCGGCGAAAACAACTCCTACAAAACGATGTTCGTATCTAACTTTAAAAAAAATTAAACAAGGCAAATGGAACATTCATTGTTGAATTCCTTATCGGAAAAATTAATTGCACACCTGCGCATGGGAGTATTCCATTTAAATACAGGGTTTAGCGTCAAACATGTTGTTTTTGTACATAAATATTTGATAAAAATTGTGATGACAAAAATATTTTTAGAAAATATTTTCTGTACATCATTATTTTAAACATAACTATTTTTCATGACAAAAATATTTTCAGAAAATAAAAGTTGTACTTAAATATCAATGAATATTTAAGTACGAAAAACGTTTTGTAGCAGTTGTTTTCTGCAGGCCGGTGTCGGCCATCGTACTCACGCACGTGTTGTGGTCCGTTTCCCGTCCCTATCATTCACGTTTCTGAGTTCGACCTTGATTTTTCCCTGCGCGAGACTGTACAGTGTATCTTGATAATGCGTTCTCCTTTGTCACTATTAATAAGTTCAATGAGACATCCCTTTATCATCGACCTCAAGCTCCACATGCGTGATAAACTTTGACATAATGATCTCATTCGGACATCTACCTGCCGTCACTTTTTTTTGCTTGATGTTTATTTCATCCGGCTGTGTTGAAATTGTATAAAAGGATGCAATATTTGTTAGTATTTGAATGGTTAAGAAATTCGTTTGTTACAGAGCACAGAGTTTAAATGATGTTGTTACAGCATACAGTGTTTAAATGATGTTATCAATTTGAAATATTACAGGGTAAGATTTGAAATATTACAGGGTAAGAAAAATGATAATTCCCTACCTAGATATTAGGTAAAGGAAATATTTACAATCGGATTAGATTCACGACAGTCTAACCCCTGGCACGTCTCGAGTCACATCCTTCGGTAGATATTTCTCTGTGACCTACCCTCAACATTGAAAATGGTCCTGTTAAAATCCAGTGTCCAGGATTCGTACTGAATCGATTGCTACTCGGCTATATGTTCCTTGGAGAGTTATTGGTTTGTGGCAAAGAGGAGAAGGCTGTGTTTACAATAGAAGAGATAATGTAGTTCACTGCTGACGATATACCGTAATCATTGCACAGGTGAATATGAGTTATCTTTCCTAGCATGTGACTAACATTGGAAATGAGCGATATAGCAAAACATGTCTTTCCTAGAATGGTATCAATATTTGAGTATAATCGAGTAAAAAGAATTATCTTTTCTACCATGGTTTCAAAACTGGAGAAAAAATAACATACTTTGTAGTTTTAGCATGGTATCACCATTTAAGTAGAGTGGAATTATTAAAAATCCTTAAATGGGACAATATTTGAATAGGGTAAGGTGTCTTTCCTAGCACGGGAGTAGCTTCAATATTGTAAAATTAAAATATGCCAGGTATGTATATTCGTTCTACCACGGGACCTTCCTTGGAGTAGACCAAAAGATGAGACCTTAGGATCACATAAGTCACATGCTTTTTTAAAAGACCTTAAGAACATTCAATCTATGAAGAGTATAGTATTCTACCATATATCTCAGTAGAGAAGAAGATTTTTGAAATGTGGCCCTACTGTTCAAGTACGAATATAGGGCTATACGCCGCCCTACTATACAATGTTTCAAACATTAAATGTAAAGCTTACGAGCTACAAATTACGGAAAATAATAAGGAATGGAACAAATTACCCATATTTGGAGAGCTTTATTTCCGCCATTTTTCTATATAACCCCTTGAAAATTCTTAGGGTTTGCAGACAAAAGTTTATACAACACAGGTACCAAAAATCAACACCATACATACTAGTTTTAAGGCGCTGAAACACATGGCGCAAGGACAAATTAAAACTAAAATTTCGATTTTGATGTCCTATATCTCCGCTATTTTCAATCATATGACCTTGAAATTGGTCATAATAGGTGTCTAGGAGCATGCTCTTTCACATCCAATTCAAAACATTTTTCTTGGAAATTTCATAAATTACGGTAAAATTTACGTTAAAAAATGAACGAAACGCCATATTTGCAGGGCTATATTTTCGCCAATTTTTAAGCTTTTTCTTTGAAATTAAAACCCTTAAAATAACATATGCCAATGTCTAATTTTACAAAAAAAATTAACACCCTACATTAAATGATGAAGGCCCTACGAACTCACAAATTAACGGAAAAAAATAAAGAATGGAACAAATTGCCATATTTGTAGGGCTATATTTCCTCTTTTTTCTATATAAACCCCTTGAAATTCATATATTTTGAAAACAAAAGTTTATACAACACAGGTACGAAAATCAAGACTGTACATACAGGTTTAAATGCGCTGAAACGTCTCGCGCAAGGACAAATAAAAGCTAAAATTATGATTTTTGATGTCATATATCTCCGCCATTTTGAATCATATGACCTTGAAGTTGGTCATTTTATGTGCCTGAGAGTATGTTCTATCACATGCGTCTTTCAGAACATTTCTACGTTAAAGTTCATTTTTGACCTTTGTTTGACCCCCCTAGCGACCTTGACATAATTTCAAATAACATGAAATGCGAAAAAAACGTGCATTGTCGCGATCTACCTGAAGAACGAAACACACATGCTGTGTAGCATACGGTTATGAAATTATGAGCGTTTAAAGAGTGTCGTCTTCGACCTCGATGACCTGATGTGACATTACATTACCGGGTTACCATTGTGGTTCTAACTTGTCAACCGTCCATGGTCAGAGTTAACATCAGCAACATCGGATTCAGGGATGTGGGAGCTCTTCCTGCTTCCTCTTGCTGAAAAATCACCATTATTTGAGGCTTAAAAATAAGATTTTTTCATTTCCTGCGTAGATATCACTATATGTATTGGATATTTTGGTCCTGAAATGTATTTTTTGTTCTATTGTGGTCATGTTGATGCCTCATTTGTCTACTTCAGTTGAAAACTGTTAATGTTATGACTATTTTTCAAGAGTTGTTTTCCTAACATGGGACCAACATTTGAGTAGGATGAGGTCAACAGGGTTTCTTTCCTACCATGGGACTAACATTTGACACTGCAGTACCTACATCCCAAGATTTTACCCTTAAATGGGCATTTTGTCATGCAAGTTCATAGATTCCGTGTGTGTGATACGTATTCGACAAACAAATATTAACATTTCGTATTGAAGTCATATACCTTGATGTCGTAATGTAAATGCCAATGGTGTACGTACCAGTACCGAATATAAAATTAAGATGATTGTATCATTTCTTCCACGATGTTCGCTCCATGACAATGATTTTAAGGATTATGTCGAAGTTTAAACATACATATCTGCACAGAAGTTAATAAATCAAATAAACAAACAAACAGTACATGTCTCCAAATGGTCATAACAGCAAATTTTTTAATTCAAACCACGTGTTTTGTACCATTTGGGAGAATACCCCCCGCGGATCGTGGTTTCATTTCCAAAGTTGGGAAACTGATTGAATTTCAAAATATATATTTGGGGTTAATTAAATACATAACGATTTTTTAATCACGGTTTTAATGGTCATGTACAATTAATTTTGTGGGGTGAAAATCCTCCCGGGACGTGGTTATATCTCCAAAGTCGAATTTCAACAAATATATATTTACACTTGGAACTACATTGAATTTGTTTTTTACCAATAACTAGCATGTAACATTCAACGTAAAGGGGCTACTTTTTTTTAAAGAAACACATGGCTTTGTTACATTTTGAGACGCAAGGCATGTTATAACGTTGTTTTTTCCTTAGAAATTTGGAAAAATATGAACAATACATTAATGATTTATATTTATACATGATACAAAACATTTTTTAGATTAACAATTGGTATAAAGAAACGGAAAAATTATCCCCGACCGGGTCGACGTGCAGAGTGCTTTCAACAAATATATATTTTAACCTCGTGTGTCTTGTTCGTCCTACGATTCAAAGTCATTGGGGTGGACTGGGTCTCGTGGGACCCTCTGACAAGAGGTCAGTATATAAACATATCCTCTTGTCTCTGTCATGTGTGTATTATAAAACAATTAATCCACGTGTTGACAAAGTTACGGTTCAATATCGAACACAATGAAGTGGGCGAAGGATCTAAGAAATTATAAATAAATCCTCCCCGAAGGACGTGGATCTCATATCTCCAAAGTCGTGTGAAGTGTGCGTCAGCTACATTGAACAAATACTTTATGTTTCATATAAACTTTTATTGAATATATTTATCTCATAAATTTACTTTGCATCAAACTAAAATAATCTTTTTTGTCGTCGCGGATGAATAATTCCGAAGCGTCTAATTCGCTTTCATTTACCCTCCAAAAAATTTTTGTAGTAAAAATAGTAAAACGCTTTTAAGTAGCCATGCTGCTACATTGGGTAACATGCGCAATTCCCAAAATTTGCACTAATTATCTGTTTCACCGTAAAAATGTAGAAAACGAGTTGCCTACCATCATTCATGCCATTTGGCCGAAATATGAAGTTGTTATTATGGGTAACTAGTGATGACATGATTGCGTGTTTACTACCAAATATAGTGATTTCTCTGACCTGATCCGCCCATTAGGGGTCATGTTCAGGTGATCTTTGGAAATTGCTAATCAAATTGCTGCCTACAAATCTTGAAGATAAATTTCAGAGGACGAAATTGTTTGAAAACCTCTGTCAGAATTATTTCAGTTTATGTAATCATCTCGCCCAAAGAGCACAACAAAGCTAATTGTGTATGTATATGGGGCCGAAATAGCGTTGTCAAGTGATATAATAATGTGTAGAAAATAGATTTGATCTGCAGTAAACGTGGTTTAAAGGTCATCCGGAAGTGACCCCGTATGGGATATTATCAGATCCAGATATTTAACAGAGTGGTAATAAGGATCTGCTGTCGTCTTTATAGTTGTAATGTAGGTAATCGCTTGCAGTGAAACAAAAAACGTCTGTCTCCTTCCAACATTTATTTTCAACGTCTACAGGTACATAAGAGTTTACGGTGATGGCCGGACACATATTCCGGAATAGTACAAAATAACGTACAAAGACATTAAAATTCCAGATACACACTCAATAAAATATATATTTGAGAAACACATATATATAACATCCCCCCGCCAAACAAAAATTGGTCCCCAATTTTGAAATGAACTATCAAGTGACTACATGTACTATACAAAAAAAAACAATATTACATAAAAAGTACACTTTTCTTTACATTTGTTTACATCAAAATAAAAAGTAGACTATTATAAATGACATGCCTAGAAAACAAGAGGCCCATGGGCCTTAACGGTCATCTGACTATTAGTACAATACAACATAGTCGTTTAAAGGGCCACTAACTTTCCGAAACGGCTTTTAATTTTTAAAATAGGAATGTAAAACGTGATCAATAATTTTGTAGAGTCGCAGAAGTTATTAACTATATGTTTACTAGCACACTTATCACCTTCAGAACTGTTTAATTAGAATAAATAAAATTTTAATTTTCATAACATGGGTCGTTTTATGTTTCCTGCCGTCGTCCTAAATGCCGTGCGGTAGTTGACTATCACTGTGCCAGACGGCAAAACAGCGAAATGAATCTCCACTGTTATCGTACATTAGACAGGAAATCTTGTTTGGTGTTGTAACTTCATCTTAAGCCATCAATATATATTTTCTTTTGTTATTAATGTTTTAAGAAACCTTTAAATTTTGCTCCGGAAAGGTAGTGGGCCTTTAAAGATTTTAGCCTTTTTGACCCCCATGACCTTGAATGAAGATCAAGGTGATTCATTTGAACAATCTTGGTAGCCCTTCATCCCAGCATGCCACAGGCCTAATATCAGGTCTCTAGGCCTGTTAGTTATTGACAAGAAGTTGTTTAAAGGATTTTAGCCTATTTGACCCATGTGACCTTGAATGAAGGTCATGGTCCTTCATTTGAACAATCTTGGTAGCCCTTCATCCCAGCATGCCACAGGCCTAATATCAGGTCTCTAGGCCTGTTAGTTATTGACAAGAAGTTGTTTAAAGGATTTTAGCCTATTTGACCCATGTGACCTTGAATGAAGGTCATGGTCCTTCATTTGAACAATCTTGGTAGCCCTTCATCCCAGCATGCTGCAAGCCCAATATGAGTACCCTGGGCCTTCTGGTTCTTGAGAAGAAGTCATTTAAAGATTTCAGCCTATATAACGCCCGTGACCTTGTTCTTCATTCAAGGTCATCCATTTGAACAAACTTGGTAGCCCTTCATCCCAGCATGCCACAGGCCTAATATCAGGTCTCTAAACCTCTTCATTATTCACAAGATGTTGTTTAAATGATTATAGCCTTTTTGACCCCTGTGACCTTAAATGAAGATCAAGGTCATTTATTTGAACAAACTTGGTAGCCTTTCCTCCCAGCATCGTACGGGCCCAATATCAGTACCCTGGGCCTTCTGGTTCTCGAGAAGAAGTCGTTTAAAGATTTTAGCCTTTTTGACCCCTGTGACCTTGAATGAAGATCAAGGTCATTCATTGGAACAATCTTGGTAGCCCTTCATCCCAGCATGTCACAGGCCAAATATCAGTACCCTGGGCCTTCTGGTTCTTGAGAAGAAGTCGTTTAAAGGATTTTAGCCTATTTGACCCCTGTGACCTTGAATGAAGGTCAAGGTCATTTATTTGAACAAACTTGGTAGCCCTTCATCACAGCATCCTACAGGCCCAATATCAGTACCCTGGGCCTTCTGGTTCTTGAGAAGAAGTTGTTTAAAGGATTTTAGCCTTTTTGACCCCTTTGACCTTGAATGAAGGTCAAGGTCATTTATTTGAACAAACTTGGTAGCCCTTCATCCCAGCATCCTACATGCCCAATATCAGTACCCTGGGCCTTCTGGTTCTTGAGAAGAAGTCGTTTAAAGATTTTAGCCTATTTGACCCCTTTGACCTTGAATGAAGGTCAAGGTCATTCATTTTGAACAAACTTGGTAGCCCTCCATCCCAGCAACCTGCAGGCCAAATATGAGTACACTGGGCCTTCTGGTTGTTGAGAAGAAGTCGTTTGAATGAAAAGTTTACGGACGTCGCACGACGACGGACGGTGCATGATGACAATAGGTCATCCTGACCCTTCGGGTCAGATGACCTAACAAGAGGCCCATGGGCCTTAACGATCATCTGACTATTAGTACAATACAACATAGTCGTTTAAAGATTTTAGCCTATTTGACCCCTATGACCTTGAATGAAGATCAAGGTCATTCATTTGAACAAACTTGGTAGACCTTCATCCCAGCATCCTACAGGCCCTATATCAGTACCCTGGGCCTTCTGGTTCTTGAGAAGAAGACGTTTAAAAATTTTAGCCTATTTGACCCCTTTGACCTTGAATGAAGGTCAAGGTCATTCATTTGAACAAACTTGGTAGCCCTTCATCCCAGCATGCCACAGGCCTAATATCAGGTCTCTAGGCCTCTTAGTTATTCACAAGAAGTTGTTTAAAGGATTTTAGCTTATTTGACCCCTTTGACTTTGAATGAAGATCAAGGTCATTCATTTGAACAAACTTCGTAGCCCTTCATCCCAGCATCCTACAGGCCTAATATCAGGTCTCTAGGCCTCTCTTAGTTATTCACAAGAAGTTGTTTAAAGGATTTTAGCCTATTTGACCCCTTTGACCTTGAATGAAGCTCAAGGTCATTCATTTGAACAACGTGGTAGCCCTTCATCCCAGAATGTCACAGGCCCAATATCAGTACCCTGGGCCTTCTGGTTCTTGAGAAGAAGTCGTTTAAAGATTTAAGCCTTTTTGACCCCTTCGACCTTGAATGAAGGTCAAGGTCATTCATTTGAACAAACTTGGTGGCCCTTCATCCCAGCATGCCACAGGCCTAATATCAGGTCTCTAGGCCTCTTAGTTATTCACAAGAAGTTGTTTAAAAGGATTTTAGCCTATTTGACCCCTGTGACCTTGAAAAAAAGGTCAAGGTTATTTATTTGAACAAACTTGGTAGCCCTTCATCCCAGCATCCTACAGGTCCAATATCAGTACCCTGGGCCTTCTGGTTCTTAAGAAGTCGTTTAAAGGATTTTAGCCTATTTGACCCCTGTGACCTTGAATGAAGGTCAAGGTCATTTATTTGAACAATCTTGGTAGCCCTTCATCCCAGCATCCTACATGCCCAATATCAGTACCCTGGGCCTTCTGGTTCTTGAGAAGAAGTCGTTTAAAGATTTTAGCCTATTTGACCCCTTTAACCTTGAATGAAGGTCAAGGTCATTCATTTGAACAAACTTGGTAGCCCTTCATCCCAGCATCATACAGGCCTAATATCAGGTCTCTAGGCCTCTTAGTTATTCACAAGAAGTTGTTTAAAGGATTTTAGCCTATTTGACCCCTTTGACCTTGAATGAAGATCAAGGTCATTCATTTGAACAAACTGGTAGCCCTTCATCCCAGCATGTCACAGGCCTAATATCAGGTCTCTAGGCCTCTTAGTTATTCACAAGAAGTTGTTTAAAGGATTTTAGCCTATTTGACCCCTTTGACCTTGAATGAAGGTCAAGGTCATTCATTTGAACAAAAACTTGGTAGCCCTTCATCCCAGCATGTCACAGGCCCAATATCAGTACCCTGGGCCTTCTGGTTCTTGAGAAGAAGTCGTTTAAAAGATTTTAGCCTATTTGACGCCCTGTGACCTTGAATGAAGGTTCAAGGTCATTTCCATTTGAACAAACTTGGTAGCCCTTCATCCCAGCATGCCACAGGCCTAATATCAGGTCTCTAAACCTCTTCATTATTCACAAGATGTTGTTTAAAGGATTATAGCCTTTTTGACCCCTGTGACCTTAAATGAAGATCAAGGTCATTTATTTGAACAAACTTGGTAGCCTTTCCTCCCAGCATCGTACGGGCCCAATATCAGTACCCTGGGCCTTCTGGTTCTTGAGAAGAAGTCGTTTAAAGATTTTAGCCTATTTGACTCCTTTGACCTTGAATGAAGGTCAAGGTCATTCATTTGAACAAACTTGGTAGCCCTTCATCCCAGCATGCCTACAGGCCTATTATCAGTACCCTAGGCCTTCTGGTTTTTGAGAAGAAGTTGTTTAAAGGATTTTAGCCTATTTGACCCCTGTGACCTTGAATGAAGGTCAAAGTCATTTATTTGAACAAACTTGGTAGCCCTTCATCCCAGCAACCTACAGGCCAAATATGAGTACCCTGGGCCTTCCGGTTATTGAGAAGAAGTCGTTTGAATGAAAAGTTTACGGACGGCTGACGGCGGACGGCGCACGACGACGGACGGTGCATGATGACAATAGGTCATCCTGACCCTTTGGGTCAGATGACCTAAAAATCCATATAAGTTTAGTCTGGCAATTGCTTCACTATTTTAAATTCAACGTTATATATATAGTGTAGGGCATAGGCAATCAAGATATAAATTGGTAAAATGAGAAATTACTACCGACTACAGTTACACAAATCTCTTATAATTTCCTGAGCTGGCCAAGCTACAAGTACACTTTCACACTTCAATACTTTTTCTGTGCAATTTGTCAAATTTATCAATACATGTATTACATAAGAAAACCCAACATTTCCATACAATTATCTGCAACAGTCAGCTAAACTAGGAGTACTAGAAAATTTCAAAATGGTTATAAAGTTTAGTACATTTTATCAAGCTCAAGATCAAAATTTAACAATCTTAACAACACATTATTATGACAGTCATATAAATATAATTGTTTGTTCTGGCAATACTCAACTAACTGCTATATAATTGCAGCATCATCATGTTGTGTCCTTAGACCATGTGATTTGAAGTAATAGCGTAATTGAACTTACAAAATTTACAATATGAACATATATACCAGCTTTATATTTATCCCCGTCAGCCTTATCGTAGCTTTATATACGCGCTGACAAATATCTCAGCGTGACAAATATCTCAGCGTGGCCTTACAGTTCCCCAGAAATCATACAATTAAAATACATCAATATCAACGTATCACAGTAAAAACTATTACTACATGTAACATAAAGGCATATTTGCATATAATTCACACATTAAATAAAACATCCCTAAATCAATTCAACATTAATATACATGTACATGTTCATCCTTTACTATAGTAAATGTAATCCAAATAGGAAATGTTATCTACAGTAATGTTAGCAGAGATTTCGTTCTTGATTATGTAATAGTATTTTTTCTGACATAATTTATCTTGAGAAAAACATTTATTATTTGGAAAACAATGATGTTTTGCAAAATGATTCACTAGCATATTCAAATACCAATGTTGACAAAAAAATTAAGGCATATTTAAACAGAGTAAATTTAAATGTATGTTGAATTATTAAAAAAAAATGTAAATATAAATTTTAAGAACCACAAATAAATCATTATTATTTTTTTCCAAATAAAAAAGATATTTTTGTAATAATGATCAACTAAATTGTTATGCAGTGAAGTTAAAATTAAAGAACCAGTAATGCACATAAATGTGTTTTTCACCCCCAAAGGGGGAAAAACGTGAGAACCCCTGGGTATATATTTCACAATTTTTGTAAAGGACTTAAGACCATTTCTATTTATGAAATGACCGCGATTACTGGGGGTTTCCAGAGAAGAAGATTTTTTTGATGTATTAGCCATAATTGGACCATTTTTAGCCACACCCCTACTGTCTCCCAGGGGTTCGGCAGGAACAATGTGTATAGATTATTACAATGCTAATCAGGGACTAATTTACTCTAACAAGTTTGACATGGTTTCCAATGCAAATATGTGTGTTTTTCCCTATTTAAACTATAAAACTTAATACCCCCAGGGGGGAAAACGTGAGACCATGGGGTCAAATTCACAATTTTTGTAAAGGACCTTATGACTTTCTATTTATGCAAAAGTATTTGATTCTACCATTTCAGTATTTCTAAAAAAAATGTAAATAATAAATTTTAAGAACCACAAATAAATCATTATTATTTTTTTTTTCCAAATAAAAAAGATATTTTAAAATCAACAAATGTTAAATGCAGTGAAGTAAAAAAAAAGAAATGTATAGCTTAATGTTCATTAGACAATGCATCCAGAAGTCTAGTCATCTTTTCTGTAGCGTACACGAAACTTTCAAATCATAAACAGTTTTAATGGAACAATTAGGACAGCTTCTTCTGTCTTCATATCACATAGAACAGTTTTAGGGAATATCTTGAATTTATACGGAAAGCGGCTACTGAACAGAGGGTGCAGGTACGAGAAAGCTGGCAGGTGCGTGCTTCTTTTCCGTTCAGGATAATCTCGGGAAATCTATCTTCTCAAAATCAATTGATATTGTTCGTCACTGATATCGATACTGAACATATATTGAAATTAACAAAATCTTCAAATCGTCATTGGACATCTTGTTGGTATCTTAACTTTACAAACTGTCCGATATTATACAGTATATTAAGCTGACTAAACTCTGTTTGCCGTGCGGGAAACTGCAGATCATATTTCTCAATCAGTTCTGATCTAATAATACATAGTCAAATGATAATATTGCGACTTCCTGGATCATGGAATCATTTAAACATAAAGGTTTCAATAAGTTCCTTTTCAAATGCATGTGAACATGTAAAGTAAAAGTCTGACAAAATGTTTACACCGCCGAAATTTCAACATGGCGACACAAAGCGACAACACGTGGTCCATCACCGACACAGGTACAATACAGTTACAGTGACATCATGAGGCTTATCTAGCCTCCGCCAGCACAGCTAACGTCCATACTGTATAAATCGTCACTCACATCATCCCGGGTTAAGATTCTCCACCATGCCGTGTTTAAAGGGAAATAACTCATATAAGTTAGAGTTCAATTATATCCCTTAGACCAAGTAATCTACTTTCACCCATATAACCATATACACAACATCCCCGCCCACAAAAATAAAATTGGGCTTACACAATTTACCATAGGTGTAGTAGATTAAAATTTACAATAGAAAATGAAGTGATATGAAGAAATATTGAACTTAATTACAAGAAAATTTATGTTTACTTTTTGTTGCAGTACAAAATCTTTTTAATACAAAGCAATTCTATATCTTAAACACTCACGCTCACACTTTCCATTGAGCTCAAGATGGATCATTTATACACCATACAAACAAAATAGCAAAGATGAAAGAGATTTAAGATACAAAGATACACAGAATTTATAGTCAACCAAAATATCTAGTTAAACCTGAGAAACGTTTTATCGAGCTAAAGATTTTTAAGACATCAATAGCAAAGGTAGTAGTACATTTTTATAATTAAATTGCATCCATTTCGTTTGTTCTGGCAATACTCAACTAACAGTTTTTATAACAGTATCAACATGTTGCGTCATATGACCCTGTGATTGTAAAGTTATAGAGTAAATGACCATAATAAAACTTACAATATATCAACAATACACATTCTTAACCTGCCAGCTTTATATCTATCCCTATCAGCCTGACCGTAGCTTTATATACGCGCTGGAAAAAAAACCTCAGCATGGCCTTATGGTTCCTCAAAATCATACAATTCCATAGTATATCACAAAGTCACAAATAATGAAATCCCAAAACCTTCAAAAAACTACTACAATCAATGTTTACAGTTATCATTCATCAACTCCAAATGTTGGTATGTATGAATTATATGCTTATCTCTGGAAATGTTTACCAAATATGACATGTTATTCACAGTAATATCAGTAGAGATTTCGCTCTTAATTAACATAGTATATTTCTGATATATTTATCTGAGAAAACATACATTTGCATTTAGAAAACATTTATGCTGTGCAATATAATCAATTAATGGCAGAAGGGCAATTAAACACAATTGTGAAAATCATGGGCTAGATAAAAGGTTCAAATTGATGAATAACTTTCAATACAATAAAGTTCAGATAAAGACTAGTTATTATTTAAATGTAAAAAACAAGAGTTTGTTTTCTTTTCATATCGGCGACAGTTTCTGTAGATCTAAAGTTGAGGATGGATTTTAAAATGTCAGACTGGAACCGTGTATCTTCTTAACGTGAAAAGTCAACAATAAACAAACTGCAAACACACAAGTCACTCAAAGTGGTCTGGATTCCGTTAGCCGTATGACATCTGGATGTAATGATTATACAGTACATGATCCGGAGCCGATCGAGTAAAGGCCTAGGATATCACAGCTGGTATGGCATCATTACTATAGAAATCCAGTACTAGCAATCACACAAATTCTGGCAGAAAACAGGAATTCCTTTCCTCTGGTAAACTAAATCATTTCACAATGTTGATGACGTCATCAACAAAAGTCATCGAGGAAATATGATTTATAATATCTTGTATAGTGGAACTGTTGCCCTTTTTATAGTGCTATATCACTGAAGCATGCCGCCGAAGACAAGACCCAAGCAACACACCCCACCCGGTCACATTATACTGACAACGGGCGAACCAGTCGTCCCACTCCCTGTATGCTGAACGCCAAGCAGGAGCAGAAACTACCACTTTTATAGACTTTGGTGTGTCTCGGCCAGGGGATAGAACCTAGAGCCTTCCTCAAAGGGGCGAACGCTCATCTCAAGGCCAAAGGTGAGGCGGTGCCAATGGAGGCATTAAGAAAACATGCACTGTGTACTACATACACTCTAAGTACTGCATACCTGGGAGGCGAACATTTATACAAACTCTGTTGCCCTTCCCTCAAGAATGTTCTGGTCATATTTGGTAACAACCCATGTAGAACTCTAGTACTAGTAAGTGATATAAAGGATTTATCTCTATTTCCCCCATATTGCCTCGCTCCTCCTGTTCCCGGGAAGGGGGGGGGGGGGGGGGGGTCAGGGCAAAAATTTATACAAACTCCAATTCCCACAAGGATGTTGCGGGCCAAATTTGGTTACAATCCATGCAGAGCTCTAGGACATGTAGCAATTTATAGGAGTTACCACTATTCTCCGTATTGGGCCCCGCCCCTCCTGCCCCCGGGAGGTCAGAGCAAAAATTGATGCCATTTCTGTTCCCCTTTCCCCAAGTATGTTTCGGGCCAAATTTGGTTACAATCCGTCAGAATTATATGACTAGTAGCGATTTAAAGGAAATGTTGACGGACGCCGCACCATTACATAACCTCACCCGCCCTTCGGGCCAAGTGAGCTAAAACAGATAGCCGCTATAATACACAACCGGATACGCACGTGGAATGTTACCCTACTGGTGTCACACCAAACAGATGGAAACACTCACAGGAACAACAACAATAATGGTACAAACACTAAAATAATTAATATATATCAGGCGCGTGACCTATATCCCCACAAAAATGTGATTCCGGAAACCGAAAGAGATTATGATTGGCTGCTGGTTCACTGAACCAACTGTGTAATCTGACGCCATTCAAATTAGGATCTGTACTTTAATCAGATGTGGGGATGACCCATCCATCGATTGTAGTTGGTGGCCTATGTGTACATCAATCCATTCTTACTTCACAGATAAAAGAGGAAGTATAAGTAGAAGTGTGATCTGTTCCACGACCGTCCTGCCACTTAAAGTTCACAGAGTTGTCGATAATGAAAATCGTATCGCCATTTGGATCGTTAGGCTCATTATCGTCCCAGTTAAAGTAAACCATGGGAGTACCGTCTTCAAATTGAAATGTCCCTTTACTGATCCGATCCGAGCCTTGGATGATCACCATCGAGTGTGACGTTGTAACACCTGTTTAAAGACACAATTTTAGTAGCTGTATTTAAATATGGTTAATTTTAGACATCGTTTTATACTTTGTGATACCGTCACCCTTGCGGATAACTTAGGGATTGTTTTTCGTTGTTCGTCACCCTACTTCCGTAAGTTTGATTCAAAACGCTTCTAGACATTAAGTAATCAAGACATTTGAACCAAATTGGTCGGTGGTATACGGCTACACTTAGCAAGAGATTTAAGAGATCTTGGCACCAATCAACAATATAATCTATTGACCTTTTTATTCACCGGTTTGTCCTAAACTACAGTGTACAATATGCAAAACTTGGGTCATCTATATCCAAAATCAGACAAAAAAAGACAGGTCTCTTCAGTACTTTCTAAGAAGAAGCGGTAACGAATTGCAACTATCAAAATAAAATATTCCTGCTTGTCGGCCATTTTGGTGACCGATCAATCCGAGAATTTTCATATGAGAAGATCCCTTCAGTACTTTCTGAGGAATAGCAAAAACAATAATTGTTGACAAACGGATGTTGTTGTTTAGCTGCAAATAACCTAATGGTAGCTTTGCGGTTAGTCACACCATGTGTTTGACAAAATTTAAATCAAAACGCTATTAGACATGATGATTTTAATAAAAAAAATTGTCATAAACATCCTTGGGATTCATACTTAGAAAAGTTTCGATGTGGTCTTGTATTTCCTGTGACGTAATCCTGATAAATTCTCCACCTTCCGAAGCACACGTAGCCTTGAAGCTGGGAGCATCTAATGGTCCTCCCAAATGCAGTTTGTAACATATGTTCAACTTCCTGTTTTCTACATATCCTTTTAGGAATGGGCAGCCACCTCAACAATGATAAAATATAAAACATAAAACAAAGGGCCGGTGTAGCATAAAGTATGTTTAATGAAACTTAATACAATTAAATCTGACACAATAAATATATATACATTTGTATGCCCCTATATAATTCATCGGAGGGGATTTGCGTTCAAATTAGTGTAATCGCAATGATGTATGAATACAGACCCAGTGCAGGATCGGACTACTCCTAGTTCGGATAAGATTCTGCGTCACATGATAATCGTAATAAACTTTAACTACTTAGAGTGTGTTCCGTGTAGCGGAACGTTCCAGGTTTTTTTTCCCCGGAACTATCCCGACATTCAGCTAAATGGTTCGTCTGGAACTGTTTATTAGCTTACCTGGCCCAAAGGGCTGGTGAGCTTATGTAATGGCACTCACTGACCCAAAGGGCCGGTGAGCTTATGTAATGGCACGGCGTCCGTCTTCCGTCAACTTTTCACAAATATAAATTTTCATGAACGGCTGAATGTATTTTCACCAAATTTGGTCTAAAGCTTCATTGGGTGTGAGGGAATCAATCTTGTTTAAACGGTGACCCTGGCCCCCAGAGGCCTAAGGGGCGGGGCCCAATAGGTGACACATAGCAAATTCTAAATCCTTCTGTAAGAATGGAAGGATTCAGTTCTAAATTGGTCTGAAGGTTCCTTGGGTGAAGGGAAACTAATTTTGTTTTAACGGTGACCCTGACCCCCAGAACCCTGAGGGGCGGGACCCAATAGGGGAAATATAGTACATTCTTTTAAATCCTTTTTCATTTGTGGGAATGAAGAGATTCAGTTCTAATTTGGTCAGAAGCATGCGCATGCTTGTGTGAAGGGGAACCGATCTTGTATAAATGAAGGGCGGGGCTCAATAGGGAAAATATTTATTTAAAAACCTTCTTCTGTGGGAATGAATGGATTTAGTTCTAATTTAGTCTTATGCTTCCTTGTGTGAAGTGGAACCAATTTTGTTTAAACGGTGGGGCTGTTCCCCCAGGGACCAGAGGGGCTGGGCCCTATCGCGGAAATATAGCAAATTCTGTAAAATCCGTTTGTGGAAATAAATAGATTTAGTCAATTATAAAGCCTTAAAGTTGGTAGCTTGTGTTTTTAACCTGAAACAGGTGAGCGATACATTTTTTAGGGTTCCAAGTTGGAACAAATATGGCCGCTGGTGAAAGATCTCGTAGTCCAATTTCAAAGTATTTTATATTTTCACCGCACAACTGGGTCCTGTTAACTAAACCCAGCTACGCTAATCGTATGTTTTGCACAGATTACGATTGAAATTCTTATGTTACATCCGAGAAATGGCCCTGCAGGTAAGCTGCCCCTATTGCATGATCGTAAAAGGCGACTAAATTTTAGATCTTATCTTTTCTCTTCTTCCTAACCGAATTGATCTTTCCTAATGCCTCCCTTGCGGTGCGCCTTAACTTGGCCTTGAGTTGAGGGTTCGCTCCTGTAAGGAAGACTCTGGGTTCTGTTCCCTGGCCGACACACATCAAAGTCTATAAAAGTGGTTGTTTCTGCTCCTGCTTAGCGCTCAGCATTTAGGGAGTGGGACGACTGGTTCCCCCTTTGTCAGTATAATGTGACCGGGTGGGGTGTGTTGCTTGGCGTCTCTGGCGGCATGCTTCAGTGATAAAGCACTATAACAAGAGGCCCAAGAGGCCTTGACGGTCACCTGAGTGCTGCTACAGAAAGAGCATAGCAAAGTTGGTTCAAATTCCAATTTGCTTTGCAAACGTTAAACAACAAAACCAAACTAGAAGTCAGTCAGTGTCAGCGATTTTATAAATTTCACTTTTTAATCTATAGAAATTATTTGGTTCCATCAAATCTGTGATTTCAGAAGAAGATTTTTGAAATTTTAGCCATTTTGACCACTTTTAGCCCCGCCGCTCTTGTCTCTAGGGGTTAGCCAGGACCAATATGGATATGGTGTTAAAATGCTATTTCAGGCTAATAATTCTTACCAAGTTTGACTCATTTCCTATCAAAACTAAGCATTCACAATTTTTGTAAAGGACCTAAAGACTTTTCTATCTATGAAGAGTATTTGATTCTACCAGTACCAGAATTTCAGAAGAAGGTTTTTGAAGTTTTAGCTTATTTGACCCCTTTTGGCCCCACCCCTAAGGCCCCTGGGAGTCAGTCATGGAAAATTTGTTAATAGGATTCAATGGCCATTTCATAGGGATAATTCTGGCAACATTTGACTCATTTGCTTTTACAAATGACAAAAAAATGCTCAAAAATGTGTTTTCCCTACATAAACTATAGTAAAGTTAACCCCCTCCCCAGGGGGAAACTAGAGACCCCAGGGTCATATAATTCACAATTTTTGTAAAGGACCTTTAGACTTTTCTATCTGTGAAGAATATTTGATTCCATCACATCTGTGAGTGGAGAAGATTTTTGAAATTATAGTCAATTTTACCCCTTTTGGCCCCTCCCAGAGCCCCCAGCGGAGTGGGGACCATATAGTTCACAATTGTGATTTGCCTTATGCCTTAAAAGGTTTGTGCAAAATTTCATTGAATTTGCTTAAGCGGTTTTTGAGAAGAAGTCGAAAATGTAAATTGTTTACGGACATGCGACAGACAACGACAACAAAAGGCGATAAGAATATGTCACTTGAGACTTCGTCTCAGGTGACCTTAAAAGGGCAACAGTTCCACTATACAAGAAGACACAACATGAATATACCGCAGTCTCCCAAAACACGCACCTCGCACAACACACCGCATACATGGGAGGCCGTCCTTACATGACCATGGCTGTTAATAGGACGTTAATTAATCAAACAAACAAATAAACATCCGAAAAAAGTGCGCTTTTTTCAACAAACAACGCAAATGACCGAGCAAAGTGTTATTATCTTTGTTAGTATTTAAATATGAACCATACACTTTCCAATGTCATTTATTTACTACTTGTTTAATACTAGGCTGCTATCCGCATGTTGCATTTCGCATTCTTTGAACATAAAAGGACCGTGAGTTTACCATTTTGTTGTGTATATGGAATTGGTGAAGATGTTTCAAGTGATTGTTTGCTTCTTGTCACTATATATAATTGACCTACTGAATAGTCCCATGCGGCATTTATTATAATATGTTTGGAACTCATTTGTAAAGGAGACAAATAAAGAAAACGGAGATTAAGAAGAAGCTGTAGTGTTATTGTGTGCGTATCTGAAATATTGAAATATGAATAATTCCCCGATCACATGGTGGAGAATCCGAAGTCTCGAGGTATTTAAAACATCAGTGAACAATGTGCGGTTGCCATTATTGCATGAAAATAACGTTGTTTGGAAATCACGGTGGTGTGCTTTTTTCCCACGTGGTCAGCCGCACGATGGTTGAGCGGGAAAAATATGGACACTCTGTGACTGGTACATAACATGGAAAACTGGGATGCTTCCTCGAACCAGAGTCCTTCACATACATCGGACAGATGTTCTGATATATTGTCACCAAATTTTGTAAAACTGTTACCTTTTACCAACACGTCATCACCTGGACCCATAGTTAAGTCCATGGACTCCAGTTGTTGAACAGTTAGAACATTAATTTAAACGGTTACTTTTAGGCAATATAACGCATTTACGATCATTGTCTAAATTGGATAGTAACAGCCGTGTTAAATGTATAACCTCATCAAACGACATTGATGTAAATACTAAGGCTAGTAAAGTGGTGTGTGATACATTTTCTGGGTATCCCCACGAAAATCCATTAAAGTTTCTATCCCAGTTTTCCCAGTTTGAGTCATATGCTCAATTCCTGAACTTGAATGACTTAGGTCAAGATTCTCGAAAAGTAGCTGCCTTTCATTTACAGGAAAAAAAAAATTCTCAACAGTGGAGAAAACTCTTTCTTTCTTTCACTGATTCTTGAAATGGAGAACTTTTCAAACCTTACATAATCAGCTGGTCAGACAATCGAAGATTTTCATGCCAATGGAAAAGGGCATTATGCTTGGCAAATGATGCAAATCAGACTATTAGAATTTGGGAAAGTTTATTAGCGGATTGCCAAATAAGCTTTGCATCTAAAGACATAATGACCGCTTTAACTCAGGCAAAGCTCGGTGAGGCTTCTGGATGGCGACAGACGGAGAATCCTTGGCCTATCTATGTTGTGGCAGCAGTCCAGAAGAAGGAGCTCGATGTTGACAGCCATAACACCATTACGGAACCTAGTCGCCAAGTGGAGTATTTGACCAAATTGGTGGGTCAGTGTATGAATACACATGTTGCAAGTCATTCACAACTCTCAAATGATAGGACTGGATCACGACGACCTCAAATGCAATCTCGAGATCTCAAAATTTATGCAGGTGCTTGTCACAAGTGTCACGGGGATGGACATTTCAAGACACAGTGTAATTGGGACGGCGAAGGAGAATGAGCAGCCAAGACCAGCTGTCAAATCTGTGGACAAAATGGACACATTGCCCCGCGGTGTCTGCGATACCAAGCTACCATTGGTCCCTCACCACATTCGGGAAACGCGTATGTCCCGAGAGGCAGTCACGGTCTCTCGGGAGGAAGGAACTAGACTCTGTATGTATATATTTAGGCATCGTAGCCTATCGCCAGAGCGCACAGCACTACATAACAATAACATTTGAAGTGTTTTTGATAGTGAGCCTTCTACATGTACAGATAGTGATGATTCTCAAGAAAATGTTGATAGTAAACTTATGTTTGTCTGTTAAGATTCATTATTTAAAAGTTCAAGCATTGCTTGACTCGGGTTGTGATGTTAATGTTATATCCGAGTCATTCTTTAATTCTTCCTGATCCTGATCTTAAGTGTATGATCGAATATCTTCAGTCAGACATTTTACCAACTTCTCAGAAGGAAGCTAGACAGTTACTATTGGAGAGCTCGGCTTTTATCATGTTTGATTCACTTTTGTATCCTTCTCGGATAGCCAAGTCTCAACGAACAAACTCTATGTGTCATTACCAGTTTTGTGTACCAAAAACATTTATTCCTTTTGTGTTGCACAACTATCATGACTCTTTATTGACAGCACATAGTGGAATACAGGACATGTTAGACAGAGTCAGTGAGAAGTTTTACTTCCCAAAGATATGCCCTGCAGGTAGGGCGTTAGAATTGTACCTGCTGCCCCTATTGCATGATCGTAAAAGGCGACTAAATTTAGGATCTTATCTTTTCTCTTCTTCCTAACTGACTTTATCTTTCCTAATGCCTCCCTTGGCACCGGGGGGGGTTTACCTCCTCACGCCTCACTTTTGGCCTTGAGTTGAGCGTTCGAATGACACAATGAATGAATCAAACAAACAAACAAAAAAATATCAAATAACCTTATAAACAAAGGGATGTGCTCAGCCACCATTGTTAACCATTTTTATGTAAACTTTGGGAAATGACTTTCGTTAAGGGTTTAAATTCAGGTATTGTTATACGCCTTTCTAAAGAACAACGGGAATGTATATATCATAAAAAGTATCCGATGATTTCATGAAACAATTAATGATTTTGTTTCAAAGCAATTGTTCTTCTGACAGACATACATATTTTATACTAGGGATTAAAAATATAAATATAAACTTTATTTATTTTACGATCGATTGAGAAACAAGTTATACAACTTATGTAAATCACTCTCGATGGCCCGGATGTAAGCGCGCGAGGGGTCTTAGTGTGGGAGGAAACCGGAGTGCCCGGAGAAAACCCACGTGATCGGGCAGGTGACCCCTGACCTTTTCACGTCCGTGCCGGGGATCGAACCCCGAAAGCCGAGTGGCTTAACCACTACACCACCCGATCACTAGGGATTCACTGACTTATAAAATCGAATCCTCGTTCTGTCTGCATGTTTGAAATTAACATTATATTAAGGACACGATTTTTCCCTATTATAACAAGGAGAACAAGACAAGCTTTCCGATCATTTGAAATTGACTTAGTTATTGATAAATCAATAAGTTTATTGTTTTATAAATGCCATATATATTTTGTCTATCAATACAAGTGTCATTTAGGTAATATGGTATAAACATTCACATGCATTATTTAATTGTATATAACAACGTGCCGGTATCAATTACATTTGTAACCTTATATACAAAGGGTGTGTTAAGCCACTACTGCTGATCATGTAATGAATGAATTTGTTTGTGTAGATTGAGTAAAATGATAGACTTTTGTTACGGGTTTATATTCGGCTATTGTTATACACCTTTATCAGAACAACGAGACTGTATAAATCATGCAAAACGTCCGATGATTTCATGAAAAAAGAATGATTTTGTTTCAGAGTAATTGTTCTTCGAGGAAGCCTGCCAGACATACATGGACATACTGTTGAAGTTTTTAAACAAGAGGCCCAGAGGGCCAGTATCGCTTACCTGTTTTGTAATGCCAAGTAATGTTCTGAATACAGGTTCATTGTTTCTTTTCTGAAAGAATTTGAATATTTACCTCTAATTCCCCTATTTGGCCTCACCCCTCCTGCCCCCAGAGGTCAGAGCCAAAATTTATACAACTTCTATTCCCCCTTCCCCCAAGGATATTTGTGGCCAAATTTGGTCACAATCCATGCAGAACTCTAGGACAAGTAGCGATTTATAGGATCTACCTCTATTTCCCCTATTGGACCCTGCTCCTCCTGCCCCCAGAGGTCAGAGCCAAAATATCTTATACAAGCTCTGTTTTCCTTACCCCAAGGATGTTTGGGGCCAAATTTGGTATAAATCCATGCAGAACTCTAGAACAAGTCGCGATTTATAGGATTAACCTCTATTTCTCCTACTGGGTCCCACCCCTCTTGCCCCCAGGGTCAGAGCCAAAATTTATACAAGTTCTGTTCCCCTTCTCTCAAGGATGTTTGGGGTCAAATTTGGTCACAATCCATGCAGAACTCTAGAACAAGTAGCGGTTTATAGGATTAACCTCTCTTTCCCTTATTGGACCCCGCCCCTACTGCCACCGGGGGGTCAGAGCCAAAATTTATACAAGTTCTGTTCTCCTTGGTCAAATTTTGTTACAATCTATGCAGAACGCTATGACTAGTAGCGGTTTAAAAGAAATGTTGACGGACGCCGCGCCAGGACATTTTAGCTAACCTGGCCCGAAGGGCCAAGTGAGCTAAAAATAACAATATGATGAACACGAGTTCTACTATCACAATGAGACACAACACGTATATAATACCGCAACCTCCTGAAACGCATACGTTCACACACGGCAACCCACTGAACACATGTGAAGTCGTCGTTTAATGACCCTGGTGATTAATAGGATGTCCACAGATGTAGATAAACTGTACGTTCATCATGTGTAATAGGGATCAATCTAGCTGTGTTAAGGATCTGCTCTGGTCAGAATGCAGTCTCTTTTCAACATTAATCAAAGAGGTTTTTTTGTGAATTTCATGATGAAATAAAACAAAAGGTCCATTGGACTTACTGGTCACCACCTGATCTGACATATCAACAATAAATTGGCCCATAACACTCATTTTGCTTTAAAGTCAGTTAGTGATTTGTTTTTATATTTCAGTCATTTTCTCCCCATTGGGCCCCCGGCACCGGCTCTCAACCCTTGCCTGCAGGTAATGTGTTAGAATTGTGCCTACCGTCTCTATTGCATGATCGTAGACTTTGGGTGTGTTTCGGCCAGAGAACAGAACCGAGAGCATACCTTACAGGGGCGAGCCCTCAACAAAAGGCCAAAAGTGAGGCGGGTCAAGCGAGACGTTAAGGGAGAACAAAGTTAGTTCATAATTAGAGTAATCTGATTAAGATACAGATCCTTATTACCACTACGTGTGATATAAAAGAAGAGGAATCATGTCCAGGTGACATTTGGAAATCAAATTGCTAAATCTTGAAAATGAAAAAAAAAAGTTTGAAAATGCTGTTAGAGTTATTTTTGTGTACATGTAAATTGCCATCTCATCCAAAGAACACAAGGAAGCTAATTGTATATGTACACTGGAACAATTCTTGTAGGATTGCGAAAAGGATCTGTATTTTAATCAGATTGATGTTTAGGGCCAAGTTCTAGTCATTTGTATGCATATTGAGCAACAAATGCTCGCCCATAAATGCGCTTTTAGAATATGAACTATAGGAAACTTTACCTCCATCCTAGGGGAAAATCTTTAGAACCGAGGGCCATGAAATTCCCAATTTTCGTGAAGGGTTTCGTGGTAAGATGACCTAAAACAAAAACATTCATTACCTGAATAGACATTGTAAAGGTTCCATCCTGGACCTGGCGACAGCACAGTGTTGTCTACGAACCCATTATAAAACAGATGACATGACTGTCCGCCATTGGTAAAGATGGACATACAATTAATGTCTTCCCCACAGAGTATCAAGCAGATATGGCGGGAGGTATTACCAGGAACCACAAGGCCAGGGGTAGTCTGGGGATATACTCCTGTTATACCGTGAGTTGTATAACCGAAGAACGACGAGACACGGACCACCATTAGAAGGTACAGCACAACCTTGCCCATTTCCACCACAAACAACATTGTTTTTTCCCTTCAAAATAATGTAACGATATATGCAAGAAGAGGTGTACTCGCCGTTATGAACCTAAAAGGACTGCAGTGTGCGAGAACTCTGACAGATTACGTTTTTTTTTGTTTTTTTTTTGTATGGTTAATTGATTTTGCGATTGTGGAGGCGTGACTGAGTTGAGAACCATGTGCCTATTAAGAATTTATAGTAAATTGTAAATAAATACTTACACTGCCGCTAACTGACTGGAAAGGTCAAAGTTTAAAGATACTCAGTAAACAGAGAACAGTTTAGTATATTTTTTTGAAATATAAAACTGTAACTACTTATATCTCCGTAATGTGTAAAAAGCATTACACAGAAAAGATTGAGACCATCCTACAATAGAGCATGTGCATTTAAAATTGTGACCTGCAGGATGTTATAATTGTACCTGCTGTAGAGAGCAACCAACTAAATAATTTTACATAGACCACAGTGTTAAACTTTGTTAAAGTTTTGTACTGTATCATTAAAACAAAGAAATATTAGTTAGCTATTGTGTTCTATAATTAAAGTCTAGGTTCTCATATAACACTAGATGGAAAAAAAGTTTGGGTCCTTCTGCTCAAACTCCAACCAGGGTAGCTTAATTGAAATCAGGCGTATTTTGCACTAACAAATCCTGAAATTCTTATGTTTTTACCTATTCACTATCAAAATTGATATTTGAACCTGAATCTCAATATGAATTTCCAAATTCACATCTAGGAATATTACCTGTCAGAAAACATTTTTACTTTTGAAATTCATAATTAGCCAGCCTATCAGCGGCCGGGTTAAAATTCTATCCTGGGCTCAATCTTGTATACACAGGGGCCATTTCAAAGGTCTTTTTTTATTTAGTTGGTTGTTCCCTGTACGTCGTCATTTCGCCAGAGCAACAACAAAGCTCATTGTGTATGTAAAATTGAATGAAATTGTGTTTTCAATTGATGTAGCAATGTGTAGAAAATGCTTTTGATCTGAAGTACAGGTGGTATAAAATCATACGAACCTGACTCGTTATGGGATGTTGTCCGATCCTCTATGGAACGGAGTGGTTATAAGGATCTGGATTTTAATCGGATTGCACATTTGGTTGTGTAGACGGCAGCCAATCACAATCACATCGGTTTCTTGATTATATTTTTGTGGGAATACGGGTCACTTGCCTTATATATGATGTTTATTATTTTAGTTTTTGTACCTTAATTGCTGTGGCCCCTTTCAGTATTTTCATCTGTTTATGCGACACCGGTAGGGTAGGGCTATATATAAGCATTCCATGTTCGGTTCTGGTTGTGCTTTTTAGCAGCGTTTACCCTCGAGACGACCGTATATTGGTGAGTTGTCGGAAGAGGTTCCACGCTTACTGCGCATATGCCCATAGATTGGATCAGTCAGAATGGATGTGCGATGGCACATGTATTACTATGTGGATTGGGTTATAAAAGGGGCTGCACAGCTAAAATGGGCGACTTGCAAGGCCGGTTAAGCAGCCAACGTCCATGGGGATTTTCCTCCCCTGTGTACTTTGTTTGTTTGATTTATTAACGTCCTATTAACAGCTATGGTCATGTAAGGACGGCCTCCCATGTATGCGGTGTGTTGCGTGTATGTTGTGCGAGGTGCGTGTTTTGGGAAAACTGCGGTATGTTAGTGTTGTGTCTTCTTGTATAGTGGAACTGTTGCCCTTTTTATAGTGCTATATCACTGAAGCATACCGCTGAAGACACCAAGCAACACACCCCACCCGGTCACATTACACTGACAACGGGCGAACCAGTCGTCCCACTCCCTGTATGCTGAACGCTAAGCAGGAGCAGAAACTACCACTTTTATAGACTTTGGTGTGTCTCGGCCAGGGGACAGAACCCAGAGCCTTCCTCACAGGGGCGATCTGGCTCTTGACCACATCGAAGAACACCGCAATCATCTGTTCAGACTCTCTTTCGGTTCTTCAGGCTTTGAAATCAAGATGTCCTAGAAATACTCTGGATTCCCAGTCATGTGGGTATAAAGGGGAATGAACAGGCTGATAAAGCAGCTAAGACTGCTCTTCGCCTAGCACAAACAGATTTGAAACTACCATACACCGACATCAAACCTTCAATTCACTCAGCCATCAAACACCATTGGCAACAAAGGTGGTCTACCGAAACAAACAATAAACTGTTTAAAATACAACCTACACTTAATCCTAAACTCTCCAGTCGGAGAGACCGCAGAGAGGAAGTTGTTCTCTCTCGGCTCCGAACTGGACACACATATTTTACACATTCCTATCTATTGAGAGGGGAGGATCCTCCCACATGCCATGCATCTGATTCTCCTCTCACAGTGGAGCATATTTTAGTGCACTGTATTGATTTTAAGCACATACGAGATAAGCACTACGATGTCTCCGACATGTACACTTTGATTCATGCCGTGAGACATCATCGTATTTTTAATTATCTCAAAGAAATCGGTATTTTAGATAAAATATGAACGTTTTTCTCATCATATCATCATATCAACTCAACATTTCATCGTTTCATCAACATTTTGCATGAGTTTTCTCGTGTTTTTTAGCCAAAACTATTTTATCCCATGCAAACCTTTTTTTATCAAATAAACGTTATAATCTGTGTTTTAATCCTTACATGCCTTTTCTTACCCTGATCTTTTATCCTGATATTAATGCCTGACTTGTAGTTTGGCCCTGAATGACCTTAGTTGTCGATGGGCCGTAAAACTCAAACAAACAAACAAAACTCATTCAATACAATGTACACTCGCTACAGTAGTATAGTACTTTCGTCGTTCACAGATAGGGTTCAACAGCTGTAACATTTCGGCGTGTGTGTGTCTACTCTGGCATTCGTCTGCTGACCACTGTAGGGGTATTGAAAATCAAAACTATACGATCGCACCTTTGGAAATATATTGACAAACCCTCGAAGCTGGTCTGGAGTTCGGGGACGGGGTCCCGGGAGTGAAACAAGCTATTACATTTTAGACCACCTGAGACAAAGTCTCAAGTGACCTATTCTAATTGTCCGTCGTCGGTGCGTACATTTTGGACTTCTCCAAAAGTGATAAAGCAAATTTATTGAAACTATGCACGCCAAAAGTGATAAAGCAAATTTATTGCAAACATTTAAAGCTATTTAAACACATGGCCAATCAAAATTGTAAATTATATGGCCCCAGGGGCCAAAAGGGGTACAATTGACTAAAATTTGGGGTTGCAAAATCCGCACACGCTCCGATTTTTTCCCCAAGTTTGCAGTGTTAAAGGTCTAAGTACCATGCACATAACTACTTTTTATGTGCTTTTCTTTTTATCTGTTTCGTATTTTTTAAAAACGGCATAAAAAACTAAGATGATGCTTCCTAACAATACTTTGGGTATGTGGCAAGGGTATCCCTTGTATCCACCTTTTGAACACCGATGATAAATGGTATTTTTTCTCTATCAAAAACAGGAGCAGACAATATTGTATTTTTATTCAGTTACAAAAGTCACTTACTTTACACCATTAACACCATTGAAAGGTTTGTGCCTCTAACTTAACTGTAAAATCAAAAAAAAAAAAAAAAAAAGATGCTCCACTGCCAGCGCATAAACTATACTCATCAATTTAACTGTAATTGGGGTTTAATCGTAATTGCAAATGCACCAAATGCAAAATGAACTATTTCATATTTTTGTGTTAATTAGCCGTATATATACACGACTAATTACCACGTTTAGTTAAATTGATGAGTATCATTAATGCTCTGTCGGCGTTACTATTTTTTTTTTTTTACTTCAAATTGATATTTCTAGCCAAAAAACTCAATCTTTTGATAGCAAAAATTGAGGATATTGGGTTTGCTCTTGTGCATGTTATCGATTTTGTCCACACTTTTAAATCTTTTTAGAACAATAGCTATAGGTATATTTTTAGCCCACCATCTATTCAAATCGCCCTGCGTCCGTGGCCCGTCCGTAAACAATGCTTGTTATCACTATTTCTTAAAAACAGCTGCAGGGATTTTGTTCAAACTTCACATGGAGGGTCCCCTTGGTCCATATTTGTGCCATACAGATTTTGAGGCTGATCGGAAAAACAAGATGGCCGCCAGGCAGCCATCTTTGATTTTGGCAGTTGAAGTTTGTTATCGATATTTCTTGAGAACTAATGAAGGGATTTTGTTCAAACTTCACATGAAGGTTACCCTTGGTTCCTAGTTGAGCCATACAGATTTTGAGGCTGATCAGAAAAACAAGATGGCCGCCAGGCAGCCATCTTTGATTTTGGCAGTTGAAGTTTGTTAGCGATATTTCTTGAGAACTACTGTAGGGATTTTGTTCAAACTTCACATGGAGGTTACCCTTGGTCCCTATTTGTGCCATACAGATTTTGATAGGAAAAACAAGATGGCCGCCAGGCGGCCATCTTGGATTTTGATAGTTAAGGTTTGATATCCCCATTTCTCAAAAAGTGCTGAAGGGATCTTTCTCAAATTTAATATGTAGGTTCCCCTAGGGCCCTTGTTGTGCATATTGCATTTTGGGACCGATCGGTTAACAAGATGGCCGCCAGGCAGCCATCGTGGATTTTGTTATTCAAAGTTTGTTATCGCTATTTCTCGGAAAGCACTGAAGGGATCTGTCTCAAAATTCATATGTAGGTTCCCCTAGGGCCCTAGTTGTGCATATTGTGATTTGGGACTGATCGGTCAACAAAATTACTGCCAGGCAGCCATCTTGGATTTTATAGTCAAAGTTTAATTTGTTATCGCTATTTCTCAGAAAGTGTTGTATGGATCTTTCTCAAATTTCACATGTAGGTTCCCCTAGGGCTCTAGTTGTGCATATTGTGATTTGGGACCGATTGATCAACAAGATGGCCGCCAAGGAGTCATCTTGGATTTTGATAGTTAAAGTTTGTTAACGCTATTTCTCAAAAGGTACTGAAGCGATCTGTCTCAAATTTTATATGTAGTATCTTTGAAAAAGTTTAAAAAGTAGAGAAAAGATCCATCTTTCCTTTGTTAGATGTAGATCATTCTTTGGTGGGCGCCAAGATCCCTCTGGGATCTCTTGTTATAACGGATAGCTTTTAAAAAAAAAAATGAAATCCGGGAAAATTACATTACAAAGGCTAAAATGAAGCCGGGAGAATTTTCTAAAAAAATCAATATCTACCCTAGATGAATATAAATTCAAAATTAATCATAAATACCACATTAAAACAACAATTTATGATATAATTGTATAAACTAACATATATACTATGAAATTAGCGCTATTTTATTCCTCCATTTTCCCTACCAGTAGAAAAACTCAAACAACTTGATATGTTCTTTGGGGTAATATCGGAAATCAAATAATTCTTGGAAAATATATAATAGTAACCAACATTAAATCAAAAGTTAAAAAATAAAATTATCCATACCTCTTACGTAGATAAAACTATTTTAAATTGAATTTAAATGGATAAAGAGGGAGTACCATTTGATTTTCAAATAATAAAATATAGGATAAAATCTCAATTTTGTCCAATTAGTGGACCTTTATTTCGTTACAATGACAACAAAGTATTTAAAACTGTTATTATCTCATACAAAATTTTACTCATTTAAATTTGAACCAATCAGAGGCCTCCATTTTGTTTCAATTGCAACCAATCTTTTTGAAAGTAATACTATATTATTCAGCAAACTTCGTAACCCCTATTTACCAATTTTCACTTCAATCTGACAATATCTAAATTTCAACCAATCGGAGGCCTCCGTTTTGTTACCATGTTACCAATATTTGCAAAGGTGTAACCATGATATGTAGCATCTAAAATTAATACTGTATAATTTTTTTCACTTACATCGGACTCTGGAATCACAAACTGGAAATATATAGCAGAAAAATCTTTTGAGCTACAATATTGCTAGATATACTAACAAAGAAGTGGTGCGTTGCATCCTGCATGTCACAGCAGCCATATTGAAATTTTGACCAACACAAAAACGCTGCTGTCGCACCTTTAACACATGCCCTACACTAAAGTGACATGATCATTGACATTCATAATTAAACAGCCCTAATAAGTAATATCAGTTTAAAGGAACAACTAGTAGTACTTTCGATATGCAAAGTTTCAAGAAAATTGTGACAGTTTCTATGGGATTTCGTAAATATTAACTTCGAACACTAGCTGCAAAATTGTAGTTCAACAGACTTTTAGAAAGGTATAGTAGGGTGGGTACGTATATTCGTACTTGAACACCACATCTCAAAAATCTTCTCCACTCAGAGATATGGTAGAATAAAATACTCTAAAATACTCTTCATTGATTGAATGTTCTTAAGGTCTTTTAAAAAAGCATGTGACTTATGTGATCCTAGGGTCTCATCTATTGGTCTACTCCAAGGATGGTCCCGTGGTAGAACGAATATACATACTTGGCATATTTTAATTTTACAATATTGAAGCCACTTCCGTGCTAGGAAAGACACCTTACCCTATTCAAATATTGTCCCATGTAAGGATTTTTAATAATTCCACTCTACTTAGATGATGATACCATGCTAAAACTACAAAGTATGTTAATTTTTCTCCAGTTTTTGAAATCATGGTAGAAAAGATAATTCTTTTTACTCGATTATACTCAAATATTGATACCATTCTAGGAAAAACAAGTTTTGCTATATCGCTCAATTCCAATGTTAGTCACATGCTAGGAAAGATAACTCATGTTCACCTGTGCTATGATTACGGTAGATCGTAAGCATTGAACTACATTTATCTCTTCTATTGTAAACACAGCCTTCTCCTCTTTGCCACAAACCAATAACTCTCCAAGGAGCATTCAGCCGAGTAGCGATCGATTCAGTACGAATCTTGGACAATGGATTTTAATAGGACCATTCTCTACGTTGGGGATAGGTCACAGAGAAATATCTACCGAAGGATGAGATTCGAGACGTGCAAGGGGTTAGACTGTCGTGAATCTAATCCGATGGTAAATATTTCCTTCCCCTAATATCTAGATAGGAATTTATCATTTTTCTTATCCTGTAATATTTCAAATTGATATTTTATGCGGTGTGTTGCGTGTATGTTGTGCGAGGTGAGTGTACTGGGAGACTGCGGTATGTTTGTGTTGTGTCTTCTTGTATAGTGGAACTGTTGCCCTTTTTATAGTGCTATATCACTGAAGCATGCCGCCGAAGACACCAAGCAACACACCCCACCCGGTCACATTATACTGACAACGGGCGAACCAGTCGTCCCACTCCCTGTATGCTGAACGCTAAGCAGGAGCAGAAACTACCACTTTTATAGACTTTGGTGTGTCTCGGCCAGGGGACAGAACCCAGAGCCTTCCTCACAGGGGCGAACGCTCAACTCAAGGCCAAAAGTGAGGCGGTGCCAAGGGAGGCATTAGGAAAGATAAAGTCAGTTATGAAAAAGAGAAAAGATAAGATCCTAAATTTAGTCGCCTTTTACGATCATGCAATAGGGGCAGCAGGTACAATTCTACGCCCTACCTGCAGGGCAAATTGATAACATCATTTAAACACTGTGTGCTGTAACAACAATACTTAAACTCTGTGCGCTGTAACCAATTCTAAACCATTCCAATACATGTACTAACAAATATTGCATCGTTTTATAATTTAAACACAGCCGGATGAAATAAATATCAAGCAAAAAAAAGTGACGGCAGGTAGATGTCCGAGTGAGATGATCATTAGGTCAAAGTTTATCACGCATGTGGAGCTTGAGGTCGATGGTAAAGGGATGGCTCAATGAACTTATTAATAGGGACAAAGCAGAACGCATTATCAAGATACACTGTACAGTCTCGCGCAGAGAAAAATCAAGGTCGAACTCAGAAACGTGAATGATATGGACGGGAAACGGACCACAACACGTGCGTGAGTACGATGGCCGACAGCGGCCTGCAAAAACAACTGCTACAAAACGTTTTTCGTACTTAAATATTCACTGATATTAAAGTACAACTTTTATTTTCTGAAAATATTTTTTGTCATGAAAAATAGTTATGTACAAAATTATGTACAGAAAATATTTTCTAAAAATGTTTATGTCATGACAATTTTTATCAAATATTTATATACAAAAACAACAGATCTGACGCTTAACCCTGTATTTAAATGGAATACTCCCATGCTCAAGTGTGCAATTAATTTTCCGATAAGGAATTTAACAATGAATGTTCCATTTGACTTGTTTAATTTTTTTTAAAGTTAGGTACGAACATCATTTTTAGTTGTTTTTAGGTCATCTGACCCGAAGGGTCAGGATGACCTATAGTCATCATGTTTCGTCCGTCGTCGTCCGCCGTGCGCCGTGCGTTAACTGTCCGTCGTCGTCCGCCGTGCGCCGTGCGTTAACTTTTCACATTTTGAACTTCTTCTCAAGTTCTACCAGTGCGATTAGGCTGAAACTTGCGTGAAATGATCCTGACATGGTCCCGACAAAGTGTTGTTATTTTTCGGGTCGATCCGAAATCCAAGATGGCCGCCACAGCCGCCATCTTGAAAACACATTTTGAACTTCTTCTCAAGTTCTACCGGTGTAATTTGGCTGAAACTTGCATGAAATGATCCTGACATGGTCCCGACAAAGTGTTGTTATTTTTTCGGGTCGATCCGAAATTTAAGATGGCCGCCACAGGCGCCATCTTGAAAACACATTTTGAACTTCTTCTCAAGTTCTACCGGTGCGATTTGGCTGAAACTTGCATGAAATGATCCTGACATGGTCCCGACAAAGTGTTGTTATTTTTCGGGTCGATCCGAAATCCAAGATGGCCGCCACAGCCGCCATCTTGAAAACACATTTTGAACTTCTTCTCAAGTTCTACCGGTGCGATTTGGCTGAAACTTGCATGAAATGATCCTGACATGGTCCCGACAAAGTGTTGTTATTTTTCGGGTCGATCCGAAATCCAAGATGGCCGCCACAGCCGCCATCTTGAAAACACATTTTTAACTTCTTCTCAAGTTCTACCGGTGCGATTTGGCTGAAACTTGCATGAAATGATCCTGACATGGTCCCGACAAAGTGTTGTTATTTTTCGGGTTGATCCAAAATCCAAGATGGCCGCCACAGCCGCCATCTTGAAAACACATTTTGAACTTCTTCTCAAGTTCTACCGGTGCGATTTGGCTGAAACTTGAGTGAAATGATCCTGACATGGTCCCGACAAAGTGTTGTTATTTTTCGGGTTGATCCAAAATCCAAGATGGCCGCCACAGCCGCCATCTTGAAAACACATTTTGAACTTCTTCTCAAGTTCTGCCGGTGCGATTTGGCTGAAACTTGCATGAAATGATCCTGATATGGTCCAGACAAAGTATTGTTACATCTAGATCTGGTTGATCCCAAATCGAAGATGACTACCATGACACTATATATATCTAATTAATTTCCTATATGTTAAGGCCCTTGGGCCTCTTGTTTGAAATAAAATTTGTTGAAAGAAATTGAAAATGATCCTGACATGGTCCTGACAAAGGGACACCATATATAATTAATTTTACTATGGCCAAGGTAGTCAGATGACCGTTAAGGCCCTTTGGGCCTCTTGTTATTATTTTTACATGTTTTTACTTTTAATACAATTCAACTGAATATGGACCTATTGGTAATTTTACTTTATACTGTGTAATCGATTACAAATTTATTTTAGAGAAAACCGCTAATATTGAAGCCCATCATATTGTGTAAAACACTTATTTTTCACATTGACATTTCTTCACAATAACGGTAAAATTTAAGCCTATATACTATTCAACCACTTCATATTTGCGACATACAAACTTTTGTGTAATTTAGCGAGAGTTTGAACGCAAAAAAATAAAAATAAAAATAAAAAAGTGCATGAAACTTGTATACAGAAGAGCTCTGAACCACGAATTTATAGATGACACAAAATATTTTTATTGTATACTTGAAAATAAAGTCGTTTGTCGTACACATCCACTATCAGAAGGGTTTTTTAGGTCATCTGACCGAAGGTCAGGATGACCTATTGTCATCGTGTTTCGTCCGTCGTCGTGCGCCGTCCGCCGTGCGTCGTGCGTAAGACTATTTATACAAAAGCCTACTCCTCCTTCATCCTTTGATGGATTTCATCCATATTTGGTTTGAAGCATCATTAGGGAAGGACAATCATATTTTATATAAATGAGCCTGGTCCGACCCCTAGGGGCTGAGGGGTGGGGCACCAAAAGGGCAAATTTTCTTATTTTAAGCTTTAAAATCCTACTCCTCCTTCATCCTTGGATGGATTTCATCCATATTTGGTGTGAAACTTCATTGGGGAAGGACAATCATATTTTATATAAATGAGCTTGGTCCGACCCCTAGGGTCAGAGGGGCAGGGCCTCAAAAGGGCAAATTTTCTTAATTTTAGATTTAAAATCCTACTCCTCCTTCATCCTTGGATGGATTTCATCCATATTTGGTGTGAAACTTCATTAGGGAAGGACAATCATATTTTATATAAATGAGCCTGGTCCGACCCCTAGGGTCAGAGGGGCAGGGCCACAAAAGGGCAAATTTTCTTAATTTTAGCTTTAAAATCCTACTCCTCCTTCATCCTTGGATGGATTTCATCCATATTTGGTTTGAAACATCATTGGGGAAGGACAATCATATTTTATATAAATGAGCCTGGTCCGACCCCTAGGGGCTGAGGGGTGGGGCCCCAAAAGGGCAAATTTTCTTATTTTAGCTTTAAAATCCTACTCCTCCTTCATCCTTGGATGGATTTCATCCATATTTAGTGTGAAACATCATTAGGTAAGGACATTCATATTTTATATATTTGAGATAGGTGTGACCCCTAGGGGCTGAGGGGTGGGGCCCCAAAAGGGCGAATTTTCTTATTTTAAGCTTTAAAATCCTACTCCTCCTTCATCCTTGGATGGATTTCATCCATATTTGGTGTGAAACATTATTGATGAAAGACAATCATATTTTATATAAATGAGCTTGGTCTGACCCCTAGGGGCTGAATGGTGGGGGGCCTCAAAAGGGCAAATTTTCTTAATTTTAGCTTTAAAAACCTACTCCTACTTCATCCTTGGATGGATTTCATCCATATTTGGTGTGAAACATTATTTGGGACGGACAATCTTATTTGATATAAATGAGCCTGGTCCAACCCCTAGGGGCTGAGGGGTGGGGCCCCAAAAGGGCAAATTTTCTTAATTTTAGCTTTAAAATCCTACTCCTCCTTCATCCTTGGATGGATTTCATCTATATTTAGTGTAAAACATTATTGGGGAAGGATAATCATATTTGATGTAAATGAGCATGGTCCAACCCCTAGGGGCTGAGGGGTGGGGCCCCAAATGGGCAAATTTTCTTAATTTTAGCTTTAAAATCCTACTCCTCCTTCATCCTTAGATGGATTTCATCCATATTTGATGTGAAACATCATTGGGGACGGACAATCATATTTGATATAAATGAGCCTGGTCCAACCCCTAGGGGCTGAGAGGTGGGGCCCCAAATGGGGAAATTTTCTTAATTTTAGCTTTAAAATCCTTCTCCTCCTTCATCCTTGGATGGATTTCATCCATATTTGGTGTGAAACATCATTGGGGAAGGACAATCATATTACAAATGAGCCTGGTCCGACCCCTAGGGGCTGAGGGGTGGGGCCCCAAATGGGGAAATTTTCTTAATATTAGCTTTAAAGTCCTACTCCTCCTCCATCCTCGGATGAATTTTATCCATATTTGGTGTGAAGCATCATTGGGGAATCACAATTATATTTTACATAAATGAGTCTGGTCTGAACCCTAGGAACTGAGGGGTGGGGCCCCAAAAGGGCAAATTTTCTTAATTTTAGCTGGCTCACTTCCTGTTTTAAGGTTTCAGTCTCCGATCTCAATGAAAATTGGTCTATAGGGGTTTTAATTGATGCCGAACAACATGCAAACATTTTCGTAAAGATTTTGGTATTCCAAGTTGGCCGCTGGCCCACTTCCTGTTTTAAGGTTTCAGTCTCCGATCTCAATGAAAATTGGTATATAGGGGTTTTAATTGATGCCGAACAACATGCAAACATTTTCGTAAAGATTTTGGTATTCCAAGATGGCCGCTGGCCCACTTCCTGTGTTCGGGTTCATTCCAGATCTCAATGAAAATTGGTCTATAGGGGTTTTAATTGATGCTGAACAACATGCAAACATTTTCGTAAAGATTTTGGTATTCCAAGATGGTCGCTGGCCCACTTCCTGTTTAAGGTTTCAGTCTCCGATCTCAATGAAAAATGGTCTATAGGGGGTTTTAATTGATGCCGAACAACATGCAAACATTTTCGTAAAGATTTTGGTATTCCAAGATGGCCGCTGGCCCACTTCCTGTTTTAAAGTTTCAGTCTCCGATCTCAATGAAAATTGGTCTATAGTGGTTTTGATTGATTCAGAAGGGGGAACTTTAGGTAAGGACAATCATATTTTATAAAGGACCGAGGTAAGACCCATGGGGATAGTATGACCGAGGTCCAAAATGGGAGCTTTGCTGAAATGGCTTTAAAATCTGACTCCTCCTTATATTAATCCTTGAATGGGTTTCGACCATATTTGGATGAAGGGCTACCAAGTTTGTTCAACAAATGACATTTACCTTTTTCAGAAACTTACATATTCAACTAAGGAGTTCCTTGTATTGTTTATATTAATCGTTAACCAATACTTTATACTGTGACTTTGTTGTTTTGTGCCATGAGTCAGATGACCGTTAAGGCCCATGGGCCTCTTGTTTTCCGGCCGCTGTCGGCCTTCATACGTGACGGCTACGCCACCAAAGTGACATGGTAGGTATTATGACGGATCAGGGCCATTGGGAAGCAGAATGTGACCTACCAAAGATTAGATAGGTAGATTTTCTGTTATACATTTGGATACTTATAGTATTTCTAGCGTAAAGGATATTGCCGGTCGTCAGGTTGTTATAAGTCACCTGCTGGTGAAACCAGAGGGGACCATAATGTTTGTTCATCTGTCTGTCTGTCTACAATCTGATTAAAAAACACATTTTTATAACCACTCCGTCCAATAGAGCTCTTATCCAACGCAGTGATAATCAGGATCTGTATTTTAATCAGATTGGTCTGTCTATAATGGTTTAGTTACCAGGTGATAATAAATAAATAGATTTTTTTCATGGTAACATAAGAGTAAAAAAAATTTTGTATGAGTTTAATTTACGTCCTATTAACAGTCAGGGTCATGTAAGGACGGTCTCCAATGTATGTGGTGTATATGTGTATGATGTGCGTAGTGCATGTTTTGGGACACTGCTGTATATTCGTGTTGTGTCCGTCTTGTAAAGTGGAACTGTTACCCTTTTTATAGTGCTAAATCATTGAAACATGAAGCCGAAGACACCAAACAACTCACTCCACCCGGTCATATTATACTAACGAGAAATGATTACTTGACAACACATCAACAGAATTGCTTCAAACTTTTTACCATAATATAATCCAAAAGCATAACTAAGAAATAATGATAATTTGCCGTAGATTTGAAAATGTACTAGACGGCAGGGGACGGGCGTTGCTTGCAAATCCCCCAAATCCTCATATTTTTCCCATTATAAGCCACTCCAGCTGTCAGAGGCTTGTAACAAAAAGAAAAAGATTTAATTTATATGGGAAAAACATCAATCTACACATACCAGTTTTCAAATTCGAGAATGTTAATTTGAGTTGTGGCTTGAAACAATCTGAATGTGCATTCATTATACCCTAAGTAACGAAGGGAAGGATGGCATACTGGAATCTGGTTTTCAGTCTATAAACACAACTTTGTCGGGCTAACTCCTCCTAAATTACTTGACAGAGTTTTTGATACAATTTGGGACACAGAGTCCCGACATAAAGGGGTTATTATTCGTCCACTATGACAACAGTTCTAGTTTCATCTATAACCAACAATTGTCATTATCAGTCAGGTCATATCAATCTCACAGATGAAGGAGGAGGACTTAGACATATCTATACCCTTGATGTCAACCCACTTGAATTCATGAACGGTACTGATGGCAATAAAATCCTCGTTACCGATATTGTTTGGTTGCGTGCTGTGCCAGTTGAAGTATGTCATCAGTGAGCCGTCGTCAAATCTGAATATTCCTTCAGTAGTTTGATCTGAGCCTTGGATAAATACTCTTTCATAGCGCGCCACATGTGCTGAAAAAGCAAAAAAAAAAAATAATTAATGGTTATTGTTTAACTCGAGATTTTTTTTAAATCTGTGTATTAACATCGGTATTAGTATTTGAATTATACATGTATTGTATTGGTGCGCGTAAACGCTGTGGCCAAGTGGTTAAGATGTCTCAACATATTACCACAAGTCCTCTACCTCTGGGTCGCGAGTTCGAATTCCATGTCGGGCACTTGCCAGGTACTGACCACTGGTCGGTGTTTTTTTTTTATCCGGGTACTCCGACTTTCCTCCACCAACACACCTGGCATGACCTTGATCCTAGCTGTTAATAGGACGTTAAACTAATAAAACCCGCCACGTAAACGCTTAGCATTTAGAGAGTTGAACGGTACGTTGGTTCTCCCGTAGGCAGTATAATGTGACCGGATGGGATGTGTTTGGTGTCGTCGGTGGGATGTGTCAGTAAGATAGCACCACGAAAAAGGGCCAGCGTTCAAATATTACATGGAGACTATAATAATATACGATAGCCTCCAACAGCATACACACATTCATACACCGCAGCACCTTGCACACATAGAAGGCCGCCTTTAAATGACCACGACTGTTAAAGGTTTGTTTGATTCAATTAACGACCTATTAGCATATGGTCATGTAAGGACGGCCCCCCATGTATGTCGTGTGTTGAGTGTATGTTGTGCGAGGTGCGTGTTTTGGGAGACTGCGGTATATTCATGTTGTGTCTTCTTGTATAGTGGAACTTTTGCCCTTTTTATAGTGCCCATTACCTTTCCAGAACGGCTTTAATTTTTTAAAACGGGAATGTAAAACGAGATCGATTATTTTGTAGAGTAGCAAAAATTATTAACTCATCTTTGATACTACACTCATCATCATCTTCAGAAAATTTTGATTAAAACAAATAAAATGTTCATTTTCATAACGCGGGTCGTCTTATGTTTCCCTCCGTCGTCCTAAATACCGCGCAGTAGTTGAATCTCCACAGTTATCATTATTACGCAGGAAATCTTGCATATGTTTGGTGTTGTAACCTCATCTTAGGCCATGGATAGGCATTTTCTTTTGTTAATAATGTTTTTTAAGAAACCTTTAAATTTTGCTTCGAAAAGGTAGTGGGCCTTTGATATCCTTACCTCATCTATGTAACTAACCATGCCCTACCTAGGACGTTATTTGAATAAACCAAACCATGCGTTAGATTTATTTACTCACCAAGTAAAATACCATACATCGAATTACCGTAGGTTATATTGAAAAATTGGGCCTGCATCACCTAATGATAATACAAATATGATAAACTTTTTCCCATCCGATTTACCTGATAATTTTAAATAACTTTGTGAATTTGTTCATGCTTTAAATTAACTAACTGCAAGTAATTTGAATTAAACTTATTTATTTCGAAGGATTGTATGAAGATGACAAGTTTGTTTTTAAATATAAAATTTGGCCCTTAATGACCCCTGACCTGTGGACTGACCGTTACACTTAACAAACAAGCTATTGATGGGAGTCTTTATCGACAATATCCAATAACGAGGCAATCTGATTAAAATACAGATCCTTATAACCACTCCGTTAAATGAAGGATCTGACAAAATCCCATCGGGGGTCACGTCCAGATGACCTTTATACCACGTGGAATTCATACCAAATCCATTTTCTACACCTTGCTACATCAATTGAAATCGATATTTCGTCCCAATAAACATACACAATCAGCTTTGTTGTGCTCTTTGGGCGAGATGGCCACGTACACCAAAATAATTCTGACAGTTTTTTCCAACAATTTCGTCCCCTGAAATTCACTGTCAAAATTTTGCAAGTAGCAATTTGATTGGCCATTTTCAAAGGTCACCTGGACATGACCCCTAATGGGATTTTCTCAGATCCTCTTATCAAACGTAGTGATAATAAGGATCTGTATTTTAATCAGATTGATAACGAGGTAGGTTGCGTTTGAAGTACAAACAGGCCAGGTACGGTTGTATCTGTATTTTGACAAGTGTATGGACCGTCTCAATATTATAGCTCTAAAGACATTATGGCTGCATAGCGTAAAATACTACACTTAACCCAAATGTATTTGTTTGAATAAACTTACCCATTTTATCTTAACTAAAGATTTTTTTCCATTTACCCCTTAAAATATTTATACTCTTCCAAATCAAGGACTAGAACATACCAATGTAAAATTTCAGGGGTGAATGAGTATATCTCAAATCTTGACAATTTTGTTCCTGATCTGTTCAGCACCAAATAGCCTTAACTGCCAATAGGCAGGTATACGACTACCCTCAAAGGAAATAGGGACGGCCCTCCGTCATAAGTCACCCTGTGTTCGTCAGAGTGTCATTCGAAACGCTTCTAGACATACAACGTTTTTAAAGTCATATTTAACCAATATTGGTTAAAACATATTGTAGTTTCATACTTAGAAAAGCTGCGATGTGGTCGTGTATTTCCTGTGACGTAATCCGTAGAAATTTTCCACCTTCTGATGTACACTTAATCATGAAATCATACACATTCCTTGGTCCTCCCACATGCAGTTTGTAACATATATTCAACTTCCTGTTTTCTAAATATCCTTTTAGGTATGGACAGCTACCTAAACAATGAAAAACATAAAACAAAAATGTAGCATAAAGTATGCTTAATGAAACTTAATACAGTTAAATCTGACACCATATATATATTGAGTACATAACGTGACTTTTTATCGCATGTTCATTGGTTCAATTCCCAGGCACTATGTAGCCATAGTCCCGGGACTATGGTTTGGCGCTCTTTTTGTTTCGTGCGTCACGTACGTCATATTGTCAAAAATGACGTCATTGTCGCTATTAGCGCTGTTCACTGGCTTTGATCGTACATATATTTTTTAATTATTTTCTTCAATCCGTTATGTACTAAAACATTGCCTTCTTTTGGAAGGCATTGATATATACATGAACATTCCTTTTAATCTCGCCTCAAGGATTATTATAATTGTTAGTGAGACGAAAATACAAGATATTAGATTATAGTTACATCAATATCTTAAGGCTCAATGATATCATGTTGAAGTAATAGAGCATGGTATTAAAATGGCAATTGAAAAGGGACCTTTTATATCCCGTATACATGAACATGCTTTGATTCCTTTTTTTCTACTTTTAATCCAAGAAATTTCAATATTTTTCCTGTGATTAAAAATAAACGTAATGAGTTAATGCAAAGTAGTGATCGTATAAGAAAGAATTTTTGAAAACCATACAATTTTGCAGAGTAGAAGACAACGTAAAAATTTAAAACACATATTAAAGATGCTCCACCGCTGACAAATAGTAATTTTTCACTATCAAAAACAGGAGCAGACGATTTAGTATTTTTCTTCAGTTACAAAAGTTACTTACTTTACACCATTACCACCATTCAACAGTTTGAGCTTCTAATTTTACTTCAAGTTCAAAATATGAAAAATAATTAATTGCATCCCGAAAAAATTCCGTGCCATTATATCCTATATGGAATGAAGTACTGATTGCGCTTGCACCAAAGGCAAAATAAAATATTTTTATATCATTTTTTGTGTTAATTAGACATATATATACACGATTAAACTGGCCCTGCAGGTAGGGCGTTAGAATTGTACCTGCTGTCCCTATTGCATGATCGTAAAAGGCGACTAAATTTAGGATCTTATCTTTTCTCTTCTTCCTAACTAACTTTATCTTTCCTAATGCCTCCCTTGGCACTGCCTCACTTTTGGCCTTGAGTTGAGCGTCCGCCCCTGTGAGGAAGGCTCTGGGTTCTGTCCCCTGGCCGAGACACACCAAAGTCTATAAAAGTGGTAGTTTCTGCTCCTGCTTAGCGCTCAGCATACAGGGAGTGGGACGACTGGTTCGCCCGTTGTCAGTATAATGTGACCGGGTGGGGTGTGTTGCTTGGTGTCTTCGGCGGCATGCTTCAGTGATATAGCACTATAAAAAGGGCAACAGTTCCACTATACAAGAAGACACAACATGAATATACCGCAGTCTCCTAAAACACGCACCTCGCACAACATACACGCAACACATCGCATACATGGGAGGCCGTCCTTACATGACCATAGCTGTTAATAGGACGTTAATTAATCAAACAAACAAACAAACACGATTAAACACCAATACTGTTCCAATAATGAACATCATTTATGCTCTGTCGGCGGTGGAGCATCTTTAACAAGTTCCAGGTTCAATAACTCCGTGGTGTCGAAATGTAAGACACCTAGACGCGGTACATGTCCAATTATTATTGAATGTAGTACATATGTGTTTAAAAATGGCTTGCATTTTACTGTAAAAGCAAACATGAATTGCAAATCGAAGTGTGTGATATATGCTATAATTTGTTCTCGTTGTGGTGATTTTTACATCGGCCTATTTAGTCCGACAAGAAAAGTACTTGGAAAGAGTACGTTTCAAAAATTAACTCCAATACAACTTCGAAGAAAGTTTGGAAAAGGTTGGTAAAATCAGTGGGAAAAGAAAAGCAACACCATCCTCCCACCTCATTAACAAAAATAAAAAAAATTCTTCAAAATCCGAAATAGCTGACGCCTTTGCCAAAAATTTTGCTAAAAATTCATCTGTCAAAAATCATTCCAAAAAAATTCAAAAATTTAAAAAAGAAAAGGAAAAGAGACGTCTTAATTTTAAATCCTCCAATAGTGAAAGTTACAATAGGCCTTTCGAGATACCTGAATTGCTCGAGTCCCTTGAGAAATCAAAGGACTCGGCAGCTGGACCAGACGAAATTCCATATATGTTTTTAAAGCAATTACCAGACTCTTCACTAAAATGTCTTTTAACTATATTTAATCAAGTTTACTCTTCTGGCAAAATTCCCGAGTCCTGGAAGGAATCTAATATTATACCCCTTCCGAAGCCCGGGAAAGATGCTACTGATGCCAATAACTATCGTCCTATTTCATTGACGAGTTGTATTTGTAAAACTCTAGAACGTATGATAAATACTAGATTAGTTTGGTTCCTGGAATCAAACAATATTTTAAGTCCTTTGCAAAGCGGCTTTAGAAACCGCAGGGGAATGATAGACCACTTAGTTAGACTAGAAACATTTATACGAGAAGCATTTGCCAAGAAAGAACATCTTGTGGCCGTATTCTTTGACCTTGAAAAGGCATACGACACAACTTGGCAATATGGAATCATGAACGATCTCCATGATATCGGTATACGTGGTAATTTGCCAAGGTTTATTTCAAATTTTATATCTGACAGGCATTTCAAAGTTCGAACGGGTTCAACTTATTCAGAAACAGAAACACAGAAGATGGGCGTCCCTCAGGGTGGTATCCTGTCTATCACACTTTTTTGGATTAAAAATTACCAGCATAACTAAATGTCTTGGTCAATCTACGGAAGGGTCTCTGTTTGTGGATGATTTCTTGATCTGTTACAGATCAAAAAACATGCACACTATAGAACGACAACTACAACAATGTTTAGGCAAATTACAAAATTGGGCTGACGAAAATGGCTTTAGATTTTCAAGATCAAAAACTGTCTGTATGCACTTCTGTCAAAAACGAAAACCACACAATGATCCTGACCTCAGACTCAGTGGAATTAAAATTCCAGTAGTTGAACAAACTAAATTTCTTGGACTAGTATTTGATTCGAAACTGTCTTTTGTTCCACATATCAAACATCTGAAGGATAAGTGCTCGAAGGCGCTGAACATTCTACGTGTTCTTCCCCATTCTGATTGGGGTGCAGACCGTGAAATGCTTCTACGTATCTATCGGGCACTTATTAGATCAAAAACTTGACTACGGTTCTATGGTCTATGGATCGGCTCGCAGCTCCTATCTACAGATGCTTGACCCTATACAGAGTCAGGGACTGCGTCTCGCACTTGGAGCTTTTCGAACAACACCTGTGAAGAGTCTCTCATGTGGAAGCTAATGAGCCATCTCTAGACGATCGACGAAAGAAATTATCCTTACAGTATGCTGCTCAACTGAAGTCCAACCCCAAAATCCCGCATTTAACCTTGTATTCAATCCACAACATCAAGAAATATTTACACAAAATCAAAAGCTCATACCAACATTTGTCATCAGAATTTCAATTTTTTTGCTGGAACTAAATATGAATTTCGACACCATTGACGAGTACACCGTATCGGATGTACCACCATGGGCTCATTCAAACACCTGATATCAATTTATCTCTAAATGAGAGGGCAAAATCCAGTGCATTACCCGAAGAACACAAATTCTCCTTTCGGGAGTGCATAAGGGCTTTCCCTGACCATGTTCAGATCTACACTGACGGATCAAAAGATGGTGATAATGTTGCGGCAGCATGCTGTACATCTAATCACTGCTCCTCTATCCGACTCCCGGATGTTGCCTCCATTTTCTCTGCGGAAGCATGTGCTATCGGTCTGGCGCTTGACCATATCGAAGAACACCGCATTGAAAAGGCAATTATCTGTTCCGACTCTCTTTCGGTTCATCAGGCTTTGAAATCAAGAAACCCTAGAAAACACATTAATCCAAAATCTTTTGATCCGAACATTTCGATTGTCTTCTAAAACTCAAATTACTTATCTCTGGATTCCCAGCCATGTGGGTATAAAGGGAAATGAAAAGGCCGATAAAGCAGCTAAGACTGCTCTTCGCCTTGCACAAACACATTTGAAATTACCTTACAACGACATCAAACCTTACATTCAGTCACACATTAAACACCATTGGCAACAAAGGTGGTCTACCGAAACAAACAATAAACTGTTTAAAATACAACCTACACTAAATCCTAACCTGTCCAGTCGGAGAGCCATGCATGTGATTTCTCCTCTCACAATGGAGCATGTTTTATTGCATTGTATTGATTTTAAAACACATACGATATAAGTACTATGATGTCTCCGACATGTTACACTTTGTTTCATGCCGTGAGACATAATCGTATTTTCAATCATCTCAAAGAGATCGGTATTTTAAACAAAATATGAACGTTTTCTCATCATATCATCGTATCAACTCAACATTTCATCGTTTCATCAACATTGTGCATGAGTTTTCTCATGTGTTTTAGCCAAAAACTATTTTATCCCATGCAAACCTTTTTTATCAAATAAAACGTTACAATCTGTGTTTTAGTCCTTACTTGCCTTTTCTTACCCTGATCTTTTATCCTGATATTAATGCATGACTTGTAGTTTGGCCCTAAATGGACCTTAGTTGTCGATGGGCCGTAAAACTCATACAAAAAAACAAACTTTCGGTTATTGAAAAGAAGTCGTTTGAATGAACTGTTTACGCACGGCGGACGGCGCACGACGACGGACGGTGCATGATGACAATAGGTCATCCATTAAAGATGCTCCACCGCTGACAAATGGTATTTTTCACTATTAAAATCAGGAGCAGACGATTTACTATTTTTCTTCAGTTACAAAAGATACTCACTTTACACCATTACCACAATTGGAAAGTTTGAGCTTCTAATTTTACTTCAAGTTAAAAATATGAAAAATAATTAATTGCATCCCGAAAAAAATCCGTACCACTATATCCTATATGAAATGAAATACTGAATGTGCATGTACCAAAGGCAAAGTAAATTATCTTATATTATTTTTTGTGTCAATTAGACTATTATATACACGAATTAAACACCAATTATTTTTCAAATGATGAATATCATTTTTGGTCTGTCGGCGGTGGAGCATCTTTAATGACCCTGGTGATTAATAGGATGTCCACAGATGTAGATAAACTGTACGCTCTCCATGTGTAATAGGGATCAATCTAGTTGTGTTAAGGATCTGCTCTGGTAAGATTGCAGGCTCTTTTCAACATTAATCAAAGAGTGCTTTTGTGAATTTCATAAAGATAATAAAGCAAAAGGTCCATGGACCGTACTGTTGATGGCCATGCAGGTAGGGCGTTAGAATTTTACCTGCTGCCCCTATTGCATGATCGTAAAAGGCGACTTAATTTAGGATCTTATCTTTTCTCTTCTTCCTAACTGACTTTATCTTTCCTAATGCCTACCTTGGCACCACCTCACTTTTGGCCTTGAGTTAACCCCTTAACTCCCAGATACGCCAAACTACGCCAATAACGTGTCGGTGTTGAACGAATCGTCGTAACTCCCTTATTTTAGGAGCTATCGAGATACTGATTATATCTGCTAAAAACTAGAGATAACAAGTAATAGTTTGTGTCCTTAAGAAATTTTCATTTAACAATGTCTTCATGATGTTTTATTGAGTTTAAAAAAGATGCAGACTGAAAAACGGAACATTTTAAATTGATGACGTTGTCTTTCTGTCGGCGTAACATTCAGTGCACGGACCCGATATTGAATCCCTCGCTAATCAAAAAGTACTGAAAAATAATGCTTGAACTTCATACTGTTGATAACTTAGTATCCCAATTTTATATTTATCTTGCAATATCTACAAACATTTTTTTTCAAAAACAAAGATTTCATCTAAAAAGTACGTGTGATGTGTGGTTTTACGCGATACATAGCAATATGTGGTCAGTTTTAACCATTTTTTCTCACCAATCTGGCATAACTTATAGATACGATGAAAGTCAGGAAAATACTGAACAATACACACAAATTTATCATTCATAACATACCATATTAACAATACTACGACTCCATAAATCAACAGATGCATCCACGGAAAATTGCTCAGTCCCACGACTTGACGTTGATCGGTTTCACAAGCACCTGTGCGAAACCGATCGGCGACTTTACCAGAACACACGGATAATGGTCCTCAATTTTGCAGTTAAAAAAACTCTGAAATCTTACGCAAAAATGTCAAGAAACATGTTTACAGTGATTTCTTTGACTGTATTCAAAAAATAAAATTAATTCAGCAAATATATCTTGACGACGACAGATAAAACTATTTTTAGTAACGGGGATTTCCCCAGACTTTCATCTCTAAAAGTTACATGTGTTGAAGCACACGTGTCCGACGCCGATTATTTTCTATGGTGGCCCGAATGTTTATAGCTAAATTGTTAGTATTGATTGACTAGGACATCTTTATGAGTGACACTTTCATAATCACTGAGGACCTAATTAACATGGATGTGTTATCAGCCGATATACATGTAGATCTACTGTACGTACGTGACACATATATGTACAATGTGCATGCGTGTAAGTATATACATTGTACCTAATATGCCGTAACCTCATCGTAAATATTAATTTGTATCAATACCAATAGAACTAAACACATATATACATAAGCTACATGTATATGCCGTGTAAATATAAAAAAAAACATTGATACGATATATATACCCATACATATTTTGTGGATTGTTATACTAGATTAACTTCAAATACTGACTATGATATCTTATCTTTATTTTAAATATATACATTTTGATTGATATTTAGAAAATTACTGATTACAAGTAATGGAAATAAACAATTTAAGTGTCAATGACAAAATATATTAGATAATCTATAATGATATTTAATATCCAGATCATTTTTATATATATTTTTTTTTAAATATGATTCTTCAAATTTTTACTGTAATGAATTTGTTCTTCAAATACAAACTAGAATTGTCCTCCAGGAGGAGGTCAACTAATTGATCCAGTCCAGTTTAGCAAAAATAGTCTATTGACATGTAAACAAAACATATGAAATGAAAACAAAGGAATCTATGTTTTGAAATTTTAGGGGGATCCTGACACAAACACAAAGTTCTACTTTTTTTTTTACAATTCTTAAAAAAAGTGTTCAATTTGGATAGATCATGTTAACTTATGTAGTGAAAGTTGCAGAGATACAATCATTTAGAATAACGACACCTTTCATATACATACCTATATACATGTACATCATGTATAGTACAGATAGATTCAGCATCAATAAAAATTCTGCTCTTAATCTCAAATCAAAGATTGACACATGCAATGTACTATTTGCACTAAAAACATTAAAAATGCAGCTTGTCTGATAATACAAATAAGTCAACTGAATCTTATACATCATCTTCTTTATTACTGCATATGCATTTACATGTAATCCAAATTATGGTTTTCTGATGGGAAGTGACAGGGCAACTTGAGCAGAGATACAAAATGTATAAACATATTTTGCCTGTAAAGTTCTTCATGCTTCAATTGACACAAATGTAAAATATTATGCTCTGTGATAGAGATACTATTGATATTTGTCCAGAAAAAGATTAGGCTAAAAAAATGTACATGTATGTTACACAAATTGGAAAGGGGTCAGATGTATTTAACATAACCCTGTAATGAGACTCAGCATTTTCATCATATCTTTCTGCTTTCTTTATTGAAATAATCATATATGATTTTTGAATTGTTTCATGTTGAAATAATACATTTTTTTATCATAGCAAATCATTTGTAAAAAGAGCATATGTCAGAAAACAATGTTCAGATACATGTTTATGGATTTATTCATAGCTATATCAAAAGTGCACATGTAGTAAAAGTGAAGTCAATTCTTTGGAATTGTTATCACACAAGTATGACTAAACAAAGACTACATACGTGTATGACAATACATAACATATATACAGGTAGACACTGCAGTGTGTCTACAATCTGAATAAGACATAGTACATGCAATGCACATGCTTATGTAGATACTGCAATATGGTCAAGACATAACATTCATATATGGCAAAGATATGAATCAATATATGTAAACACTGAAGCGTATCATTCATGTGTAGACACAGCAGTTTATCTACAATATGGTCAATGCATAAAACACATATACATGTATAGACACACAGTGTATCTACAATATGGTCAGTACATGCACATATATGTGTAGACACTGCAGAGTACCTACAATATTGGTCAGTACATAACACACATATATCTGTTGACACTTTATTGTATCTACAATATGGTCAGTACATAACACACATATATCTGTTGACACTGCAGTGTATCTACAATATGGTCAAGACAAACACACATATATGTGTAGACACTGCAGAGTATCTACAATATGGTCAGTACATAACATACATATATCTGTAGACACTGCAGTGTATCTACAATATGGTCAGTACATAACACACATATATCTGTTGACACTGCAGTGTATCTACTATATGGTCAAGACATAAGACACATATATGTGAAGACACTACAGTGTATCTACAATATGGTCAGTACATAACATACATATATCTGTAGACACTGCAGTGTATCTACATATGGTCAGTACATAACATACATATATCTGTAGACACTGCAGTGTATCTACAATATGGTCAGTACATAACATACATATATCTGTAGACACTACAGTGTATCTACAATATGGTCAGTACATAACACACATATATCTGTTGACACTACAGTGTATCTACAATATGGTCAGTACATAACACACATATACCTGTAGACACTGCAGTGTATCTACAATATGGTCAGTACATAACATACATATATCTGTAGACACTGCAGTGTATCTACAATATGGTCAAGACATAACATACATATATCTGTAGACACTGCAGTGTTTCTACAATATGGTCATTACATAACATACATATATCTGTAGACACTGCAGTGTATCTACAATATGGTCAGTACATAACATACATATTATCTGTAGACACTGCAGTGTATCTTCAATATGGTCAAGACATAGGGCATATACATGTGTAGTCATTGCAGTGCATCTACAATAGAATATGGTAAATACATAAAACATACATGTATAGACACGACAGTGTACATGTATCTACTTTATGGTCAATACATAATTTAACACATATACATATGCATATGCATGTTTGTAGACATTGCACTTGTATAACCAATATGGTCAAGAGATAACACACATATATATATAGAACACCACAGTGTATCTACAATATGGTCAAGACATATCACATATACATGTATGTACACACTGTATGCAGTGTATCTGCAGTATGGCCAAGACATATCAAATATACATGTATGTACACAGTGTATGCAGTGTATCTACAATATGGTCAAGAGTCAATAACACACAAGTATGTGCATTACATGTAGTCCGCTAAACCTGCCTATAATTATTAGGCTTCTTTTTTTATTTTGCCAAATATATAGACAAAAAATTTATAGACAGTTTTTCAGTGCGACTACATTTCACATCAGGTATCTAACAATCTTGACAAGGTATACATCACAATATCACGCATTTATGTTACATGCCATTTTTTTTTTTGCAAATTGTATGCGCGATAGAGTGTCATATCTGGGAAAAAGTAGTAATACAACGACTTCTACCAACACATAGTAGAGGGCTTCTATATATATATCAAATTTATAAGGTGTAAGTCTTGGTTTTTGTACACAAAAGCAATATAGAACTGGACATAGAAACACACAGATAATAGAAATGATTAATAGAGATGGTTTGTATTTCTTATCAAATCAAAAGATCCATAATATAGTATATATTCGAACAAAATTTTTGTCTTTAAAAAAATAACATGCAAATTAATTATGATTTACATGTACATGTAGAATACACAAATTTTGTCAAGAAAAAACCGCTGTCTTCAGTTCTAGTCTTTCCGTACTCTGTATTTCATTTATTATCTTGATTGGATATTGGATACCCCATTTTGTGTGGATAACTAAAGAAACTAGCATCATGACAATGTTGGTAAGTAACAAAAAATCGGCATCTGCATTAATAACTATGAGAGTACCGCATTGTCATTTTTTATTGTGTGAGTACAAATATTTTATTTAAGATATATTATCTAAACATCTTGATAAATATTTGTAAGGCCAGCTTGCTACAATGACATACAGGTTAAGATGTTGGTTTTTTGGCGTTCCATTTTGCTAAAAATTGAAATGATCGGAGTATCATGAATATAAATGTTAAATAAATAATAAACATGTAACATTGTCAAACAAACGCGATTTTTGTTATGCAACACAATATACATTTTTTTCGATATTTTAGTCAACTGGAAGCCCGTGAAAATGTTCTATCATGAGTGTAAAATCGCATTTTTCGCCGTAGTTTTTTCATATTTTGGTTGCCATGGTAACAGTTTATTTTTACGCAAAAGATTCATGTAAATGAATTGATACCAAATCTACCATCCATCGACCACGTTTCTCTTTTGAAATTAATACGAAAGGTAAAAGATCGCCACACGCCTGTTAAATATAGAACAAATTGTTACTCTTAGATGAAGCAAGACATGCTGAAACACTAATTTACAAGCATTTTCAAAAATCATCGGTTTTTAAATTTTTGTTGGTAACCATGGTAATATTCAAAATTAAATTTTTTTTTTTTAATGAAATTATGGCATTCGATAAAATTTTTTAACCTTTCTGCAATAATATACTTGATTGTTAGGTTGATAAATTGACATATTAAAACTTTTCATTGTCTTTTAGAGTTAAAAATGTAAGAAACTTTAACTTTTTTGTGTAAAAGTCCAAAATTTTCGGTTGCTATGGTAAACGTAATAAATGTGAAAACACCATTTTTTGCTTACAAAATTTGAAAAGGTTGTGATCTGAAGTTTCTAAATATATATGGGTTGAGTAACCAAAAAAAAGGGTGAAAACATCACTTTGAAAGAAAATGTGCAGATTTTTTCGAGAACTCTGCTAAAAATTCTTGGAGTTAAGCGGGTTAAAAGGCGCTTCGACAGCTGCATGGAACAAGGTGGTTACACCATTTATTATCAGTATATCAATTCTGTCATCCATCATTTCCGATTTCGGAAATAATGTTTTGTCAGTGGTTTAAGAAAATCTGGGATCATATGTCAATAAGACACATTCACATGTCTATATTACGACTCGCCCTCTCAACAAATATCAATCTACTCACAACCACCATTGGTGAATCAAAGGTAGTCTACCCGTAACATTAAAAAAAAAACCATTTAAAAAGTACAACAAGACACTTAAATTTACATCTGCTGAAATAGATCGTGGAGAGGAAGTTGGTCTTTCTCGGCTCCGAACCTGGTCATATAAAACTATTGTACCCTGATGTACAGATCCTAGCTGAGAGAGGATAGATCCAACTTACGTGCAATACATTATTATTCACCTCTCACAGTACAACACTTTTTATTACATGTGCGACAAAATGTTTCGACGTCTCGGACATGCTAACTTGTTTGGCCGACTCGACGTTATACACTGTCTGTACCTAAAAACATAACGGCTGCTTCCACAGGATTTTCAGAAGTATCTGGTGTGTATCTTTTATTCATCACGTTTTTCTCCACTTTTCCTCCATTTCTTATATACTGTAAACCACATTTATTTTGCGGACTTACAAAATTTTGCGATTTCTATTTGCATCAGGTATTTACACAAAGAGATTAATTTTCGCATATTTTAAAATTTCAACTTCTGAAATACATTCTAAAAAGATAATGGAGAGATATCAATTTGCGTGAGGTAATCCTTTTGCGATTCTAACTCTTAACTATCTGAATATAAAAATGAAAATTAAGCTTACGCCATACAAGCGTTATAAACAACGGAGATAGGCACAAAAGATTGCACAATAAATTGAATTTCCTAGAAATGTCTTAAATCAATAAATTTGTTATATTCACGATTTATATATATAAAGGTTAAGTGAGGTCTACTTTATGATAAAGTGGGCCCAATCCCGTTCGGCAATTACCGTTTTCAAGCAAATTCTCATTGTTAGAGAAGGCAGCTAAGTCTTCGTGAAGTGTGCGACATTTTTGAAGATATTCCTTTTTCTGAATTTATCTTTCCTGGTTCTATCCTTTTCGCTTCTTTTGATGATTCTTCCCATCCTCTGTGTCCATGACTTAAAACGCGAACGAAGGATCAAAGAAGAGAATGCGACAACAAGTTCATGACATTGCATTAATTAAATGAGATTTTATTATATCTATCTACGATTTTATACATTGTAGTGTGACCCGCGAGTCATTTGTGATGAAAAGTAAGGTGCATAGACATCGAGGATAAAAAGATACCACATAGTAAAAAAAAAAATCAATGACTTCATGACCAATGGCTTCATAAATGTTTTATCTTTTTGGACAGTGACGGTCTTGAGACAAAGTTTTAATTGAGGACGATGCGAAGTCGAGTGGAGTCGTCCTCTTGCTTCAAATGAGAACCGCCATGAGGGCCACAGTCTCTCGTATGAAACCCAATATGACTACAAGACAAAGATGTGTATTCTCGATAATATAAATAGAGGTAATTTTTCATTATATAATTTTGAATCTTATCAATTATACTCTTAACATAATTATCAAATAAATTGTGCTTTGATCATGATGCAGAATGTATCAATTGTTATTTAACTAATTGTATTATTTTCCTATATGACATGGAATTATATTCTTGTATCATTATATTCAATCGATTTCAACCAATATTTAGTGATTTGGTTGACAAATTTATATGGTATCAGCATCTAGTCATTGTCTGTTTATTTTGGTGTAATCGATGTTATTATTTTTTTTTCATTTATGCGTTGTATTAATTGATTTCATCTTTATTTGATTTGATTTCATACCATCTTATTTGTGATTTGATTTTTTACCATTCGTAATAGGATACTACATTTACTCTTATTCCCAAAACATCGCATTTTCTTTCTCTTAACTTCCATAGATAATTTTTATTGTTATACTTTTCCACTTATATGTTTATATTTTTACCATTGTTATGGTTAATACTTTTCCATTAAATGGTTATATGATTTCTCCTTCCATTAAATGGTTAGTATCTTCAAATAAAGTATGATAGTCAAACCAAATAAGAAAAGAAATCCAATAATATAACGATAAAATGAAGAATAATACATATAACTTAACCACGGCAAAATAGACAAACAATGGTATGGTTGACAATGGTCGTTTGGCAACACGAATGTAGCTGTGTGGTCCAAAAAAATCAAATAGAGATAACACGCGTTTGATTAATAAGTGATAACGAAGAGAATTAATACCATGAGCAAAAAGACGAATAAAAATAGGCACTAGCAGAAGCAAATTTATATGTGAGTAAAATAGGTATACTAAACGAACGATAATGAGTATGAAATCAATATTCATATAACTGATAAAAGACGCGAATACAATATAAATCTGCAGAACAGGACACAATTCCATATAGTAATCTTTGTGGAACCATAGAGTGAACAACAGCTAATGGCGTTACCATATTGCTTCTGTGAGCGAAGCCTCTGTATATCCGTTCAGGCTAGGGGAGACCGATTGAACTTTTCAACTATAATATGTATGTGAGAAGTGAATTTTTTTTGTTTCGACGCATGAACAGTACCCATCGATCCAGTGAGACAAACTAAGTCAGTCTGTTTTAAGTCATGGAAGTATGTTACGGCTCATGGGGTTATGTACGAGATTGTCACTGTTGGTATGTCCTTTACCATGGCAGTTATAGACGACCAATTAATACACAAGCAAGAGGACACTACAGTATAACACCAATACCACCAATAGCATATGGTTTTTCTACTTAAATTACAAGTATGTGCACAACCGCTCCAAAGCCCATCATTATAAAATATATAAACCACTTTCTTCGCACGACATCCGCCAGGGAAATCAATACCATGATAGACCGGCGTAGCGCCGCAGAGAAGATTTTCATTTTCTATTCAACGTTGCCCGATCTGATCATGGTACCGTTTACGCGATTTGTTGTGGCAGAGTATGAGTCACGACGCCATTCAGTGTCACAGTCCCGCGCGCATGTGACGTCCATACTCCTCGAATGCCGATGGATACGTCACACGCTTCAACCATCAGATATTATAAAGAAATATGGTACGCAATCAGTTATTTTTTACCCAGTGCATTGTTTGGTTGTTTAATAATTAGTTAAAACAATTAAATTACCCGATTTATCAGCTTTTTCTCTTAGAGATAGAAAAAGAACTCTGAGTATTTTACGCTGAAAGACTAAATTCTAAGCGCAGATGAAATGACAAACCGGCCATTTTGAATCATGAGGGCCAACGACGGGATATTTATTACTCTGAATGCTTTACTATATGGTTTATATATTATATCTATACTAGGCGCGACATAAAAATCATATAACCGTTTCCGTGATCGGGAATGTGATGCAAAAACAGAGTCGTATTATCACTCAGGTACTCCAGGTGGCTAAGATAATCTCGTCAACATCACCAACCGGAGGCAAACTTTACACAAAATGCTGTCTAGCCCACGACTTATATAACCCATCGAATCTCGACAGAGCACTACAGGTAAGCGGTGGCAATTTTAATTCTAATATAAGTGCAAGTAGAAAATGAGCTACAGTGTTACAGGGCAGACCATGAAGCAACAAATTTTGATCTAACTAACGCATTTCATGTTTATAATTTAGGCAGTGTTTATTATTAAGACTAATAGACGAACAGGGATTTTGGCAAGTTATGCTTCCGCCGAGACTCATCCACTAGACATGGTAAGCTTCAAAATCAACAATTAACTATGCATAGATGCGTGCTTGTTATGAAGTAGCGCAGGGTATAAGCGTAGGTCCTCAGAGGTGTGAGTCAGTTTGTACCCTAGGATCCATGGGTGAATTGACTTTTCACAGCTTCAAATTCTACATGAAACCAATGTTACATGTGTTGAGCGGGCAAATAGATTTAGCGCCGCTCCGGAAGTGAAAAAATAAGCATCTCAACATGCATTTGTGTTGCATAAAAAGATGCTGTGCACACTCTACCAGACCAGACAAGCATATAATGATATTCAAATAATGCATCTCGAACAACTTGTTGTTTACAAGTATCCGTGTATATGCATATGTCTATTAAGGGACACCACGAATGTAAAAAACAAGTGAATTTATTTTTGCCAGTTTGGTGGCCAGCGCAATCATGGTATATCACTCAATAAAGATATAGGTATTGGCGAAGGGGACGGATTTTTCTTTAGAGCGTGATGCAGATTAAATCGAGATTTTACGTGATACATTTTAATCTGGCAAGTAAAAATATAAGTTTCAAAAGGACATTTAATCAACGATGGTTAATCGAGTAGAATTAAGGTAACTTTCTGTAACATGAAGGAAAAAATTAGAATCGTCTTCTGCCTCTTCACGCTGATTTTTTGATAGTGAAAAAATACGCAATTGATGCGAGCGGCTGGAGTGCATCTTTAAGGTATCAATAATAATTCTTAAAAATACAGACCACAGGCAATGGTTAAGTATGGATATTTCACGTACACTTATTCACCATCAACACATCAACTCTCATAAAACAAAACAATGTTGATAAAAAGAGGATGCCTCTCATGATCTGATTCATGATCTCATGCAAGCAGGCCAAGCATCATTTTTGACATTAGGGCTGGGGTACAACTATCGAGTGCTACAACTATACACATCGACTTTTTAAAGTTCCTCTGCTCATACTAGTCATGGGGGGGAGATGGTGGCAACCGCCATGATTCAAACTTATCGGGTAATATGCGTGGCAAACCTACGTACGTTGCATCACGTGATCATACACTTTCGGGCGGATCTACCGCGTATAGTTTGGATCACTCTCTCGCTTTTCGTACCCGAGCCTGTAATCACGTGGTAAAATATACGGCCATATGAACCCGGTACTACGAATCAGCATATACACATATCGGACGCAAGTTCAGGAACACATACTCCCACTAGCTATTTTAAAAACGAGACTACACACGCTACATAAAAGATTTTTCATGTTATTATATTTTGTTCTAAATAACCTTCCGGGACTGTAAATACAAGACATTAACAATCGTTACGGCACATCTAATTCAGAAAGTATAAATAATGTCAAAGAGGCGTGAGTAAATATCGTCTAACAAGTTTTAAGTACTCTTTTTCGTAATGCCAAATAACATACCACAAAGTCAATACATGACATACAACTTTAATCTAAATGATCCAATATCAAAACTTATTTACATCCTCCTGTCCGAGTGCGCTAGACTCTATGCAACAAGTCCACAACAGCATGCGAAATTGGCATATCGAGTTGATTAAATCTAAAGGATGGAAAGTTGCCAAGAGGGTAGTAGTAAGTCGTATTTCAGAGGATCCATCTCTCATTTCTATGATTTATACATTAAACGATTATGTACATGTCACAGTAACGTTACAACATTCGATCATCGATTCTACACTACAGTCTTTTTATCAAAAGTTTTGGCGTAGGCTTCTCCTGTTGTCCTACTGATATAAAGTGGAGCACATTCTCTTCTATACATCGACATGGAGTGTAATCAATCCATAAACATTGGCTTCACCGTGATGTAAAAAAGCTTTTTTTACTCTGGAACCTACTAAGATTCCACCTGTGTACAGCGCTGTGTAAAGTGTTAAAGTTCTGCGATTTGCAAGCTAGTAAACACAATTTTGTATCACTAGTCAGAATCCGCGGCGATAAAAGCATCTGATCTTGGCTAACCAGCAGGTCTTGTCTTCGTATACAGAAACAGTATATCTTACTCGTATAATACATAATATTGCTCGTAACTCTGAATTCGAGCTGAAAAACGTACTTCTTCTTTCTTTTTATTTTGTGTTGAATAATATTTTCTGGGCAACATTGTTTGGCGATGGTTTTTAGTTCAATCCGAAGATCACATGGACAGGGAGTTGCATCGTGAATACTGCGACTTTATACGCGATCTGTTCTCTCTTCAAAGTACGATATCTAACTAACAACTATACAGATTTTACATTACCAACCCTATGTAACCACAAGCACTGTAATTTGGGAACAAACTGCATGTATGGCATTCGTGTTGTGGTCGCGCTAATTCAAGTAAAGTGAACTGTTACCCTTGTTATAGTGCTAAATCATTGGAAACATGAAGCCGAACTGTTACAATACAACCTCATTGTCTAAGCCGAAAAACGAAACGACTCACTCCACCCGGTCATATTATTACAACGAGAAAATGATTAACTTGACAACACATCAACAGAATATGCTTCAAACTTTTTACCATATATATAATCCAAAAGCATAACTAAGAAATAATGATAATTTTGCCGTAGATTTGAAAATGTACTAGACGGCAGGGGGACGGGCGTTGCTTGCAAATCCGCCCAAAATCCTCATATTTTTCCCCTGATTATAAAGCCACTCCACCAGCTGTCAGACGCTTGTAACAAAAAGAAAAAGATTTAATTTATATGGGAAAAAAAACATCAATCTACACATACCCAGTTTTTCACAAATTCGAGAAATGTTAATTTGAGTTGTGGCCTTGAAACATTTTAATCTGAATGTTGCACCTCGATTGATACCCTAAGGGTAACGAAGGGAAGGATGGCATACATGGAATCTGGATTTTTACAGTCTATAAACACAACTTGCATTGTCGGGCCTAACTCCTCCTAAACTTACTTGACAGAGTTTTTGATACAATATTGGCGGCACACAGAGTGTCCCGACATAAAGGTCCTGGAGTTATTTATAGTCGTCCACTATGAATGATCAACAGTTCTAGTTTTCATCTCGATAACCAACAATTGTCATTAATCAGTCAGGTCATATCAATCTCAACAGATGAAGGAGGAGGACTTAGACATATCTCATACCCTTGATGTCAACCCACTTGAATTCCCATGAACGGTACTGATGGCAATAAATAAAACTCCTCGTTACCGCGAGCGATATTGTTGGTGAGTCTGCGTGCTGTTAGCCAGTTGAAGTATGTCATCAGTGAGCCGTCGTCAAATCTGAATATTCCTTCAGTATAGTTTGATCTGAGCCTTGGATAAATACTCTTTCATAGCGCGCCACATTTGCTGAAAAAGCAAAAAAAAAAAAAAATTAATGGTTATTGTTTAACTCGAGATTTTTTTTAAATCTGTGTATTAACATCGGTATTAGTATTTGAATTATACATTGTATTGTATTGGTGCGCGTAAACGCTGTGGCCAAGTGGTTAAGATGTCTCAACATATTACCACAAGTCCTCTACCTCTGGGTCGCGAGTTCTGAATTCCATTCATGTCGGGCACTTGCCAGTCGTACTGACCCCACTTGGTCGGTGTTTTTTTTTTATCCGGGTACTCCGGACTTTCCTCCACCAACACACCTGGCATGACCTTGATCCTAGCTGTGTTAATAGGACGTTAAACTAAATAAAACCCGCCACGTAAACGCTTAGCATTTAGAGAGTTGAACGGTACGTTGGTTCTCCCGCTAGGCATATAATGTGACCGTGGATGGGATGTGTTTGGTGATCGTCGGTGGGATGTGTCAGTAAGATAGCAACCACGAAAAAGGGCCAGCGTTCAAATATTACATGGAGACTATAATAAATATACGGTATAGCCTCCAACAGCATACACACATTCATACACCGCAGCACCTTGCACACATAGAAGGCCGCCTTTTAAATGACCACGACTGTTAAAGGTTTGTTTGATTCAATTAACGACCTAATTAGCATATGGTCATGTACAGGACGGCCCCCCATGTATGTGGTGTGTTGAGTGTATGTTGTGCGTATGGTGCGTGTTTTGGGGAGACTGCGGTATATTCCATGTTGTGTCCTTCTTGTTATAGTGTTGCACTTTTGCCCTTTCGTTTATAGTGCCCATTACCTTTCCAGAAACGGCTTTAATTTTTTAAAAACGGGGGTAATGTTAAAACGAGATCGATTATTTTGTAGAGTAGCAAAAAATTATTAACTCATCTTTGATTACTACACTACTCATCATCAATCTTCAGAAAATTTTGATTAAAACAAAATTAAAATTTTTATATTTTCATAACGCGGGTCGTTCTTATGTTTCCCTCCGTTCGTCCCTAAATACCGCGCAGTAGTTGAATCTCCACAGTTATCATTATTACGCAGGAAAATCTTGCATATGTTTGGTGTTGTAACCTCATCTTAGGCCATGGATAGGCATTTTCTTTTGTTAATAATGTTTTTTAAGAAACCTTTAAATTTTGCTTCGAAAAGGTAGTAGGCCTTTGATATCCTTACCTCATCTATGTAACTAACCATTGCCCTACCTAGGACGTTATTTGAATAAACCAAACCATGCGTTAGATTTAATTTACTCACCAAGTAAAATACCATATATCGAATTACCGTAGGTTTATATTGAAAAAAATTGGGCCTGCATCACCTAATATGATAAATACAAATATGATAAACATTTTTTCCCATCCGATTTATCCTGATTAATTTTAAATAACTTTGTGTATTTGGTTCATGCATTTAAATTAACTAACTACGCAAGTAATTTGAATAAACTTGATTTATTTCGAAGGATCATGTATGAAGATGACAAGTTTTCTTTTGTTTTTTAAATATAAAATTGTCGGGCCCGTTAATGACCCCTGACCTGTGGACTGACCGTTACACTTAACAAACAAGCTATTGATGGAGTCTTTATCGACAATATCCAATAACTAGCGTAGGTTGCGTTTGAAGTATCAAATGAGGCCAGAGTACGGTGCTGTATCTGTATTTTGAGACATCAGTATGGACCGTACTGACAATATTATTAGTCCTCAGGTGCATAGAAGTGAGTGATTTTCCTACCCAACCTAATAAAAATAGTTCGTCATATAAATGGTTTTTTGAACTCACAAGAAATGTTCTTAAACATGTCCTCCATTCTAGACAACATGGATGTGATGCCACCCGTGGCTATCATTGGGGAAATTGAAATATTCAAGATGTGTAAGGCTACAAGATGGTTGACAAAACTGCAAGCATTGATATATTTCCAATCCTAATTTGATATTCTTGCTATAAAAAATCATCCCACATACGCTTCGAGAGAGCATTCTTCTCGATAAAATTTGTGTACATAATTCGTGCATTGAACAGAATTCTTAATATATATAAAGTTTACTATCATTAATTTAGTGTTTATTGTAATAAGTTTAATTAGACATAAAATTATTGCAAATCGGATTATTGTAGTGATAAAACTACCTGCATGCATTATAAGATTCATTAGTTCTATTACATGTAGATTGGTACTTTTGAGTTGTCGTGTAGGTTTTCATTAAGAACAGAATCTTATTAAGCATTTCGCGACGTGGTTTCTGTTTCATTTAGCGTTTGCTAATACTAACCTATTTGCCACAAATTTACATGATCATATATGTAAGGAGACATCTGTTGGGGCTTTATTATATCCTTTCTTCTTCCTAACGTGCTTCTCTTGATCACCACCTCACCCCCCCCCCCTTTTGGCACACGACTGAGTTGACCGTTTAGAAACTTAAGGCTCTGGGAACTATTACTTGCACGAGTCACGTTCTCTTTACTGTAAAACGTATCTTATTTTTGCGCAGGTATTGAACCATCGAACTGCGTTATTTCTATATACGCGATGATAAATACATACCTTTACATATGTTCGCCTTGCGCTTACAAAATGTATTCTTTTTTCCAGAGATATGACAAGTTAACATTTGTTTTCTGCTCTTCCTGCTATAGCATTTCGAAAAAGAACAGAAAGAGAGTGAGAACGACTCTATCTAATACCTAGTAAGCAGTTCGTCAAACTATAAGTTAGACAGATCTGGCATGATTCCACCAAGTGAATTTAGGGCTCAACATTGATTATTCAGTGAAGAAATGCCAATTGACATGCCCCACACCATTTAAAAGAGCACACTTCTTGATCAAATCACAGCCACCCTGAAACCCACAGGCATCCAAAAAAGCAAACTTAGTATAAGCGTAGAAAAACCGGTACTTAAAATGACATTTTCTGTAGAAAAGGGCTTTTATACTGTAAAATTCATGACCAAACGCGTCGATCACTGTGTTAATGTTATAACCAGATTTTCGTCGTACCCCCAATGCGAAGTATCTACGCCCATTCCGCTAGTGCAACTTTTGAAAAGATGAGAAGGAATAAACACTCATGTGTATAGTTTTCGCAATATATATGATGCTTATTAAAATTAGTTGGCTAAATATGACATTGTGTCAAGTCCGTAACCTTGTGAATTATGTCGAGCAGGTAGGGTGTTAGTATTTAGTACTTGATCCTTGCAGTGCACTATATTCAGTGATCGTAAAAGCTCGCCTAAGTTGTGTGATATCATTTTCTTTTATCTTTCTTCGCCTAAGCTGCACGTCTAGAGTTTTCTAACGTAATCGCATCTTTGTGTTGTCAACCGCCTAACTTTGGGTTTTTTTTTTTTTTTTTTTTGTGGTGGTTGTTTGTTTTTTTTTTTTTTTTTTTTGTTTTTTTTTTTTTTTTTTTTTGTTTTTTTTTTTTTTTTTTTTTTTTTTTTTTTTTTTTTTTTTTTTGGTGGGTTTTTTTTTTTTTTTTTTTGTTTTTTTTTTGTTGTTTGTTGTGTTGGTGTTTTTTTTTTTTTTTTTGTGGGGGGTGTGTTGGTGGGGGGGAGGTAGGTGAGAAAATAGTCAAATTGATTTGGTGGGGGGTAAAGTAAAATAAAAATTGTAATGTAAATGGTAGGTTCTGCTCCTGGTCTTAGTGCTCAGCATACAGGGAGTTGAGGCACGACTGGTTCGTCCGAAGACAGTATAATTTGAACTGAGTGGGCAAGTCAAGAGTTCCAAAATTTCCACTATACAAGAAGACACATACGACAAAATGTCACCAGTCTCCCAAAACACTCCCGCCACTTGCTTAACGCAATACAGCCGGATACATGACCGAGGCCGTCTCAACATAAACCCCTGACCTGTTTACAGGACGTTACTTATTTATAATAAAAAAAAACACGACAAACAAACTAGTTTATTATGCACACTTACATCTTTATCTATAAAATGAAAATTACCACCACTTCTTGAAATTGATTTTTACTAAAAAAACAAGAATAACTTTTTATTTAAATAATAATACATAGTGTATTGCTCTAACTTATTTGATGGTTTAAACATGTAATAACGATGTTTTGCATGCTTCAATATGTAAGAAACAGTTCAAAATCTAAGCAAAAAAGTCTATCAAAGATATATACCCATATTGATAGCGAAATTAAGATGAAATCAGTTTACTGGACCAAACGTGATTAGGAAAAATGATAAACTTAATCTTATTAACAGTTGAAAGTCATTTGAGGACGGCCTCCACTATACGATGGTGTTGTGTGTGCTCCGAATGCCTTGGGAGGCTGCTGTTGTGTCTCATTATATATGTATTAGTGAATTACGTTTGCACTTTGTATAGCACTTCTGAAGAATGCCTAAAGATACAAAATTTTTCCCACCATTCCTCACCGGTTTTAGGCGTGGGAGGAGATTTCTCAGTCGACCCCTAGGGTATGACCAGAATCTCGCGCTAACCTTTTGGAACCTGAAGCCAATTACGTTACGTCATAACTTTCATGCGGTGTGTCCGTGGCTTGCATTGTCAACGTGACGTCATCAATATTGACGTGCAGACAACGGAACCATGTTCATATCGCGGTGTGGGAAAATGCTTCTTTTTAGGATATTATCTCTTCTTTTTTCTTTTGTATATGGGAGAAGAGATAAGGAATCATTCCCTACCTATGAGGGTATGACAACGACATCACAAACCCTCGGGGCAATTCCTGAATGTCCAACCCTCGGCAAGCCTCGGGTTAGTTAGACGTTTCATGAATTACCCTCGGGTTGTGATTTCGTTTGTGTTCTTACCTCTAGGTAGGGAAAATGATTTCTATTAATCACAGCCCACGCGGTCACATTAAAATGACAACGGGCTAAACCAGTCGTCCCCATTCCCTTTGTACTGACCAGACACTGCGACATTTTAATGTAATGTGAGGCTTGGCCAGGGGATGTATTCCCCAACATTGCGAGAGTTCAACAGCCTTTTACGATGTTGGAAGGAAAAAGAAAAGATACCAAAATATTAGTCAGCCTTACAGAGACAGAAGCAACTGGAAAAACTTTCAAGACAGATATGTCAAATTATTAGATTTAATATAGAATGGATACCTTTGTTTCGTAAACCAGTAGTTTTGATTATAATTCATATGCACAAAGATGTTATGAGGCGATTAAAACATTGAACCATCAATAATGTCAAATTAAAACATATGGATCAGTACCTTCGATCTATTTCATCATTATATTAAACCCATTCTTGATTTACAATTTTACTTGATATACGTTTATCAGTTGAAAATATATACCATGTAGAGTAACTGTAAAAGGTAATGCGCTACTAATGATTATATTCATTTCCAAAATTAGTTAACCAGATAATAATGGTTATACTTATATGTTGCTAATTTTGATATTTTTCGAAGGCCCAAACTGTATATTTTTGTTCTTTATGGTTTATGATATTTATATTTTTTATTCTGGTTTTGTATAAATTTATTGGTTATACATGTATTAACTAGCTTGATGTAACAACCTTAGAAAAAAAGTTTTAGTTAATTTGATATGGGAGTCCAAAAATGACAAACATTCCAATATAACGAACATAAAAAAAATCTTTCTGTGGGATGTTTGATTGCATTACTAAGATTTTTCTAAACTTTTAAAAAAATGTATTTATTTAATAAATGGAGTTGATACTTCGTTTTGATACAGGAAGTGAAAGCACTGGTTTGTCCGTTGTTAGTATAATGTGTCAGGGTGGGGGTGTTTTTGTGGTATCCCATGCCAATTTAATAACATTTACCATATTGGAGATGGGGTATTAGTTTATAACGTTCTATTAACAGCCAAGGAATCATGAAGATAGAAAACAGATCTGTGTCTAGGTCAATTACAAGATACACACAAGTTACTAGTCACTTAGCATGAAATTGGTATTAATTGTATGTCTAGCTGTGTTGAGAATAGTGAGTCACGTAACTATATTTAATTTCAAAATATATATACCTTTATAGTGAATGCATAGGGCATTAGATTATTTGATATGATAGCATGTATGCTTTCTATATGGGCTAACTTAGTTTTATGATTTGTATCGTTAAATTTTTGGCTGCTATATATGTCCCGCCGACGCCACTCGTTGTATTGTTGGCCTGTAGGGTGAGGGCATTATAATTTGTAACCGTCTGTCATCTATTGCTTGATTATCTTTAAATTGCGACTAAATTTGATGATATTCTTCATGTTCCTCATGTTACATAACTGCTTATTTTTACTCTTTTATGTCTCTCTTGACATCAACCCACATTTGCCGCTCGTTGAGCGCTCGCCATTGGGGGGAAGCTCTTGGATACTAGTCATAATAACACCAGGCATAATTTTTAGAAATAAATATATCTATCTTTAATTTTATTCCACCTGTTTACGATCAATGCACAGGTACACTTCTGCGTGTTATACCTGCAGGACATTCGTAAACAGTTTGTGTGATGTTAGTAAATCTTTTTCCCGATTGAATCGTCCTAAAATATGCTATTATGTTTAACGTTGCGCAATATAAGTAATATTGTTCATTTTTTTCGACAAAATAATGACGTAAAATAACTGATTCTTAAAATTAGTTTTTATCGGATTTTATTTTCTATCAAAGAATATGCATCTATCTTGCAAATTTAAGAAAGAAAACTTATCTTTTGCAATTACGTTACATTTAACTCTAATTTATTTGACTATTACCGTTTTTGAGAACGTTCATGGCGGCCATCTTGAATATTTTCAATTCCCCAAGATGCCAAGGTGGCATCATTCGGATTCTGATTAAGCACATCCTACTGCAACATAATCAGCAAAAAACATTTTATGCGAACTATATTTTTGGGTTTTCTGGTTGGCACCTGGACTATATAGCTCTTAAGACATTATGGCTGCATAGCGTAGAATACTACACTTAACCAAATGTTTTTGTTTGAATAAACTTACCCATTTTATCTTAACTAAAGATTTTTTTCCATTTATCCCCTTAAAATATTTATAACTCTTCCAAATCATGGACTAGAACATACCAATGTAAAATTTCAGGGGTGAATGAGTATATCTCTCAAATCTTGACAATTTTGTTCCTGATCTGTTCAGCTCCAAATAGCCTTAACTTGCCCACATAGGAAGGTATACGACTACCCTCAAAGGAAATAGGGACGGCCCTCCGTCATAAGTCACCTGTGTTCGTGCAGAGTGTCATTCGAAACGCTTCTAGAATTACAAACGTTTTTAAAGTCATATTTTAACCAATATTGGTTTAAAACATATTGTAGTTTCATACTTAGAAAAGCTGCGATGTGGTCGTGTATTTCCTGTGACGTAAATCCGTATAGAAATTTTCCTCCTTCTGAGGTACACTTAATCATGAAATCATACACATTCCTTGGTCCTCCCACATGCAGTTTTGTAACATATATTCAACTTCCTGTTTTCTAAATATCCTTTTTAGGTATGGACAGCTACCTAAACAATAAAAAAAACATAAAACAAAAATGTAGCATAAAGTATGCTTAAATGAAACTTAATACAATTAAATCTGACACCATATATATATATTGAGTACATAACGTGACTTTTTATCGCATGTTCATTGGTTCAATTCCCAGGCACTATGTAGCCATTAGTACCTGCTGCCCCTATTGCATGATCGTAAAAAGGCGACTAAATTTAGGATCTTATCTTTTCTCTTCTTCCTAACTGACTTTATCTTTCCTAATGCCTCCTTTGGCACCGCCTCACTTTTGGCCTTGAGTTGAGCGTTCGCCCCTGTGAGGAAGGCTCTGGGTTCTGTCCCCTGGCCGAGACACACCAAAGTCTATAAAAGAGGTAGTTTCTGCTCCTGCTTAGCGTTCAGCATACAGGGAGTGGGACGACTGGTTCGCCCGTTGTCAGTATAATGTGACCGGGTGAGGTGTGTTGCTTGGTGTCTTCGGCGGCATGCTTCAGTGATATAGCACTATAAAAAGGGCAACAGTTTCACTATACAAGAAGACACAACACGAATATACCGCAGTCTCCCAGTACACTCACCTCGCACAACATTCACGCAACACACCGCATACATGGGAGGCCGTCCTTACATGACCATAGCTGTTAATAGGACGTTAATAAATCAAACAAACAAACAAAACAAACAAACAAATTGTTTCGTGCGTCACGTACGTCATATTGTCAAAAATGACGTCATTGTCGCTATTAGCGCTGTTCACTGGCTTTGATCGTACATATATTTTTTAATTATTTTCTTCAATCCGTTATGTACTAAAACATTGCCTTCTTTTGGAAGGCATTGATATATACATGAACATTCCTTTTAATCTCGCCTCAAGGATTATTATAATTGTTAGTGAGACGAAAATACAAGATATTAGATTATAGTTACATCAATATCTTAAGGCTCAATGATATCATGTTGAAGTAATAGAGCATGGTATTAAAATGGCAATTGAAAAGGGACCTTTTATATCCCGTATACATGAACATGCTTTGATTCCTTTTTTTCTACTTTCAATCCAAGAAATTTCAATATTTTTCCTGTGATTAAAAATAAACGTAATGAGTTAATGCAAAGTAGTGATCGTATAAGAAAGAATTTTTGAAAACCATACAATTTTGCAGAGTAGAAGACAACGTAAAAAATTTAAAACACATATTAAAGATGCTCCACCGCTGACAAATAGTAATTTTTCACTATCAAAAACAGGAGCAGACGATTTAGTATTTTTCTTCAGTTACAAAAGTTACTTACTTTACACCATTACCACCATTCAACAGTTTGAGCTTCTAATTTTACTTCAAGTTCAAAATATGAAAAATAATTAATTGCATCCCGAAAAAATTCCGTGCCATTATATCCTATATGGAATGAAGTACTGATTGCGCTTGCACCAAAGGCAAAATAAAATATTTTATATCATTTTTTGTGTTAATTAGACATATATATACACGATTAAACACCAATTACTGTTCCAATAATGAACATCATTTTTAACAAGTTCCAGGTTCAATAACTCCGTTGTGTCGAAATGTAAGACACCTAGACGCGGTACATGTCCAATTATTATTGAATGTAGTACATATGTGTTTAAAAATGGCTTGCATTTTACTGTAAAAGCAAACATGAATTGCAAATCGAAGTGTGTGATATATGTTATAATTTGTTCTCGTTGTGGTGATTTTTACATCGGCCTATTTAGTCCGACAAGAAAAGTACTTGGAAAGAGTACGTTTCAAAAATTAACTCCAATACAACTTCGAAGAAAGTTTGGAAAAGGTTGGTAAAATCAGTGGAAAAAGAAAAGCAACACCATCCTCCCACCTCATTAACAAAAATAAAATATTTTCTTCAAAATCCGAAATAGCTGACGCCTTTGCCAAAAATTTTGCTAAAAATTCATCCGTCAAAAATCATTCCAAAAAAAATCAAAAAATCAAAAATTCAAAAAAGAAAAGGAAAAGAGACGTCTTGATTTTAAATCCTCCAATAGTGAGTACCTTATGGTGTCTATAAAAACATTTTATCAATTGAGATGGCTTCTTATATGCGATATTTTTGATCCGCCATTTATAGCAGCCATTTGCATTTACAACACTAGGCTCCGGCGCTATTTGCTGGTCCGATTTTGCCAAACAAACTGTTGGAGTACCTGGCATATTCACTACTGAACACGATGGCATGATTATGTGGTTCCATCAATGCAATTCACACGAGTTCTATGTCTTCTCCAGAAATATACATTTTTCTCATATTTTACTGTATTTTACACGCAGCTTCACAAATTACATATCAACAGTAAGACTGACAGTTAGCCAGGGTATATACCAACAATTAATGAAATTAGTTCTGTTCAATTGCAGCACAGTAATGAGTTTTAGGCTTGCAAAGTATCACTGTTTAAAGCCATTACATGAACCTTAAGGGAGAACAAGGTTAGTTAGGAATTAGAGCAATCTGATTAAAAAACAGATCCTTATTATCACTACGTTTAATATCAAAGAAAAGGAGCAATGTCCAGGTGACCTTTGGAAATCAAGTTGCTGAAGCTTGAGAGTGAAAAAGTTTGAAAATGCTGTAGGAATTATTTTCGTGTACGTTGTCATCTCTCACAAAAAACACAAGAAAGCTAATAATTGTAATGGGACAAAATGGCGTTTTCAATTGATGTAGGATTGCTACAAGGATCTGTATTTCAACCGGATTGATAGTTATAATAATATTATTATATTACGTCATTTCCTATGCATATTGAACAAATATTGTCCATTAAAGTTATATGTGCCGTATTTTTCATACTCACGAATCAAGATGAGCTTTTGATATGTTATTTATTACCAAAAGTTACCGACATTTTGAAAATTACAGTATTTTCAATGCTTACGTTTTAATTTTACGAGTACATGATAATGATTTTTGGCAGTACTGCCAAAAATCAGTATATGTACATCTATAGTGAAGTGAAATGAGTACATACGGTCGGACCATGAAGCCAAATCGTGGTCTATAATGTTATTAGTCATTGTAAAGTGATTTCTGCAGGTATGTTTCCATATAAACATACATAAGGCATTAAAACCAACAATTTTACAGTACTTAAATTCTGTGTTGCAACTAACGTTTGTCAGACATCTGGAACCATTTGAATGATTTTCACTGCTTAATTCATCAAACCTTATGGTTTTCAATAGATTAATGAAGAAAAAATAACATGTCAAAATTTTCGTCCAGTTACGGCACATATAACTTTAATGCGATTTTACTATATAAACTAGAGGAAATTTGACTGCCTCCCTAGGAGAGAATTTTAAGACCACAGGGTCATGAAATCCACAATTTTCGTTAAGGGTCTTGTGGTAAGATGACCTAAAACATACATGAATCATTACCTGAATAGACGTTATAAAGTTTCCATCCTGGGGCTGGCGACAATACAGTGCTGTCTACGAATCCATTATAAAAAAGATGACACTGTCCGGCATTGGTCAAGATGGACATACAGTTTATATCTTCTCCACAAAGTATCAAACAGACGAAACGGGAGGTGTTACCAGGCACCACAAGTCCAGGTGAAATCTGGGGATAGACCCCCGTCATACCGTTAGTTGAATAACCGAAGAAAGACGAGACACGGACCACCATTGCAAGGTAAAGCACAACCTTGCCCATTTCCACCACAAACAACATTGTTTTTTCCTTCAAAATAATGTAACGATATATGCAAAAAGAGGTGTACTCGCCGTTATGAACCTAGAAGGAATGCACAGTGTGCGAGAACTCTGATAGATTACGTTGGTTTTTGTATGGTTAATTGGTGATGCCATTGTGGAGGCGTGACAGAGTTGCGAACCAGGTGCTTATTAAAGATTTATAGTTAATTGTGAATAAATCAATAAAATAAAGCATAAGCATAATTATATTATACCTGCTGTACATCGTCATCTCGCCAGAGCACAACAAAACTCATTGTGTATGTAAAATGGAATGAATTGTGTTTTCAATTGATGTAGCAATGTGTAGAAATGCATTTGATCTGAAGTACAGGCGATATATCCTTATGGGATGTTGTCCGATCCTCTATCGAACGGTATTTATCGAGTGGTTATAAGGATCTGATTTTTAATCGGATTGCACATTAGGTTGTGTAAACCGGAAGCCAATCACAATTACTTCCGGTTTCCTGAGTTATATTTTTATGTGAAAACAGGTGACTTGGGAAGAATTGTACCTGCTGACCCTAGACCAAAGAAAGAAAGGGTACATGTAACTCTACATAACCAATCTCAATTAAAACGTTTATTTGTTTGAGTTTTACTGCCCATCATCAGGATATTTACAAAGACAGTATCTAAAAGATCATTTAGATAAAGGCAAGTTAGAACTAAGACACAAATTGTAAATTTTGATTTGATAAAAAAAGGAGTTGCGTGGGATGAAAAAAGTTGGGCTAAAACACATGAGAAAACTCATGCACAATGTTGATGAAACGATGAAATGTTGAGTTGATAAGATGATACATGCAACATGAGAGAACGTTCATATTTTGTTTATAATGCCTATCTCTTTGAGATAGTTGAAAATACGATTATGTCTCACGACATGGAACATTGTGTACATATGTATGTGTTTAATATCGATACAGTGCACTAAAATATGTTCTACTGTGAGGGGAGAATCACATGAATGGTATGTAGGAGGATCCTCCCCTCTTAATAGATAGGAATATGTTAAATATGTGTGTCCAGTTCGGAGCCGGGAGAGATCAACTTCCTCTCTGCGGTCTCTCCGATTGGATAGTTTAGGATTAAGTGGAGATTGTATTTTAAACAGTTTGTTTGTTTCGGTAGACCACCTTTGTTGCCAATGGTGTTTGATGGCTGTCTGAACTGAAGGTTTGAAGCCAGTGTATGGTAGTTTCAAATCTGTTTGTTCTAGGTGAAGAGCAATCTTAGTTGCTTTATCGGCCTTTTCATTCCCCTTTATACCTACATGACTGGGAATCCAGAGATAAGTAATTTGAGTTTTAGAAGATAATCGAAATGTTCGGATCAAAAGATTTTGGATTAATGTGTTTCTAGGGTTTCTTGATTTCAAAGCCTGAAGAACCGAAAGAGAGTCGGAACAGATGATTGCCTTTTCAGTGCGGTGTTCTTCGATATGGTCAAGCGCTAGACCGATAGCACATGCGAGAAAAGAGAGACAACATTCGGGAGTCGGATATAGGAGCAATGATTAGGTTACAGCGTGCTGCCAAAACATTATCACCATCTTTTGAGCCGTCAGTGTAGATCTGAACATGGTCAGGGAAAGCCCAAATGCACTCCCGAAAGGAGGATTTGTATTCTTCGGGTAATGCACTGGACTTTGCCCTCTCATGTAGAGATAAATTGATATCAGGTGTTTGAATGAGCCATGGGGTACATCCAATACGGTGTACTCGTCACTGATGTCAAAATTTATATTTCGTTCCTGCAAAGAATTTGAAATTCTGATGCTAAATGTTGGTATGAGCTTTTGATTTTGTGTAAATATTTCTTGATGTTGTGGATTGAAAACAAGATTAAATATTGTAAAAGACCATCTGATGAAGACATGTTTTTGTTTCGTTATTTGATTATTAACGTCTATACAGAAATGCATTTTTAAACTTTGACATTATACTTATAAATCATCGTCATGGTACGAACATCGTGGAAGAAATGTTACGGTCATCTCAATTTCATTTCCAATACTGGTACGTACATCATTGGCATTGATTGTTGTTGTTTGTTTGTTTGACTAATTAACGTCCTATTAACAGCTATGGTCATGTAAGGACGGCCTCCCATGTATGCGGTGTGTTGCGTGTATGTTGTTATGACATCAAGGGATATGACTTCAATACAAAATGTTATTTGTTTGTCGAATATATATCAGACAAACGATATATATGAACTTGCATAAAAACATTATGACAGCATGCCCATTTAAGGATGAACTAGATCAGTAAATGTATGAAGCATGTGAGCCTGCCGCGATCATGAGTGTTTACCATCATGGGATGTATTACCACATGGTACCGATCATCAGCTCCACTACACTGTTAAATAGTACCGATCATCAGTTTCACTACACTGTTAAATATAATAGTCCCATGCTAGGTAAGACAACTCAACTCTTGTTGACCTCATACTACTAAATATTGGTCCCATGCTAGGAAAGCAAACTCGTTGATCTCGCGTAACTCAAATGTTGGTTTAATGCTATGAAAGACAACTATTATTTATCTTGAGTCTTTGGCAACATGCTTCAGTGATATAGCACTATAAAAAGGGTTATAGTTTAACTATACTAGACACGACACGAATATACCGCAGTCTCTCAAAACACGCACTTCACACGCGCTACACAATGCATACACGGGAGGCCGTTCTTACATGACCCTGGCTATTAATAAGACGGTAAAATAATCAAACAAAGTCTCCTAAAATACGCAGTGTGTACTACATAGAGGTTCCCCTACAAGTGACGTGTCTATTATGCTCGTCTATTATGCTCGTCAAACTGGAGTCAGTTAATTTTCAAATGTTGAAAAGACACGAGCTTTAGCATTGGGGAGTTTATTTATCCAATACCTTTAACTCTATATTTATACCGTGGTGACCATTTTTTTCGTCATCATTCGGGAACACTTACCACCATACAATGTGTAGTGATATCTTTCCGCCATAAGATATAGTGCCTAAATTGAGAGTCAATATTCTATTTTTGTAATACTTTAATAAGCAAGTACCTGTTAAATAGTAAATACAATGCTATTTAAAGGAAAATATGTTATGAAATGTTGCCCGAAGTTGAGAGCCAATCGAAATCAAGAGATCTTAGATTTGACCAATAAAGGGCGTAGTAGATGTTTACACACTGGAGTGTGTAATCATAAACAGCTATGGGATTTATGACATGGGTTTTCAATTGTGATATATGCATAGTTATGGAATAAATACACGCTATAAAAAGGGCAACAGTTCCACTGTACAAGAAGACACGCAACACACTACATACACGGAAGGCCGTCCTTACATAGCCTTATTTGTTAATCAATCAAACAAACAAGTCTTTGGCGGTATATATAAAAAGGCAGGGCTACTTTCGCCACTAGGCCATGGTCTACGCTTCGGTATGCGGCACTATATAAAGGCGGAGCTACTGTCGCCTCTACGCCATGATCTACGCTTCGGTAAGGCGGCACTATAAAAAGGTAGGGCTACTTTCACCACTAGGCCATGATCTACGCTTCGGTAAGGCGGCACTATAAAAAGGCACGGCTACTTTCGCCACTAGATATTCATCGTATTGTAATTCGTGTGTCTGCTATGTATAATATAAACTATCGTTTTATGTTCGACTAAAGTAAAATACACCGTTGTAAAGAACAATGATAACGCGTAAATCATGCAAAATATCCGATCGAAAACTTTCATAAATAATGAGTGATGATATTGTTTCACAGCAATTGTTCTTCAAGGTATTCTGACAGACATACACACCATTCTATTTCATACTTTTGTGTTCATTGTCTGTGATATGAGTTTGCCCGTTGTCAGTGTAGTATTACTGGGTTGGTTATGGTAATCAATATCTCCGGTAAAATTGAGCATCATATAAATGACATAAGTTCTTCCACTACCGCAAGGAGACACAACACTATATAATACCGCAGCCGCCTAACACCTTACAAAAAAAGACGTACAAAAACTCAGCAAACACATGTTATAGATTGACTATAAATTCTCAAAGTAAGGAAGTGATCAACCTAGCTATGTTTAAAGTATCTGTTTCGGTGAGGTTTCAGTGTCATTTCAACATAAAATGTTTATAAATCTGATGGAGGTGTGTGACCGTGTTTGTTTGTTTGATTAAATCAGCGTCCTATTAACTGGGTCATAAAAGGACCCATGTATGCGGTGTGGCGAGTGGTTTGGAAGACTCTGGTTTATTCATGTTGCTTTTAATTGAATAGGGGAACAGTTGCCCTCTTTTAAGTGTTATAGCAATGAAGCACGCTGCCGAAGATACCAAGCAGCACACTTGGTCACATTATACTGACAACGAGCGAAACAGTCTTAATGCTGAGCGCTGACCAGGAGCTACCCCTTAGCTCCCGAAACATACAAACGTTTTCACACAGCGACACCTTAAACACATGCAATAGAGTAACCGCGTGTTCTCATGCAACAAGGGATTAATCTTGCTGTTTTAGGATCTGCTCCGGTGAGGTTTCAAACTGATTTCAATTCACGAAATAAGTGTCTATTTGTACCACATTGCCACAGAGAAAATATGTAATACAAATTACATTTCTATTGTTTGTATATTGTGACTTCTTGTATTAGAGGACGATATAAATTGTTTAATGTATTATTCAACATTAGTTTATTGTTTGTTTTATTAACTAACGTAATTAGGATCAATTTAATTAAATATCAACAAACACTTAGGGTCAACCAACTAAATAAAAAAGACCTTCGAAACGGCCCCTGTGTATACAAGATTGAGCCCAGGATAGAATTTTAACCCGGCCGCTGATTGGCTGGCTAATTATGAATTTCAAAAGTAAAAATGTTTTCTGACAGGTAACTATTCCTAGATAACCATGATATGAATTTGGAAATTCATATTGAGATTTAGGTTCAAAATATCAACTTTGATAATGAATAGGTAAAAACATTAGAAATTCAGGATTTTTTAGTGCAAAATGCGCCTCATTTCAATAAAGCTACCCTGGTTGGAGTTTGAGCAGAAGGACCCAAACTTTTTTTTCTATTTAGTGTTATATGAGAACCTAAACTTTAATTATAGAACAAAATAGCTAACTAATATTCCTTTGTTTTAATAATACAGTACAAAAACTTTAACAAAGTTTAACACTGTGGTCTATTTTTGTTTATTTGTTTGTTTGATTAATTAACGTCCTATTAACAGCTATGGTCATGTAAGGACGGCCTCCCATGTATACGGTGTGTTGTGTGTATGTTGTGCGAGGTGCGTGTTTCGGGAGACTGCGGTATATTCATGTTGTGTCTTCTTGTATAGTGGAACTTTTGCCCTTTTATTTAGTTGGTTGCTCTCTAATATGCAACAGATCACATACATTTCTACCACAATTATCTTCTAATTTACAATGGTTAACTAATGAAGTTTAAGCCATACTTGTTATAAAACAATTTGTATTAGGCGTAAGAATGACAAGTCAAAAGTCAAACGATACTTTTCACAGGGCACCGCGAAGGGAGGTTCCTGACTTATTGCACATATGTACGTGCAAATATAAAATGGGGAGTTGTTCCCGTCTCTTGCATTTCAGTGATCCATTTATATTTACCTACTTTCCCAATCGCGAACGTTACTGACTCTTCACGTGCACTGTTTTCTACTGGAATTCGTTTGTGTTCGCTTCACCCACGTTTTTGACCACCATTTTGTTTACATATGCAGTGCATTGTGGGAGGTCACTAAAGCTCAACACTACTATATACTATCGTTACAAAAATTCGACCGGGCCGGTTCAAAATAAAGAAAGATGGAATTTCCATTATAATTATTTTATTTGACACATTTGCACAATAACCGTTATATATATATATATATTAGTAAGGTACCAAACACGTCTTAAATATGCATTTTACTCAAATTTACATGGTTTATTTAGGTTCATGTCCCTTTAATAGTTTGTATTAAAATATGGTTAATTTAGACATTAGAGCACGTATATGACCTTCTGAACGTTTTAAAAATAAAAATGTTTCTCCCCACTCCACCCTGCTCCCCCTCCTCAATCCTTTCTCATTCATAAAATTCTTTGCCAAAGTTTATAATATGCAAATACATTGCTAAATACAATCTCATAAAATATAATATATTTTTAAAGAAAATCTGGTATATTATGGCACCAGATAAACTTTATTCTTAAATTATTGACATTTAACAAAATTAGGTCACAGTGACCTATTTTTTTACCCTAAGTTATATTTTCCAAAATGTTTTGCTTTCAACATATAAATGCATTATAATTCATAAAAAAAATCATTAAAAAATATCATTTAGTTCAAACAAAATTGGGCAAAACAGAAAATTGTCCCTCCTGTTTAACCCCCCCCCCCCCAACCCATAACTCACAAGGGACTCCGACCTGACCTTAATCATATGTCATATCATTATGTCCTAAACCCCGGGTATCTGTAAACAAAAAATATGGCATAAACATTCACATGAATTATTTAATTGTATATAACAACGTGCCGGTATCAATTAACATTATATACAAAGGGATGTGTTCAGCCACTACTGTTAATCATGTTATGAATACATTTGTTTATGTACATTTAGTAAAATGATTGACTTTTGTTACGGGTTTATATTCAGCTATTGTTATACACCTTTATCAGAACAACGTGACTGTATAAATCATGCAAAACATCCGATGATTTCATTAAAAAAAGGAATTTATTTTGTTTCAGAGCAATTGTTCTTCGAGGAAGTCTACCAGACATACATGTTATACTCGGGGTTCATTGTCTTTTAGAATCGATTTCTCGTTCTGTCGGCATTTTAAAACCTGTATCGCTCACCTGTTTTGTAATGCCAAGTAATGTTCTGAATGCAGGTTCATTGTTTCTTTTCTGAAGGAATTTGAATATTTACCTCTATTTCCCCTACTGGGTCACACCCGTCCTACCCCCGGGGGTCAGGGCCAGAATTAATACAAGTTCTGTTCCCCTTTCCCCAAGGATGTTTGTGGCCAAATCATAAACATCCCTGGGATTCATACTTAGGAAAGTTTCCATGTGGTCTTGTATTTCCTGTGACGTAATCCTGATTAATTGTCCACCTTCAGATGCACACGTGGCCATGAAGCTGTAAGCATTTAATTGTCCTCCCATGTGGAGTTTGTAACATATATTCAACTCCCTGTTTTCTATATTTCCTTTTAGGAATGGGCAGCCACCTGACCAATGATAAAACATAAAACAAAAATGTAGCATAAAGTATGCTTAAATAAACTTTATACAATTAAACCTAACACACTATATATATGTATATGTCCCTATTTAATCCATGGGAGGGTAGTTACGTTCAAATTAGCGTAATTGCAATGATGTATGAATACAGACCCGGTCGAGATCGGACGACTTCTAGCTTGTATAAGATTTTGCATCACATGCTTTTCTTAATAAACTATCTAGGTCATGGTGACCAATTGCGATAGTCTTTTGTCCGTCGTCGTGCGTCGGTTACATTTCCTTGTGAACGCGATAACTTAAGTAATTACGGATTTATTGCCCTTTGCACTAATAATTGTTGTTGGACCTTGTGAATGCGATAACTTGAGTAAATATAAAACTGAGCTTAATGAAACTTTATATGCAGACTAGACTAACATTGGAAAGATCTCGCTCGAGTTCGAAAATCAGCTTGATTCAATTGTAAGTTACGGAGTTATTGCCCTTTGCACTAAAAAAATTTTTTGACATTATGAACGCGATAACTTGAGTAAATATAAACAGAGCTTAATGAAACTTTGTATGCAGACTAACATTGAAAATATCTCGCTTGAGTTCGAAAATCAGCATGATTCGACTGTAATTTACGGAGTTATTGCCATTTGCTCTAAAAAAAAATTGGACATTGTGACCGCGATAACTTATGTAAATATAAACCAAGCTTAATGAAACTTTGTATACAGACTTACATTGGAAAGATATCGGACTACTTTGAAAATCAACGTGATTCGACTAATTAACGGAGTTATTGCCCTTTGCAATAAAAACTTTTATTTGACATTGTGAACGCGATAATTTTAGTAAATATAAACTTAGCTTAATGAAACTTTGTATTTGGACTAACATTGGAAAGACCTTGGAAAAAATTCGAAAATCAGTGTGATTCAATAGTAATTTACAGAGTTATTGCCCTTTGCACTAATAATTATTATTGGATATTGTGAATGTGATCACTTTGGACCGCATCACTACTCTTGACAACGCTGCCCTGCAGGTAGAACGTTAGATTTGTACCTGCTGCCACCTTGCATGACCGTAAAAGGCGACTAAATTTAGGATATTATCTTTTCTCTTCTTACTAACTGACTTTATTCTTTCTAACGTCTCCCTTGACATCGCCTCACTTTCGGTCTTGAGTTGAGCGTTCGCACCTGTGAGGAAGGCTCTACAACTTACCTGAGATGATGATCAGTCAGGCGTCACAAGTAAGGTATACCCCAGGGGGCCTATTATAGCATTCAATTCAATTGAATAGCATGCTGTAACCGCCTCTGTACTTATATAACCTGATTAGTCTAGTAAATTGGTCTACTCGACTCCATGTGTGGTTTTGTTTCAAATAATAATAAACTTTTAGCTACTTTTTATCAAATTGTGCGTACTTTTTCAATTGAGAATAATTGTAATAATGGTTTTTTTCTCAAAATGAAGATTATGTATATACATTGTTTTGTATCTTGTATTTATCTTATTTATGGTTTTTTCAAGAGAGGGAGAGGTTTATTAATAGTTAGATCCCGGAAACCGGTTGAAAAACTGTAGTTAAATTTATACTACATATACATGTATATATATGTATTTCAAACATGCTTCGAGACAATACCCATTGGGACATGAATGGTTTTACCTTCAATTGAACTAATATCCTGGCTCGGATACACTTACTAGTCTAACAGATCTAGGATGTGAATGCCTGAATGAACGTAATATATTACATAAATTTCTGGTAAAAGCTATAATCAGAATAGAATAAATATCAGTAGAATAAATGTAGCTACAGGAATAAGTACATGAACACTGTATCTTTTAAACGATTTTGGTATAGTTATAAGTATGAATATCTAAAGGTAATTTTAATTAATAAAGCTCTCCTGCCTTAAAATATTGATATGATTTGTTTTAGTTATTTATATACAATCAAATTTTAAATCTGAAATATTGTTAAAGATAACAGTAGAAAAGAACAAAGTTTGAAGATGTTTATTAAAAACGTAGTAAATCAACATTATAAAGGTCTAATTAGACTGTTTAGCAGCCTCAAGTATGTAAATTGTCAAGTAAACAAAACAAATCAAAATGGTATTTATTATTTAATGGATATCCTTTATATATCACATTTAGATTTGACATGTCTTCAATACAGTAGCAATAAAACCCCATTATCGTTTCGCATGTTTACTCATTTAAATTGTATTCCTAAATTCACATCAACCACGGTAACTAGCGCCCAGATACCGTTCCTACCGCACATCGCAGAGACCGCACATTGTGCATACATTGTCCTCACATCGTCCTCACTTCGCACATCGTTACGTGCGGTCTCTTGTAGTTCACTTGCAATTTGATTGGCCATTTCCAAAGGTCAACTGGACATGACCCCTAATGGGATGTTGTCAGATACTCTTATTAAGCGTAGCGATAATAAGGATCTGTATTTTAATCAGATTGCTATGATCATGAGTCTAAGATAGCGTTTTAACACCATATCCAAATTGATCATGGCTGACCTCCCAAGGGTCAGAGGGGAGGGGCCAAAAAGGGTAAATAAAGCTGAAATATCAAAGATCTTCTGAATTCACAGCTTTGATGGAACCAAATACTCTTCGTGGATTGAAAGGTCGCGTGGCTCTATAAAACATGCTAATTTCTTGGTCCTGAGATTTCAAATTTACAATTTATATAGGGAAACATATTTGCATATTGATTGATACATATTTTACGCCATTACACGCATACGTGGAAAAATATGCATTGAGCTAATCTGCTGGTAAAAGGTAATATTGTATAGCGAACGCACCCGATATTGTTAATTAAGCGCGCCTGTTATTGGAAGTCACATCATTGGAAAGTTTCACATCGTGTGTGAACACATGTTAATCAAGCGCTTGTAGCATAGCGATTTCATATCAAAAATAGTAAACACGGGGGAGGCTAAATTGGTTTACGGCATGCCTAAACGGAAAAATGAAAACTCCGATCCGTCAACGCAACAAAGGAAGCGTGGACGGTCATTGCATTGTCTGTAAGTCTTCTTATAGTTGCAAACAAGGTGGGCGGTTTGATTCAAGCGTCATGTTGAATCCGAAAGACATAAGGAACGCTTGCGTATATATGTATATGAGTTAACCATTTTTAAATTTGTACTTTTACAGGTGTTTTGTTTTAATAAAACCCCAGAGTTCTTGTTCTCAATATTTAACGGAAATGAGAGCTTTTACAAAACTAAATTTATGTCAGTATGACATCAAAAGCCGCTGCAACAACAAATTTGCATTGCTAATTCCTCTTAAAAGCAATTTATCCTACAGATCCGATGCTACGAAACATGTGTGTTGAATACCCTGCAACTGTTGTGTTTGTTATTTCTGTTGTTTAGTTAAAGTTAATTCACGGGTTATTTATTTTCATTATTAAGAATGAGGAACTGTTGACAGTGCTCATATTTAACTGAAGGTAATTTTTGACCAAATACGCCGATATATTGTTCCATGTACACAGTTTTCACTTCAAACCGGCATGGTAAACACGTTCCAGTGTTCGAACACCTTTTTTTTGACAATAATCGGCGAAGATATTCGTCATTGATGCACATCCTTTCTGCAGTCGTGGATTCTTATTCAATACAATAATTACCTAAAACATCTACGAAGGCATTTACAGTTTCAAATATGTTTATTTGTGAACGTAACGTACATGTAGTTCAAGATCAGTTGGAGAAACCATGCTTTACTTTGCGGCCGCCATGTTTTGTGTATGCAGTCAGTATTAATATGATTAGCCGCAAAGTTTCGTATTTTACACTGAATACAAAACTACTTGCTACGATGAGTTAATGCATTAATCTCTGAAATAATATCAAATCCAACTATCGTCTTATCAATAGCAATACAGATCGAATTCCCAAACACCGCCCGGTGTGAAAATTTGAAAGCATGGCTTCAAACCGACGCCATTTTCAACCATACTGCCAGCGACCAAAACAAGGTCATCGTCTGAAGCCACATTACCGACCGAGAAACACGCTAATAATACAGAAAAATGCATCGCAGAAATCCCATTTCTATTTGTGAACTGCAAAAATATCAAGTAATGATTATAATATGAACAGGTTGGTGACATGGCGATCGTTTGTTTATCTGGCGAACTGTCAATATCGATCTGAAGTCAGCAAATGCGCAACCGGAGATTGGTCCAACACGCAGCTATCTTAATAAAGCAGCTTGGCTCAGCTATAAGCGGCTTTAAAAACAAGACTTATATTCTAACATATATGCCGAAAATTATCTTAGTTGTTATATAATAGCATTTCAAAACATGCATGAAAACCCTAAGTTGGTGATTTCGGCCCTTCAGGCAGGCCTTTTGAAATTCTCAAAATCCATCATTGTCTTCCTCAAATTGATTGTTCACACCCACCACAACATTATATAACTTTATATTAATATAAAGAATCAATTCAATGTAGAAATCAAAGTCAGGTGTTACGGATATCTTAGTTTATATCAAATGTTAAATAATTTATATCTTTCTGGATGGATTCTAATAGCAGTTCTGATAGGCATTCCCTAGCATTGAATCAACATTTGAGAAGTGCGAGATCAACGACAGTTGGTTTTCCTTAAAAGGGGACCAAAATTTGAGTTAGATGATTGAAGTAAACAAACGTTGTCTTTCCTAGCATGGGACCAACATTTGTGTAGTGTGATATCATCAAGAGTTGTCTTTCCTAGCATTGGACCTGCATTTGCGTAGTGTGATATCATCAAGAGTTGTCTTTCTTTCCTAGCATGAGACCAACATTTGTGTAGTGTGGTATCATCAAGAGATGTCTTTCCTAGCATGGGACCAACATTTGTGTAGTGTGGTATCATCAAGAATTGTCTTTCCTGGCATTTGACCAACCTTTGTTTAATGTGATGCCAACAAAGAGTTTTCTATCCTAACATGGATCAATTACTTGAGACGAGCGATTTTAACCAGATTTGTTTGTTTGATTAAATTTACGAGATACTAACTGATAGGACGGTGTCTCATGGATGTGATACATTGCGTGTATTGAGTGCGTGGTGCGTGTTTTGGGGGACAGTATACCCATGTTGTGTCTCCGTATATATAGTGGAACAGTTGACAGGTATAATATGACCGGGTGTTGCGTGTTGCCTCGGGCAGCATGCTTCAGTGATATATCACTAAAAAGGGCAAGAGTTCCACTATAAAAGAGGACACAACACGAATATACTGCAGTCTTTTAAAACACGCACCTCGCACTTCACATACGCTACACAATGCATATATGGGAGGTCATCCTTACATGTCCCTGGCTGTTTATAGGACGTTTAAATAATCAAACAAACAAAAGTTGTGGTATTTCATATCTATATTTTTAACACGCACACGAAGAAACCGTGGTTTTTCATATCTATCATTTTAGATCTATTTCACACATAAACGAAGAGACCGTTATTGCAACATCAATCCCGTCACCCCACCTGAATCCTTCATCTGGAACAGGGGAAATAAAGTCTTCGTCGTCACCGTTTGCATCTATATAGTTGTTAGGCAAGCCGTCCTCGAATGTGAATGTCCCTTCATTGTTTCGATCAGAACCTTGGATAAGGACCACAAAATGGCACGTCGCACCAGCTGTAAGAAAGAAACGACTTAAAAACAACGCAACTCTGTGGAAGTGACAGACGAATACGGGCCAAAACAGCGTTGACGAAATAAACTAAAAGCAAAACAGAAAAAAAATTGTACAAAACACCTTCCGACGCACACGTGGTCATGGAGTCAGACGCATTCCTTGGTCCTCCCAAATGGAGTTTGTAGTATATGTTCAGCTCCCTGTTCTCAACATAGCCTTTTTTGTATGGAAAGTTACCTACACAAAAAAGAAGTCATGGGCCTTAACAGTTATCTGGCTTTTGACACAAAACATTGTCACTGTATACAGTAATGGCTAACAATTAAGGCCATACAAGCAACTCCTTAGGAGAAACTGTAAGTTCGAGAAATATTTGAAGACTTTGGCCTTAAAAGTAGGTAAAGTTGAACAAACTTTGTAGCCTTTCAACCTACTATGCTGCAGGCCCAATGTCAGGTATCTATGCCTCTTGGTTATTCAAATCTTGAAATATTAATTTTTTTAGCTTACTTAACCACTGTGACCTTGAATGATGGACAAGATCATTCATTTGAACAAACTTGGTAGCCCTTCATTCCAGCAGGCTGCAGGCCCAATATCTTGTCTCTTTAGTTCTTAGTTATTCACAAGTCGTTTTAGCCTATTTGACCTTGAATGGCGGTCATGATCATGCATTTTAACAAACTTGATAGTCTTCCATTCCATCATGCCACAGACTTAATATCAGGTCTCTAGGCCTCCTACTTATTCATAAAAATTCGTTTAAAGAATTTAGCCTTTTTGATCCCTGTGACCTTGAATGAAGGTCAAGGTCATTCATTTGAGCAAACTTTGTATCCCTTCATTATAATATTTTACAGACCTAATATCAAGTCTCTTTGACTCGCAAGTCATTTAAAGCCATAATTTAGAAAATATAGTTATAACAGTAACATTCAACAAGACAAAAGTCATCTTATCATTGAAATCAGTGACAGTTTTAGCTCTGTCTTTCGTTTAGATATATATATATATATATATCTGTTTGAATATATGACAAAAATCACACTTTTCAACCATGATATCACATACCCAACTATAGTGGGCGCGAAATACAGGGCAAACTATAATACAAAAAAAGTCAATTTTGCTTTTATGCACTGGTGAAACACTACTGTTCCGTGAGCAACCTGTACATTTGAATTCTTGGCCGTGATTTGAACACTGAGCAAATATTATTACGTACTCTCCCCAAACGACATTTTTCCAAGCGTAAATAGCGTAGCCCGGTTTGTACAAGTATCCCCGGTGATGTTGGGGCAACCATGTTTGTTCAAATGAATGACATTGATCTTTATTCAAGGTCACAGGGGGTCAAAAAGGCAAGAAAAAAAGATTAAAGAATTTTTATCAAGCACTAAGAACCCTAGAGAACTGATATTGGATATGTAATATGTTAGGATAAAGTGCTACCTAGTGTTCAAATCTTGACCTTCATTCGAGGTCACAGGGGTCAAAATATTAAAATCTTCTTTTCAATTACTAACAACACTAGAGACCTGATATTTGCCATGTAGCATGGTGGGATACTAAGTATGTTCAAATGAATGACATTGGCCTTCCTTCATTGTCAGTGTGGTCAAATAGGCTAAAATCTTTTAATTACTTTTTGTGAATAACTGAGAGGCCCAGAGTACTGTTATTAGGTCTGTAGTATACTTGGTTTGATTAATTAACTTCCTATTAACAGCTAAGGTCATGTATGGACGGCCTCCCATGTATGCGGTCTGTAGCGTGTATGTAGTGCAGTGTAAGTGTTTTGGGAGACTGCGGTATATCCATGTTGTGTCTTCTTGTATAGTGGAATACTTGCCCTTTTTATAGTGCTATATCACTGAAGCATGCCACTGAAGTCACCAAGCAACAAACCCCAATCGGCACATTATACTGACAACATGCGAATCCGTCGTCCCACTCACTGGGGCAAGCGCTCAATTAAAGACCTAAAGTGAGGTGATGTCAAGGGAGACATAAGAAAAAAGAAAGTAAGTTAAGAGGAGAGAAAAGAAAAGTCGCCTTTTACGATTATGAAATAGGGACAGCAGGTACAGTTCTAACGCCCTACCTGTAGGGCCAAGTAATCGTGGATGGAGAGCTGTCACGTTTGTTTAATGAATGGCCTTTACCTTCATTCAAGGTAACAGGAATCAATCTGTAAACATCTCGCTGTATATTTCAGTTCCACTATATATTGTGACCGTTTAGGCCCATTGGGGTTTTTGTAATAGTTCTATATCCTAAATTTAGCAATAGGGGCAGTATGTACAATTATTACGCCTTCCTTGGAGCAATCTGCGACTTTAAGCACTAGTCCGATGCCCATGACTGGTATTTTACTGCCGGACTAGTGCCAATTGTAATGAACAAGTTCGATTGGATTAGTGGCTCCCCATTCAATTAATATCGTTAAATGCTACATTTACAAGAGCAGTGGTCAATTGCATTTTTTAACACGTGTTGAGTGCATTCTTTATGCGATGAATTAGTCCAGAACAGCATTTTGTGAGAATTTGTGTTCACGAAAGCATCCGGACTGCAATTTGAAGTACTGAAGCAAAAAGGTAGTATATTTAATTTGGACTAGTGATTAAATAGTCGGCCTATTAAAGTTTTGGGGTTTACATGTCCAAATGACTAACAGTGGAAAAAAATGCGTCACAGACTGTACTTGTGGGGCAGAGCAGGTATAAATATAACTAAACAAATAAATTATAGACAATCTTGAAATCGACTAATTAAATAAATCAATAATCATACATATTTTTTAGCAATACAAGTGTCATCGAATTCATGTGAGTTTTTTGTTGTATTAAATAACTTGTCGGTATCAATTTAAATTCCTTGTCAATAAGTGGTTATGCACAGCTACTTCTCCTTGCCATGTTATAAATAAATTCGTTTGTGTGTGCTATGTTAAATGATATAGACTTCCGTTACGGCTTTATGTTCAGTTCATGTTATACATACTTTTAAAGAACAGTGAAAACGCATAAATCATGCAAAATATGCAATGCTTTAATACAGCGATTCCTCTTATTATTTAGCAAAACTTGTAACGGTATGTAGTTTGGATCCCTTTGATCTCCCACACAGCTCAGTGACGATCAGCTTGCAAATTGTTTCTGATTGGCCAACCAATCAGGGAACAGTATCGGCGTGCGTGTACTGCTTTAATTGAATAATAGTTTTGCTTGTATTCATTTCATTTTCTTTTTTTCTTTACAATTGTTTGGATAAAATTCAAATGTTTACATTCGCTAAACGCAACGTGTAGTGTGTAACCAACTTCTTTTTAAGTGTAACATAAAGTAGGGAAATTGTATTCCATTACCATATACAGCTATCAATTATTGAAAATTTGACTCAGAAAAAAAAATACATCAGGCGAAAATGATTTATGAAAGAAATAACATTTTTAACAGTTTATTAAAAATAGTTCAATCGATCATTTTTTGCTACTGTATATGATCTGAAAATTTGCAAATGTGGACCTCTCGGAATATTCAAGACATGTTGGAATTTTAACACCCTCTAAAAGATTACATTCAAATGTCCAATATTTCTACAGTAATGTTGCATGTCTGCCAAGGATATTTCATGCAGAGCTTCAGAACTTCCTACTTTAAGTGTTAACATACATGTATATGTATATCGTTCCTGTTTGGTTACAGATTTCAGTTTGCAAAACGCATTTTAAACTGAAATAAAATCTAGGCTATATGAAGGAAGAGAGAAAACAATTAGCAAATCATTCGTTTAACGTGCAATTGTGTGTATCTTTGGTACAATTAAAGGCCCACTACCTTTCCGAAACGGCTTATATTTATTAAAATGGGGATGTAAAACGAGACCGATAATTTTGAAGATTTTTTGAAGAGTTATTAACTCACTGTTAATACTACACGTATCATCACCTTCTGAACAATTTTATTAAAATAAATACAATGTTAATTTTCATAACGCGGGTCGTTTTATTTATCCCGCCGTCGTCCTAAATACTGCGCGGTAGTTGACTATCGCTGCGCCAGACGGCAAAACAGCGAAATGGCTTTCCTCTGTTTTCATATATTACGGGAGAAACCATGTATATTTTTGGTGTTGTTACCTCATTTTATGCCATCGATATATATTTTCTGATGTTATAAATGTTTTAACGAAACCTTTATGTTTTACTACGGAAAGGTAGTGGGCCTTTAAGGAAGTACTGTAAATAACTTATAAAGTCATGATACAAACTATTAAATTAAAAAAAAAAATTGCGACGACCAGTGGCTCCGCCTTCTTCCCCAAACTATTAATCAATAAGTGTTACACTCACGCCAATACTGTTCTCTGATTGGTTGGCTAATCAGAAACGTTTTGCAAACTGATCATCGCCGAGCTGTGTGGAAGATCAAAGGGATCAAAACTATTTACGTTAATTAATCAAACAAACATCTGCTTTATTTGTATTAACAGTCAGATGACCGTTAAAGCCTATTGGGCCTCTTGTATACTGCTATATCACTGCAGCATGGCGCCGAAGACATCAGCCGACACACCCCACCCGGTCACATTATACTGACAACAGGGGTATCAGTCGTCCCACTTCTTTGATGTTTAGCACTAACAAGGAGCAGTAACTACCACTTTTCCTAGCCAGAACCTAGAGCCTTCCTCACAAGTGAGGCAGTGTCACGGGAGATGTTAGGAAGAAGAAAAGGAGCTGCAGGTACAATACTTACGCCCTGCTGGGCTTGCTGCTATAGACAACTCCTACTTCACTGGTCCCAGTTAAGGAAAGACAACTCTTTGTGATCTCGCTGTACTTAATGTCAAGTAAGACATTAATCGTCTTTTATTATGCAATAGAAAGTGAGTACAAAGGAAAGGCCCTACCTGCAGGGCACAGCCTTTCGAGTAGGATGACCTAAAACATATATTAATAATTACCTGAATAGACATTGTAAAGGTTCCATCCTGGGGCTGGCGACAGTACAGTGTTGTCTACGAATCCATTATCAAAAAGATGACACTGTCCGGCATTGGTCAAGATGGACATACAGTTAATGTCTCTCCTACAGCTATCAAACAGACGTGACGGGAGGTGTTACCAGGAACCACAAGGCCAGGGGTAGTCTGGGGATAGACCCCCGTTATACCGTAAGTTGTATAACCGAAGAAAAACGAGACACGGACCACCATTATAAGGTAAAGCACAACTTTGCCCATTTCCATGACAAACAACATTGATGTGTTGATTTAAAAAAAAAATTTAAAGTTGCCTCCCAAGATATTGTAAGGATAGGTGCAAGAATAGTTGTTCTCGCCGTTCTATAAGTTTTGGTATTCTTCAAATTAATTCCGAAGTGACCCTGGCTGTCGATAGGCCGTTCAACTAAATCTAACAAACAAATAACCTAATATACTAATATATATATATAATACTTCGCGTTGGCAGAAAATGATACCAACATCAGTAATTACAAATTCTTCACACTTGATTAACTTACAGATCAATTGCCTCGATGCTGTCTTCTCTTTTTCAGTCTGAAAGTATTAAATAAACTATACTACAGATGTCATAACAAACTATCTGAAATTATATTATTATGTACAATGTAGCTTATCTATACCGGATGTAACAAGGACCATCATATTAAGCCGGTATAGCCAGGCTCCCGGATTATTAAGTTTTATTTCGTATAAATTAAGGAGGAAAATGCCACACAATTAAACCAGATCCGGATTATAATGACCGCTTTAGGCACTTTATTGCGTGGACTATGTACTGAGGTCTACGCATAACGAATGTGACTTGGTGGGGTGTGTTGCTTTGTGTCTTCGTTAGCATGCTTCAGTGATATAGCACTATAAACAGGGCAACAGTTCCACTGTACAAGAAGGCACAACACGAACATACCACAGTCTCCCAAAACACGCACCTGGCACTTCATACACGCTACACTCCGCATACATAGGAGGCCTTCCTTACGTGACATTGACCGTTAATAGGACGTTAATTAATCAAACAAACAAACCACGCATAACTATGTAAATGTAAGCGAGGCTCGGAGATGACGTCAGAATGCCCTGGGAAAATTATGGTACACTGCGCATGTCCCAAATGACAAATTCTCCTATGGTGAACCCCATGGATAGGCCTCTACAGTGGTCGTTGTTGATAAGGTATACACCTGTAAATTGTCACAGTCTCCCTGGTGTAGCATGGATGATCATACCCCTGTAGTGCTAACTTTAATTGGGTGGTTCGGCAATGTGACAACATTCTGTCGTCCTTAAAAAAGAAATAGACATCGTGAAAGTTTTTAAGCTATACATTGGTTTTGGTTTTTTTACTTGAAAAGACAAGCATTTATCATCACCGGTTCATAGGTGTCTTATGTGGTATTTTGTAGTGTAAAGAGCCAGTCACAAATCCTCACTTCTAAATCCTTGGCTATAATGACCTACATAATTGCACTTAGTCTATTGATTAAATAAAGAAAACTCGTATTTTACTTTTACTTTCAGTTTCGACAAAACATGTGAAATATAGCGGGTCTTATAGGTCATTTTCAAAGGTCACCTCGACATGACCCCTAATGGGATGTTGTCAGATTCTCTTATCAAAGGTAGTGATAATAAGGATCTGTATTTTAATTAGATTGTAACAAACACTTTTTCGGGAATATTTTACGAATATGAGGTTTGATAATGGTATATTAAGTGTGTTCTTAATTTCACAGGTTTAAATTATTGTATTTCAGTTTTGAGATTAAATTGATAGTTCACAAGCAAAGTCAATGAAATGGAGAAAAAAAGCCTTATGACCGATATAGAATGGTTGACGCCAAGAAACCTCTGTAATCACGAGTTTATCGTATGTTGTTCACTGCTAAATTAACCTGGCGAGTTATATAAACCAGTGTTATTTTAAACCTATGCATGTAAACCACGTTGGTGGCATTGCAAGATTGAGATGTTACCACGTTCGGTGGGCTGAACGTGTCGAAGAGACAAGAATGGTTGTCAGTGTTATTTTAAACCTATCCATGTAAAATTGCATTGCCTATTGACACATTATCATTGATTAATGAGTAGTCTCTTTATTGCCTAACAATTTATGTTTCCCCACATCAATATAAATATTTTGCATCATACTTAAAAGAACGACATTACTGACGATTGTGACACTTCCGTTTTCTCTTATGTCATTATGTCCGTAAGTTTGGATCAATCGAATTGCATTGCTATTATCAAATAAGACAGGACACACAATGGTGTTTGCTATATAAGTGTAAGTATTGTTGTTGTTTTTTTCTCTTTCTCTTTGCAACCGGAATAGCTTGGAAAACAATATATAGCAAGCATTTGCATTGCGAATACTTCACATAAGGAGTTTTCGATGCAATATTAAATAAACCTGAAAAGACAAAAAATATCTTGCGTCAGCAGAGTTATAGGACACTTGACTTTTCTGACAATAAAAGTTAAAGGGGAGGTTAAAATTAAATAAACCCCTACATTATATGTTTAAGTTCTGTAGGATATTGTCCCTAATCTTGACACACCATACTCTATGGAAGTGATAGCTTCTACTCCTGCATAGCTCCCAGCATAAAGGGAGTAGGACGACTGGTTTACTTGTTGTCAGTATAATATGACCACATGTGATGGCGGCAAGCTGCAGTGAAATATCAGTGACATAGAGCAAGATGTACGTCTTTGTCTGGTGTGATATTTGCTGATAGTCTAACCCGTATTGTTATCAAACGTAGGATAGGTAGAACCGTATCCAGGTCTAACGTTTGTTATTTGTTTCTTATATCTATATATAATGTGTCGCATTGTATATCATGTAGTCTGTAATAGAGTTAGTTTCTGCTTCTGCTAAGCACTCAGCAAACATGGAGTGGGACGACTGGTTCGCCCGTTGTCAGCATAATGTGACCGGATGGGGTGTGTTGCTTGGTGTCTTCGGTGGCATGCTTCAGTGATATAGCACTATAAAAAGGGCAACAGTTCACAATACAAGAAGACACAACACGAACATACCGCTTTCTCTCACATACCTCGCACTTCACACACGCTACACAATGCATACATGGGAGGCCGTCCTAACATTACCATGGCTGTTAAAAGGATGTTAAAATAATATAACTAGTATATTATATTCTTCAACATAGGGTTGAACGAAGGTTTTGTTTGTTTGTTTGTCCTATTAACGTCCTATTAACAGCTATGGTCATGTAAGGACGGCCTCCCATGTATGCGGTGTGTTGCGTGTATGTTGTGCGAGGTGAGTGTACTGGGAGACTATGCGGTATGTTTGTGTTGTGTCTTCTTGTATAGTGGAACTGTTGCCCTTTTTATAGTGCTATATCACTGAAGCATGTCGCCGAAGACACCAAGCAACACACCCCACCCGGGTCACATTATACTGACAACGGGCGAACCAGTCGTCCCAACTCCACTGTATGCTGAACGCTAAGGCAGGAGCAGAAACTACCACTTTTATAGACTTTGGTGTGTCTCGGCCAGGGGACAGAACCCAGAGCCTTCCTCACAGGGGGCGAACGCTCAACTCAAGGCCAAAAGTGAGGCGGTGCCAAGGAAGGCATTAGCAAAGATAAAGTCAGTTAGGAAGAAGAGAAAAGATAAGATCCTAAATTTAGTCGCCTTTTTACGATCATGCAATAGGGGCAGCAGGTACAATTCTAACGCCCTACCTGCAGGGCTCTGCCTCAAAAATTGGGTGTGTTGCTTGGTTTGTTTTGTTTGTTTGTTGTTTGTTTGATTTGAAATTAACGTCCTATTAACAACCAGTGTCGTGATATTACGGCCTCCTATGTATGCAGTATGTTTGGTTGGTATCTTTATGCTTCAGTGAAATAGCACTTAAAAGGGCAAACACAATTCCACTATACTGATATAAAACGAACGCACAAGCTACACACCACATACAAGGGAGGCCATCCTTACATTAACCTTGTTGTAAAAAGGACGTTAATTAATCAAATAAAGAAACGAATTAAAATACAGATCCTTATAACCACTCCGTTCAATTGAGGATATGACAACATTCCATATGGGGTCATGTTCGGATGACCATTTATAGCCGCTGTACTTCAGATTAAATGCATTTTCTACACCTTGCTACATCAATTGAAAACGATATTTCGTCCAAGTATACATACACAATTAGCGTTGTTGTGCTGTTAGGGCGAGATGACTAGATACTCGAATATAATTCTGTTTTTTTTAACTTTTTCATTCCCTAAAATTCACTTTCAAGGATCAGCATGCAGCGATTTGATTGACCATTTCCAAAGGTCACATGTTAGCGAGCCGTAAGGAGATGTTGTCATATCCTCCATCCAAAGTAGTGATAATAAAGATCTGTATTTCAATCAGATTGTCTTATGTCTATCAATCTATATCTTTTTCACAAATAAACGAAGATAAAATGTCGGTACTTTTATTTCTATCAATATATATCTATTCAGCAGGTACACGAAGAGTTGGCTTTTTTTCATGCCTATCAATCTATATTTATTCCACAGATACGGCTGTTTTTTCATATCTATGGCTATTTTTCATTTCTGTCAATCTATATCTATTCTATATGTACATTTCCATATGTACACGAAGAGACGGTTGTTTTTCATGTCTATCAATTTATATTATTCCACTGTTACATGAACAAAGAGACGGCTGTTTTCATGTCTATCAATCTATATCTATTCCATAGATACACGAAAAGACGGTTGTTTTTCATGTCTATCAATCTATATCTATTCCACTGGTACACGAAAAGACGGCTGTTTTCATGTCTATCAATCTATATATATTCCATTGATACACGAAGAGACGGTTGTTTTTTCATGTCTATCAATCTATATCTATTCCACTGGTACACGAAAAGCTGCTGTTTTAATGTTATCAATCTATATATATTCGATTGATACACGAAGAGACGGTTGTTTTCATATATATCAATCTATATCTATTCCACATGGTACACGAAGAGACGGTTGTTTTTCATATATATCAATCTATATATATTCCACATGGTACACGAAGAGACGACTGTTTTCGTTTGTCTATCAATATATATCTTTTCCACATGTACACGAAGAGACGACTGTTTTTGTGTCTATCAATCTATATCTTTTCCACATGTACACAAAGAGACGACTTTTTCGTGTTTATCAATCTATATCTTTTCCACATGGTACACGAAGAGACGACTGTTTTCGTGTCTAACAATATATATCTTTTCCACGTGTTAACGAAGAGACCTCTGCTTTCATGTCTATCAATCTATATCTATTCCATAGATACACGAAGAGACAGTTGTTTTTTCATGTCTATCAATCTATATCAATTCCACTGGTACACGAAAAGACGGCTGTTTTTCATGTCTATCAATCTATATCTTTTCCATAGATACACGAAGAGACGATGTTTTCATGTCTATCAATTTATATTTATTCCCCATGGTACACGAAAAGACGACTGTTTTTGTATATATCAATCCGCGCATTTCATGTTATCAATCTTATCTATGTACACGAAGAGACGGATTGTTTTCATGTCTATCAATCTATATCTATTCCACATGTACACGAAGAGACTTTGTTTTTCATGTCTATCAATCTATATCTATTCCACATGGTACACGAAGAGACGGCTGCTTTTCATGTCTATCAATCTATATCTATTCCATAGATGTACACGAAGAGACCAGTTTTTTTTCATGTCTATCAATCTATATCTATTCCACATGGTACACAAATGAGACGGTTATCTGTTTTCGTATCATATCAATATATATGACCGGTTGCCGGTGTTACACGAAGAGACGGTTGTTTTTCATGTCTATCAATCTATATCTATTCCATGGTACACGAAAAGACGGTTGCTTTCATGTCTATAAATCTATATATATTTCATAGATACACGAAGAGACGGTTGTTTTTTCATGTCTATCAATCTATATCTATTCCACTGGTACACGAATAAAGACGGAGGCTGTTTTACATGTCTATCAATCTATATCTATTCCATTGATACACGAAGAGACGGTTGTTTTTTCATGTCTATCAATCTATATCTATTCCACTGGTACACGAAAAGACGGCGTTTTCATGTCTATCAATCTATATCTATTCCATTGATACACGAAGAGACGGCTGTTTTTCATGTATATCAATCTATATCTATTCCACATGGTACACGAAGAGACGGTTGTTTTTCATGTTATATCAATTCTATATCTTTTTCAACATGGTACACGAAGAGACGACTGTTTTCATGTCTATCAATATATATCTTTTCCATATGTACACGAAGAGACGGTTGTTTTCATGTATATCAATCTATATCTATTCCACATGGTACACGAAGAGACGACTTGTTTTTCATGTCTATCAATCTATATCATTTTCCACATGTACACGAAGAGACGACTGTTTTCATGTCTATCAATATATATCTTTTCCACATGTACACGAAGAGACGACTGCTTTCATGTCTATCAATCTATATCTATTCCACCTGGTACACGAAGAGACGACTGTTTTTCATGTCTATCAATCTATATCTATTTCCACATGGTACACGAAGAAGACGACTGTTTTCATGTCTATCAATCTATATCTTTTCCACATGTTAACGAAGAGACCTCTGCTTTCATGTCTATCTATCTATATATCTATTCCATAGATACACGAAGAGACAGTTGTTTTTCATGTCTATCAATCTATATCTATTCCACTGGTACACGAAGGCTCTGGGTTCTGTCCCCTGGCCGAGACACACCAAAGTCTGTAAAAGTGGTAGTTTCTTCTGCTCCTGCTTAGCGCTCAGCAAAAAGGGAGTGGGACGACTGGTTCACCCGTTGTCAGTATAATGTGACCGGGTTGGGTGTGTTGCTTGGTGTCTTCAGCGGCATGCTTCAGTGATATAGCACTATAAAAAGGGCAACAGTTCCACTATACAAGAAGACACAACTTGAATATTCCGCAGTGTCCCGAAACACGCACCTAGCACAACATACACGCAACACACTGCATACATGGGAGGCCGTCCTTACATGGCCATATCTGTTAAAAGGACGTCAATTAATCAAACAAACCAACAACAAACAAACTGGTACACGAAAAGACGGCTGTTTTCATGTCTATCAATCTATATCTTTTGCCATAGATACACGAAGAGGCGGTTGTTTTTCATGTCTATCAATCTATACTATTCCACATGGTAAACGAAGAGACGACTGTTTTCGTGTCTATCAATCTATATCTTTTCCACATGTACACAAAGAGACGACTGTTTTCATGTCTATCAATCTATATCTTTTCCACATGTACACGAAGAGACGACTGTTTTCGTGTCTATCAATCTATATCTTTTCCACATGGTACACAAAGAGACGACTGTTTTCATGTCTATCATTATATATCTTTTCCACATGGTACACGAAGAGACGACTGTTTTCGTGTCTATCAATCTATATCTTTTCCACATGGTACACGAAGAGACGACTGTTTTCGTGTCTATCAATCTATATCTTTCCACATGTACACGAAGAGACGACTGTTTTTTCATGTCTATCAATCTATATCTTTTCCACATGTACACGAAGAGACGACTGTTTTCGTGTCTATCAATCTATATCTTTTCCACATGTACACGAAGAGACGACTGTTTTCATGTCTATCAATCTATATCTTTTCCACATGTACACGAAGAGACGACTGTTTTTTTTCATGTCTATCAATCTATATCTATTTCCACATGGTACACGAAGAGACGACTGTTTTCGTGTCTATCAATCTATATCTTTTCCACATGTACACGAAGAGACGACTGTTTTCATGTCTATCAATCTATATCTTTTCCACATGTACACGAAGAGACGACTGTTTTCATGTCTATCAATCTATATCTTTTCCACATGGTACACGAAGAGACGACTGTTTTCATGTCTATCAATCCATATCTTTTCCACATGGTACACGAAGAGACGACTGTTTTCATGTCTATCAATCTGTATCTAATCCACATGTACACGAAGAGACGACTGTTTTTCATGTCTATCAATCTATATCTTTTCCACATGTTACACGAAGAGACGACTGTTTTTCATGTCTATCAATCTATATCTTTTCCACATGGTACACGAAGACGGACTGTTTTCATGTCTATCAATCTATATCTATTCCACATGTACACGAAGAGACGACTGTTTTCATGTCTATCAATCTATATCTTTTCTATAGATACACGAAGAGACGACTGTTTTTCGTGTCTATCAATCTAAATCTAATCCACATGTTAACGAAGAGACGGTTATCTTTGATGTCTGTTAATCCAGATGTATTTCACACATAAACGAAGAGACTGTTGTTGCAACATCAATCCCGTCACCCCACCTGAATCCTTCCTCTGGAACAAGGAAAATAAAATCTTCGTCGTCACCGTTCGTATCTATATAGTTGTTAGGTTCTGTTCCGTACCAGTTGGTGTAGGATAGAGCCGAGCCGTCCTCGAATGTAAATACTCCTTCATTGTTTCGATCAGAACCTTGGATAAGGATCACAAAATGGCACGTAGCATCAGCTGTTAAAAATTAAGAAAAAATAAACAAAAAGTAACGCAACACAGCGTTGACGAAATGTGGTATAACGATGTCTTGATATGGAAATTTAATTTAAAGATTTAAGTTAAAGTAAGCTATATATAATATGATTGACCAGTGTGAATGTTCTTCAGGCACATATTTCAGAAATACCTTTGATACGTCGTGTATATGTCTCCAGGCCAAAACATGATAGATTTGTCAGTTTTACATGTCCGATTAAATGTTAGTGTCTGGTCATATGTGACATATACATGTAATAACCTTAATATGTTTTATTGACAAGTATTTCCATGTCGTATCTATTCTGACAAACTTGTACACGTAGGCACATATTCACATAGGTTATAAAAAGGCCTGACAGAGAGAGTCTTATAGAGTCTTAGAGAGTCTTAGAGAGTCTCAGGTCTGCACCGCTCCCTCGGGAGTACGGTCCCACTTGGGATTCAAGTTGCTAGGCACGACATGATTCTGAACTGTATATTGTAAAATGTACCACACGAAATAAAACGTCGACTCAACATTGCAGTACTTCTTCAATTACAACATAACATCGACGTGAACCTCTCGGACGATGGGACAACAAGCCACATCCATCATAAACCAACAAACCTTAAAATATTATAGAAATAAAACTAAAAAGTAAAGCGCAAAAAAATGTTGTACAACACTTGACAAAATCGACTCTTAAAACTATTTTGCTTAAGTTGTATATATAACAAAGGCGTATATGGGTCATTATATGAAAGCGACCCTAAAACTTATATTTCATTAATCTTGTGTAAAATAAACACGTATTTTAAGATCCTGTTTCTGCGATATCACTTTCAATATTCGTTAAATCACAAGTGTGATATCAAACATACTTGTTTGTACATGACGATGAAATTAAAGAAAAATAGTTGAAACGACAACCTCAAGTACATTAATACTATTTTGAACTTAAAGCAGATTTACTAGAAATATCTAGAAAGAGTAACGTACTCAGAAAAGCTGCGATGTGGTCTTGTATTTCCTGTGACGTAAATGCGTAGCAATTCTCCACCTTCAGACGCACACGTGGTCATGAAGTCATACGCATTCCTTTGTCCTCCCAGATGGAGTTTGTAGCATATATTCAGCTCCCTGTTTTCAATATAGCCTCTTTTGTATGGACAGTTACCTACACACAAAAAAATATATACCTTGGAAACAATATCAATGGTTTTGCAAAAAACAAGGGAGTGCAATCGAGACTCAAATCGGATGAAATGACGTGCTATAACTTTTTGTTTGTTTGATTGATTCAACTTATGTCTTATTAACAGCTAGGGACATGTAAGGACGACTTTCCATTAATGCGGTGTTGCGTGTTTGAAGTGCGGATGTGTGTTTTTAGAAACTGCGGTATATTCGTGTTGTGTCGTGTTATGTCGTGGTGTCGTGTTGTGAGACCAAACCCATAGTCCCCGGTTTCACCGGCAGGGGACTAATAATTTATTGAAGTTACATGAACAAACGTGCGGTTTGGACGAAGTTAAAATATTGTTTCGAGAAATCGAGACCAGCTTGTATTCTGAATAGGATGTTAATCTAACAATTAATCAATTGTCCATATGTTAATCACAATTCGGAATTCACGATCGAAAACTTATAATTATAACTACTGTAAGTAAATATTGAAAGTTATTGAAAAACTTAAAATTATAACTATGTAAATATTGGAAGTTCTATGTCCGTAGCATTCTACTTGCTTTTAGTTTAATTGTATATTCTCTCTTGCGGGTTAAATCTCACAGACAATAACTTGACAATCGTGTCATAATTATAATTTATCATAATGCTAGCCGTGGCATTAAATCAATCAGGTCAATATGTATGGTTAAAACGATAAAAAAGACTTTTTGACAGATAATGTAAGTTGTTGTCTTTAGAGCTATAATTGGTGCCTAATGGTAATGATGCAAAGACATGTTTGTGCAAACCATTTTTAAAACGTTTGTTTGTTTGTTTGATTAATTAACGGCTTATAAACAGCTATTGTCATGTAAGGACGGTCTCCATGTATGCGGTGTGTTGCGTGTATGTTGTGCGAAGTTCGTGTTTTGGGAGACTGTGGTATGGTCGTGTTGTGTCTTCTTGTATAGTGAAACTGTTGCCCTTTTTATAGTGCTATATCACTGAAGCATGCCGCCGAAGACACCAAGCAACACACCCCACCCGGTCACATTATATTGACAACGGGCGAACCAGTCGTCGTCCCACTCGCTGTATGTTGAGCGCTAAGCAGGAGCAGAAACTACCACTTTTATAGACTTTGGTGTGTCTCGGCCGGGGGACAGTACCCAGACCCTTCCTCACACGGGCTCAATACACGCTCAACTCAAGGCCAAATGTGAAGCGGTGCCAAGGGAGGCGTTAGGAAAGATAAAGTCAGTTAGGAAGAAGAGAAAAGATAAGATCCTAAATTTAGTCGCCTTTTACGATCATGCAATAGGGGCAGTAGGTACAATTCTAACTCCCTGAATGCAGGGCCAATTAAAACGTTTGTGAGATCCTCTTATTTTTGTATGGTAACTCCATAACGTCAAAAGTCCTTAAATCAAATGATTAAGTATAATGTAAAGCACTGAATTTAATAGTAATATATTTCAAACTGTTAACCACGTTTTACATACGTCACCAACGTTACATGGTCTGATGTAATATATTACACTGTTTTCATTGAAAGAATTAAACCCCGTGTTCAGTTACATAACATATTGTTTTAAATTTAAATTGTAATAACATGTAATACTGAATATACTATTTTTTAACACTGAACTATCTTTCTTTGGAATCTATGGTCTATAAACATGCCAAACCCCTGCAGAAAAATCTTCATAATGCACGCTAGAGCATTAGCGCGCATTATAAGATTATTTGCTGCATAACTCTGGCATCTACATATGTATATAGCGCATATATTCCATAAGAATATAGTTCAATATATACTTATATTTACATTATTAACGCATTTTGAGGGTCTGCATTAAAACTGTTTAAGCTAGACCAGGAAAACTGTTTATCAAAGACGAATTAATCCACAAAATGAAACAGCGATTTTGACGGTGATCAGTTGATGTCACTATGTCAATATTAGTGACGTCATAATGGTTACGTTTTAATTGTCGATTTACTCCTTAAGACTTCACTTTAGTTTGTTAGTTTGTCTAGTAGAAGTGGCAAATTAATGTAAATCTATTCAAAAAACTACTCGTTAAAATAGCTTGTGTGAGTTGTATGCGTAGTAACAGGAGAAAACATACATATCGATCGCTACTTTTGAAGTTATTTGAAAACTGAATATTTAATTTGATTTGTTCAAGTTCGTAGAGTAAGGTCTAAGTAAAATCATTTACATATTATATAAATACCTTGTACTTCTAAATTTGTTTGTTTGTTTGTTTGATTAATTAACGTCCTATTAACAGCTATGGTCATGTAAGGACGGCCTCCCATGTATGTGGTGTGTTTCGTGTATGTTGTGCGAGGTGCGTGTTTTGGGACACTGCTGTATATTCGTGTTGTGTCCGTCTTGTATAGTGGAACTGTTACCCTCTTTATAGTGCTAAATCATTGAAGCATGCATTTTTTGTTTGTTTGTTTGTTTGATTAATTAACGTCCTATTAACAGCTATGGTCATGTAAGGACGGCCTCCCATGTATGCGGTGTGTTGCGTGTATGTTGTGCGAGGTGCGTGTTTTGGGAGACTGCGGTATATTCATGTTGTGTCTTCTTGTATAGTGGAACTGTTGCCCTTTTTATAGTGCTATATCACTGAAGCATGCCGCCGAAAGACACCAAGCAACACACCCCACCCGGTCACATTATACTGACAACGGGCGAACCAGTAATAGGGGCAGCAGGTACAATTCTAACGCCCTACCTGCAGGGCCGGTACTTCTAAATAAACGACGTTGAAATTGGCAATGAATAAATATTGAAAAAATCACGAAAACGTTTGGTTTGTTTAGTTTGCCGTCCTAAAGTTTTAACAGTTAGGGTCATGTAAGGAGTATTAGGTTTGATGTTGGAGAAAGACCGAAGTATCTGCAGAAAACCACCGATCAGTGATCAGTACCTGGCAAATGCCACATTTGAAATTCGAACACGCAACAGAGAGACGGAAGGATTGTGGAAATATGTAGAGACATCTTCATACCTGTCAACTTTCAGGAATTGCAATGCGGGAGAAAGTGCACGAGCGAAATTTTCAACAGGTCAACTGAGGTGCTACGCGTTCCTTATCATTACTACTTGTAATGTTTTAGCATAAATCCTGTTTATCTTTGGAAAATAACATAGGATGAAAAAAATTCAATACTTAATGAATAAATAAACTTATTTCTATATCCTATAAGTTAAAAACTCGGCCAAAAAAAGAAAGATCGATGCCAAATAATATCCTGTCATTTTTTTACAGTGTTTAAATAACTAGTTCGGTTGTATTACATATGACAATTAATGACGTATCGGTTAAACTAAAATAAATGTACAAGAAACTAATAGTATTGGAAGTAACTATGTATACATGTATAAAAAATTTGATTAAATTTACGTCCTATTAAAAGCAAGTGTCATGTAGGGACGGCCTACCATGTATGCGGTGTGTGTTGCGTGTATGAAGTGCGTGGTGCGTGTTTTGGGAGACTGCGGTAAAAATGTCAACTGAAATGTTCATAAAAACACTAATAAAACGTCGTTACATAAATAAGTAGACACTAGCATACCACAGCCTCCTAAAACATACAAATATTCACACACGCATTGTAAAGACAAGAGTCCGTCCTTAAATGACTGGCTGTAAAATAGGACCTTAAACCTTATCAATCAAACCAATCCAAATTGTTAATATCTTATTTGTATCTGCCTAGATATTGGTCTATTAAAATCGTCTCCCAAAACACGCACCACGCACTTCATACACGCACCACACCGCACACATGAGAGAGAGTGTCCTCAAATGACCCTGGCTGTTAATAGGACGTAAATTCAATCAAACAAACAAAACACATTTCTTTAAGTAAGCTCTCCCCGTTGTGTACTTAGCATTTTGGGGACATACCTTTATGGCATACAGACAGTCATCTTGAATTGTTTAAGTTGTCGCAATCTTTCATTAATTATGAAATTGATATATCTCAAATGCTATACTAAGGCTCCGCGAAACCCTAATTGTGCATTAAGAATATTATGACGACCGATCGGAAAACAAGATGGCCGTCATGATTTAGAGAGTTAAAGAAGATTCCCGCTATCTTTTTTCATGTATTCGAATTTGTGCATATTCAAGCTTTAGAGGTATGGAAACACAAAATGATAATATATACGACTTAGCAGTCCTGGACTACAACAAAGTTTGTTAACGCTTAATATACGTCAAATATAATTCCACATGTTAATAAATGGTTTGTAAGAAGAGGAGCCAAAAGTCAATATAGAACATTCACCGGATCTCTTGATTACTTCAATATAAAGGAATATGCTTATAGTAAGGAGCAAAGAAACTGAAATTGAACATTTGTTATAGAAATCAAAATTGAAATTTTGTAGCAGTATATATAAGATCAAGCATTTGTTGTAGAAAATCGAATTGTAACACAAAATAAAATGCAACTCAACATTTGTAATGGAAAAAACAAAATTCAACAATTGTAGTGGGAAAAAAATCACATTTGTAATGGAAAACAAAATTCAACATTTGTAATAGAATGTAAAATTCAAATTGGTAATAAAATTTAAAATTCAAGTTTCTAATAGAAAATGGAATTCAAAGTTATAGAATGTAAAATTCAATATTTGTAACAGAAAATATTAATCGACATTTGTAACAGAAAACAATATTCGCCATTTGTAACAGAAAATAGAAGTCAACATTTGTAATAGTTGTGAAAAAGCCGTTAAAATAAGTTTACCTGTATAAAACATTGTAAAATTTCCATCCTGGATCTGGTGACAGGACAGTGTTGTCCACGAATCCATTATAAAAATGATGACACTCTCCGGCATTAGCAAAGATGGACATACATTCGATGTCCTCCCCACACAGAAGCAAACATGCATAAAGAGAATTGTTCCCAGCTACCACATTGTCGGGGGATGTCTGCGGGTAGATGTCGGTGAGACTGTTGGTCGCATATCCATAGAACGACGTGTTACCAACAGCCAGGATGATATCAAATAAAGTTTGGTATAACACCACTACGAACAACATGATGATATTCTCTTAGATTCCTTCTCGTGTAGAGAAATAAGCTGCTATTCAATAAATTGGTTTATGAATTATGTAATGCAAGTGTGTTGGATACAATACTCGCTGTACTGTAAAGACCTCCTTAGCACACTGCTGAATTTATTAAAACGTCTGCTGCATAATGTAACATCACTTCAGAAAGACAAGCTATTTTTATGTTTGTTCAGCATTAACCCTAGAGGTGTTAGCTTACGTGTCAAATATTGATGTCAACGATAATCGATTAACTACTTCCAGACAGTTTAAACGTGATAATATCTAATTAAAAACAACGATTCCTTTAAGACTGCTCCATTTCCAGAAAGTTTAAAACATGAAAATATATTTTAAAAGACAAACAAGATTTCTTTAAGACTCCTCCAGTTCAACACTGATTAATGAGTAGTTATCCTGTCGCCGACTGTAGTACCCGAACGAGTTTAAACGTTACTCATAACGACTGCGATTTACAAACTAAACAAACTTCAGGAATTCAATGGCTTTCATTTGGAACCAGTCGTTAAGACATGGCGAGTGATCAATTTGGAGACCGCGGTTCACAATTTCACAGATCACTAATTACTGCACGATCGACCGCTGTCGTTTAAAATCTGTACCGAAAATATATAGGTGTTCACTCTTTACACGGGAAGTTGCGTTGACTTTTATCAAAGAAAATATATTTGTCTTGTCGAAATATTTCATCAATACCAAACAGGTTAATACGTTACACAATAGTAAATAAAAACGTGACATATATCAATTTTGAAGAAAGTGAAAAAAAAGCAACGTCAAACGTGAAAAACATATTTTAAAAATAGCCGATATTTGTTTCTAATTCATAAACAAGAGGCACAGAGGGGAGTTATTATTACAAAATCTCTTTCAATTCCAAATAGCAAAATTGAACCCAGAAATTGTTTACTATTGAATCCTCGCCATATAGTGATTTTATCAATACCATATGACTATGAGTTGCTCAATGCTGAGTTTCATAGTTGTTTATATGGAAATAGCCAAATTGACCCTTCGGCCCCGCCCCTCAGGCCCCGGGGGGTCAGCCCAACCATTTTTTTAACACAAAAACATTTAATAGCATATCAATGTAGTCTATATAAAAATCATTCTAATGTTTCTCATCATATCTACAGTATGTATATATTTGTAGAAGATAGATTTAAACAACATTAAAAATGTTTCTTGGATGTCCGGCCATGTTTAAAGTAAATTCCTGTATGTTGATTTGTTTTTGGGCAATTGTTTTATGTATTTTGTGCATTTTTAAAAGGTATGTTTTCAATTCGGTTATGTTGAAGTTTATCTTCTTTCTTGACATCAAATATATATAGTATTTTGAGTAAAGTATGATTAAGTTGATTCGAATAAAGTTTTCTTTTATTTCTACATCTGCAAAACCAAATAATACCTTCTTAATGTCTAAATTCAAAGCTGTATGCGATGTATCAAAAACCCACTGTGTAATATTATCCCATATTGGTTTTAGGCAATTCCAGAACATATGTTCAATTGACTACATCTCTTCATTACAAAGGTTGCATATGTCATTTGGTACTTTATTTATCATTAGCTCACCTGGCCCGAAGGGCCGGTGAGCTTATGTCTTGGCGCGGCGTCCGTCGTCCGTCCGTCCGTCCGTCCGTCCGTCAACATTTCCTTTAAATCGCTACTTGTCCTAGAGTTCTGCATGGATTGTAACCAAATTTGGCCAGAAACATCCTTTGGGGAAGGGGAACAGAACTTGTATAAATTTTGGCTCTGACCCCCCAGGGGCAGGAGGGGCGGGGCCCCAATAGGGGAAATAGAGGTAAATCCTATAAATCGCTACTTGTCCTAGATTTTGTGCATGGATTGTAACCAAATTTGGCCAGAAACATCCTTAGGGGAAGGGGAACAGAACTTGAATAAATGTTGGCTCTGACCCCCCCCCCCCCCCCCCCCCGGGGGGCAGGAGAGGCGGGGGCCCAATAAGGGAAATAGAGGTAAATCCTAAAAATCGCTACTTGTCCTAGAGATCTGCATGGATTGTACCACCCAAATTTGGCAAGAAACATCCTTGGGGTTAACAGAATTCGTATAAATTTTGGCTTTGACCCCCTGGAGCAGAAAAAGTGGGGCCCAATACGGGAATAAGAGGTAAATATTCAAATTCCTTCAGAAAAGAAACAATGAACTTGTATTCAGAACAGTACTTGGTATTACAAACCAGGTGAGCGATACAGGCCCTCTGGGCCCCTTGTTTTTAAGTATGAATTGGTTCGAAGTATTTTGTTTTGTAATCTGTATTGGAACCAGTGAATATTAGTGTCTTTTGTTATTTGAAAGGAATCTTGTAATAATGTTGCTAAACTTTCTGTGTATAGTGTCACATTTTCCCATTTTATCTCAGATGTGTTCCTCAATGTATTTACTTTATTTAGTTTATCATACATATCTTTGGTTCCTTTTGTGTTTTTTTAGTATAATCTGAATGTGGTGAGGTATAAACGGTCTATAACAGGTTTTTTTAGTTGCATTTTGATGTTGCTAGTCTACAATAATGTTGAATCGATCGACAAAGTCCCCAAAATAATAAGAAACAAGGATATAGTCATTCAGATCCCCAGCCAATGGAGATATCAAAGGTGAAGTAAGTTTGATTGTGGAGACTTATGTGTATGAAAAAAAAACCAGGAAAAAGGAAGTTGAGCTAAAGAAAGATGGAGTATAATTCAAGTAAAGCGGGGCTGCAATAGTTGAATCAGGTATACAGCCTTGACATTTATATTAGACTATATACACAAATATGGGTGGAGTTTTGCAAAGTAGCATATACCATTTACCATGATATTTTCAGCAATGTTTCCATGGTAACAGAAAAAAAGTGCAAAAAATGAAAACCTAAAAATAGCAAAAGGTACTACTAGACCATAAAAAGAATGTGTCTATGAAGTTTCGTGGAAATATCTCTACTGGTTTTAGAGTTGTGCTCCGGAAACGATTCTTACACAAAAATCTGCCATTTTCAGCAATGTTTCCATGGTTACAGAAAAAAGTACAAAAAGTGAAAACCTTAAAATAGCAAAAGGCACTACTAGACCATAAAAAGAATGTGCCTATGAAGTTCCGTGCATATATCTTAACCGGTTTTCCAGTTATGCTGCGGAAACGAACCTGGTACAAAAATATGATATTTTCAGCAATGTTTTCATGGTTACTGAAAAAGTGCAAAAAATGAAAACCTAAAAATAGCAAAAGGCACTACTAGACCATAAGACCAATGTGTGTATGAAGTTTCGTGGAAATAATTATACTGGTTTTAGAGTAATGCTCCGGAAACCATTCGTACGGACGGACAGACGGACGGAACCCATTTGTATATCCCCCGCCAACTTGTATAGTGGAACTGTTGCCCTTTTTATAGTGCTATATCACTGAAGCATGCCGCCGAAGACACCAAGCAACACACCCCACCCGGTCACATTATACTGACAACGGGCGAACCAGTCGTCCTACTCCTTGTATGCTTAGCCACAGGAATATATGATCCCTAGAATTTGGCTTTCTTTTAGGTCAACATATGCTTATATGTCAATGTTCAAATATCAAATGTTTAAGCGACATATCGTTACAGTGAAAGTAGCATACAATATTGCTTGGTGTCTTCGGCAGCATTCTTCAGTGATATAGCACTATAAAAATGACAAAAGTTCGACTATACAAGAAGACACAACATGAGTATACCGCAGTCTCCCAAAACACACCTCGCACAACATACACGCAACACACTGCACACATGGGAGGCCGTCCTTCCATGGCCATAGCTTTTAGTAGGACGTTCATTAATCAAGCAAACAAACAAAAACGCATACAATATAACTTTAAGACCTTTCATCTATGAAGAGTATTGATTCTACCAAATCTGCGAGTAGAGAAGATTTTTGAAATTTTAGTCAATTTTGCCCCTTTTGGCCCCTCCCACAGGCCCCTCCCACATCCAGGAAAAGGATGTGAATACCTGAGTGAACGTAATATATCACATAAATTTCTGGTAAAAGCTATAATCTAGCTAGAGTAGAATAACTGTAGCTACAGGAATAAGTACATGAACACTGTATCTTTCAAACGATTTTCGTATAGTTATAAGTATGAATATCTAAAGGTAATTTCAATTAATAAAGCTCTCCTACCATAAAATATTGATATGAGTTGTTTTAGTTATTTATATACAATCAAATTTTAAATCTGAAATATTGTTGAAGATAACAGTAGAAAAGAACAAAGTTTAAATATGTTTATTAAAACCGTAGTAAATCAACATTATAAAGGTCTAATTAGACTGTTTAGCAGCCCTAAGTACGTAAAAAGTCAAGTAAACAAAACAAATCAAAATGATATTTATTATTTAATGGATATCCTTTATATATCACATTTAGATCTGACATGTCTTCAATACAGTAGCAATAAAACCCCATTATCGTTTCGCATGTTTACTCAATAAAATTGTATTCCTAAATTCACATCAACCACGGTAACTAGCGCCCAGATACCGTTCCTATCGCACATTTTCCTCACATCGTCCTCACTTCGCACATCGTTACGTGCGGTCTCTTGTAGTTCACTTGCAATTTGATTGGCCATTTCCAAAGGTCAACTGGACATGACCCCTAATGGGATGTTGTCAGATACTCTTATTAAGCGTAGTGATAATAAGGATCTGTATTTTAATCAGATTGCTATGATTATGAGTCTAAGATAGCGTTTTAACACCATATCCAAATTGATCAGGGCTGACCTTCCAAGGGTCAGAGGGGGCCAAAAAGGATAAAAAAAAGCTGAAATATCAAAGATCTTCTGAATTCACAGCTTTGATGGAACCAAATACTCTTCGTGGATTGAAATGTCGCGTGGCTCTATCAAACATGCGAATTTCTTGGTCCTGAGGTTTCAAATACATATTTTACACCATTACACGCAAACGTGAAAAAATATTGAGGTTTCAAATACATATTTTACACCATTACACGCAAACGTGAAAAAATATGCATTAAGCTAATCTGCCGGTAAAAGGTAATATTGTATAGCGAACGCACCCGATATTCTTATTCACACCCAATATTGTTAATTAAGCGCGCCTGTTATTGGAAGTCCGACACACCCCGCCTAATTCACATCATTGGAAAGTTTCACATCATGTGTGCACACATGTCAATTAAGCGCTTGTAGCATCGCGATTTCATATCAAAAATAGTAAACACAGGGGAGGCTAAATTGGTTTTCGGCATGCCTAAACGGAAAAATGAAAACTCCGATCTGTTAACGCAACAAGAAGCGTGGACGGTCATTGCACCGTCTGTAAGTCTGCTTTTAGTTGCAAACATGGTGGGCGGTTTGATTCAAAGCGTCATGTTGAATCCGAAAGACATAAGGAATGTTATAGAACGCTTGCGTATATATGTATATGAGTGAACCATTTTTAGATTTGTACTTTTACAGGTTTTTTGTTTTAATAAAACTGTTATTACCATGGGAACCTTTACCCCAGAGTTCTTGTTCTCAATCTTTATCGAAATGAGAGCTTTACAAACTAGAATTATGTCAGTATGACATAAAAAGCCGCTGCAACAACAAAGTTTGATTGCTAATTCCTCTTTAAAGCAATTTATCCTACAGATCCGATGTTACGAAACAAGTGTGTTGAATACCCTGTGTTTGTTATTTTTGTTATTAAGTTAAAGTTAATTCCCTGGTGATTTATTTTAATTATTAAGAATGAGGAATTGTGGACAGTGCTCATATTTAACTGAAGGTTATTTTTGACCAAATACGCCGATATATGTTTCCATGTACACCGTTTTCATTTCAAACCGGCATGGTAAACACGTTCCAGTGTTCGAACAGCTTATCATTTTTGACAATAATCGGCGAAGATATTCGTCATTGATGCATATCCTTTCTGCAGTCGTGGATTCTTATTCAATACAATAATTACCTAAAACACCTACGAAGGCATTTGCAGTTTCAAATATGTTTATTTGTGAACGTAACGTACATGTAGTTCAAGATCAGTTGGAGAAACCATGCTTTACTTTGCGGCCGCCATGTTTTGTTTATGCAGTCAGTATTAATATGATTAGCCGCAAAGTTTCGTATTTTACACTGAATACAAAACCACTTGCTACGATATTGTAATGCAGTTAATGCATTAAGCTCTGAAATATTATCAAATCCAACTATAGTCTTATCAATAGCAATACAGATCGAATTCCCCAACACCGCCCGGTGTGAAAATTTGAAAGCATGTCTTCAAACCGAAGCCATTTTCAATGGTACTGCCAGCGACCAAAACTAGGTCATCGTCTGAAACCACATTACCGACCGAGAAACACGCTAATAATACAGAAAAATGCATCGTGGAAATCCATTTCTATTTGTGACCTGCAAAAATATCAAGAAATGATTATGATATGAACAGGTTGGTGACATGGCGATCGTTTGTTTATCTGGCGAACTGTCAATATCGATCTGAAGTCAGCAAATGCGCAACCGGAGATGGGTCCAACACGCAGCTATTAATAAAGCAGCTTGGCTCAGCTATAAGCGGCTTTAAAAACAAGACTTATATTCTAACATATATGCCGAAAATTATCTTAGTTGTTAAATAATAGCATTTCAAAACATGCATGAAAACCCTAAGTTGGTGATTTCGGCTCATCAGGCAGGCCTTTTGAAATTCTCAAAATCCATTATTGTCTTCCTCAAATTGATTGTTCACACCCACCACAACATTATATAACTTTATATTAATATAAAGAATAAATTCAATGTAGAAATCAAAGTCAGGTGTCACGGATATCTTAGTTTATATCAAACGGTAAATAATATATATATCTCTGTGGATGGATTCTAATAGCAGTTCTGATAGGACTTCCCTAGCATTGGACCAATATTTGAGTAGTTCGAGATCAACGACAGTTGGTTTTCCTTAAATGGGACCAACATTTGAGTTAGATGATTGAGGTAAACAAACGCTGTCTTTCCTAGCATGGGACCGACATTTGTGTAGTGTTTATATCATCAAGAGTTGTCTTTCCTAGCATGGGACCAACATTTGTGTAGTGTGATATCATCAAGAGTTGTCTTTCCTAGCATGGGACCAACATTTGTGTAGTGTGATATCATCAAGAGTTGTCTTTCCTAGCATGGGACCAACATTTGTGTAGTGTGATATCATCAAGAGTTGTCTTTCCTAGCATGGGACCAACATTTGTGTAGTGTGATATCATCAAGAGTTGTCTTTCCTAGCATGGGACCGACATTTGTGTAGTGTTATATCATCAAGAGTTGTCTTTCCTAGCATGGGACCAACATTTGTGTAGTGAGATATCATCAAGAGTTCTCTTTCCTAGCATGGGACCAACATTTTGAGTTCTCTTTCCTAGCATGGGACCAACATTTGTGTAGTGTGATATCATCAAGAGTTGTCTTTCCTAGCATTGGACCTGCATTTGCGTAGTGTGATATCATCAAGAGTTGTCTTTCTTTCTTAGCATGAGACCAACATTTGTGTAGTGTGGTATCATCAAGAGTTGTCTTTCCTAGCATGGGACCAACATTTGTGTAGTGTGATATCATCAAGAGTTGTCTTTCCTGGCATTTGACCAACCTTTGTTTAATGTGATGCCAACAAGAGTTGTATATCCTAACATGAATCAATTACTTGAGAAGAGCGATTTTAACCAGATTTGTTTGTTTGATTAAATTTACGAGATACTAACTGATAGGACGGTGTCTCATGGATGTGATACATTGCGTGTATGGAGTGCGTGGTGCGTGTTTTGGGGGACAGTATACCCATGTTGTGTCTCCGTATATATAGTGGAACTGTTGACAGGTATAATATGACCGGGTGTTGCGTGTTGCCTGTTGTCTTGGGCAGCATGCGTCAGTGATATAGCACTAAAAAGGGCAAGAGTTCCACTATAAAAGAGGACACAACACGAATATACTGCAGTCTTCTAAAACACGCACCTCGCACTTCACACACGCTACACAATGCATACATGGAGGTCATCCTTACATGTCCCTGGCTGTTTATAGGACGTTAAAATAATTAAACAAACAAAAGTTGAGACTGTGTGTTGGCAACATCAATCCCGTCACCCCACCTAAATCCTTCCCCTGGAACAAGGAAAATAAAGTCTTCGTCGTCACCGTTTGAATCTATATAGTTGTTAGGCAAGCCGTCCTCGAATGTGAATGTCCCTTCATTGTTTCGATCAGAACCTTGGATAAGGACCACAAAATGGCACGTCGCACCAGCTGTAAGAAAGAAACGATTTAAAAACAACGCAACTCTGTGGAAGTGACAGACGAATACGGGCCAAAACAGCGTTGACGAAATAAACTAAAAGCAAAACAGAAAAAAAATTGTACATAACACCTTCCGACGCACACGTGGTCATGGAGTCATATGCATTCCTTGATGCTCCCACGACTGGTTCGCCCCTTGTCAGTATAATGTGACCGGCCGGGGTGTGTTGCTTGGTGTCTTCGGTGGCATGCTTCAGTGATATAGCACTATAAAAAGAGCAATAGTTCCACTATACAAGAAGACACAACACGAACATACCGCAGTCTCCCAGTACACTCACCTCGCACAACATACACGCAAAACACCGCATACATGGGAGGCCGTCCTTACATGACCATAGCTGTTAATAGGACGTTAATTAATCAAACAAACAAACAAACCCAAGTGGAGTTTGTAGTATATGTTCAGCTCCCTGTTCTCAACATAGCCTTTTTTTGTATGGAAAGTTACCTACACAAAAAAGAAGTCCATGGGCCTTAACAGTTATCTGGCTTTTGACACAAAACATTGTCACTGTATACAGTAATGGCTAACAATTAAGGCCATACAAGCAACTCCTTAGGAGAGACTGTAAGTTCGAGAAATATTTGAAGACTTTGGCCTTAAAAGTAGGTAAAGTTGAACAAACTTTGTAGCCTTTCAACCTACTATGCTGCAGGCCCAATGTCAGGTATCTATGCCTCTTGGTTATTCAAATCTTGAAATTTTTTTAGCTTACTTAACCACTGTGACCTTGAATGATGGACAAGATCATTCATTTGAACAAACTTGGTAGCCCTTCATTCCAGCAGGCTGCAGGCCCAATATCTTGTCTCTTTAGTTCTTAGTTATTCACAAGTCGTTTTAGCCTATTTGACCTTGAATGGCGGTCATGATCATGCATTTTAACAAACTTGATAGTCTTCCATTCCATCATGCCACAGACTTAATATCAGGTCTCTAGGCCTCCTACTTATTCATAAAAATTCGTTTAAAGAATTTAGCCTTTTTGATCCCTGTGACCTTGAATGAAGGTCAAGGTCATTCATTTGAGCAAACTTTGTATCCCTTCATTATAATATTTTACAGACCTTATATCAAGTCTCTTTGACTCGCAAGTCATTTAAAGCCATAATTTAGAAAATATAGTTATAACAGTAACATTCAACAAGACAAAAGTCATCTTATCATTGAAATCAGTGACAGTTTTAGCTCTGTCTTTCGTTTAGATATATATATATATATATATATATATATCTGTTTGAATATATGACAAAAATCACACTTTTCAACCATGATATGACATACCCAACTATAGTGGGCGCGAAATACAGGGCAAACTATAATACAAAAAATAAGTCAATTTTGCTTTTATGCACTGGTGAAACACTACTGTTCCGTGAGCAACCTGTACATTTGAATTCTTGGCCGTGATTTGAACACTGAGCAAATATTATTACGTACTCTCCCAAAACGACATTTTTCCAAGCGTAAATAGCGTAGCCCGGTTTGTACAAGTATCCCCGGTGATGTTGATGCAACCATGTTTGTTCAAATCAATGACATTGATCTTTATTCAAGGTCACAGGGGGTCAAAAAGGCAAGAAAAAAAAAATTAAAGAATTTTTATCAAGCACTAAGAACCCTAGAGAACTGATATTGGATATGTAATATGTTAGGATAAAGTGCTACCTAGTGTTCAAATCTTGACCTTCATTCGAGGTCACAGGGGTCAAAATATTAAAATCTTCTTTTCAATTACTAACAACACTAGAGACCTGATATTTGCCATGTAGCATGGTGGGATACTAAGTATGTTCAAATGAATGACATTGGCCTTCCTTCATTGTCAGTGTGGTCAAATAGGCTAAAATCTTTTAATTACTTTTTGTGAATAACTGAGAGGCCCAGAGTACTGTTATTAGGTCTGTAGTATACTTGGTTTGATTAATTAACTTCCTATTAACAGCTAAGGTCATGTATGGATGGCCTCCCATGTATGCGGTCTGTAGCGTGTATGTAGTGCAGGGTAAGTGTTTTGGGAGACTGCGGTATATCCATGTTGTGTCTTCTTGTATAGTGGAATACTTGCCCTTTTTATAGTGCTATATCACTGAAGCATGCCACTGAAGTCACCAAGCAACAAACCCCAATCGGCACATTATACTGACAACATGCGAATCCGTCGTCCCACTCACTGGGGCAAGCGCTCAATTAAAGACCTGAAGTGAGGTGATGTCAAGGGAGACATAAGAAAAAAGAAAGTAAGTTAAGAGGAGAGAAAAGAAAAGTCGCCTTTTACGATTATGAAATAGGGGCAGCAGGTACAGTTCTAACGCCCTACCTGTAGGGCCAAGTAATCGTGGATGGAGAGCTGTCACGTTTGTTTAATGAATGGCCTTTACCTTCATTCAAGGTAACAGGAATCAATCTGTAAACATCTCGCTGTATATTTCAGTTCCACTATATATTGTGACCGTTTAGGCCCATTGGGGTTTTTGTAATAGTTCTATATCCTAAATTTAGCAATAGGGGCAGTATGTACAATTAGTACGCCTTCCTTGGAGCAATCTGCGACTTTAAGCACTAGTCCGATGCCCATGACTGGTATTTTACTGCCGGACTAGTGCCAATTGTAATGAACAAGGTCGATTGGATTAGTGGCTCCCCATTCAATTAATATCGTTAAATGCTACATTTACAAGAGCAGTGGTCAATTGCATTTTTTAACACGTGTTGAGTGCATTCTTTATGCGATTATTTAGTCCAGAACAGCATTTTGTGAGAATTTGTGTTCACGAAAGCATCCGGACTGCAATTTGAAGTACTGAAGCAAAAAGGTAGTATATTTAATTTGGACTAGTGATTAAATAGTCGGCCTATTAAAGTTTTGGGGTTTACATGTCCAAATGACTAACAGTGGAAAAAAATGCGTCACATACTGTACTTGTGGGGCAGAGCAGGTATAAAAATATAACTAAACAAATAAATTATAGACAATCTTGAAATCGACTAATTAAATAAATCAATAATCATACATATTTTTTTTAGCAATACAAGTGTCATCGAATTCATGTGAGTTATTTGTTGTATTAAATAACTTGTCGGTATCAATTTAAATTCCTTGTCAATAAGTGGTTATGCACAGCTACTTCTCCTTGCCATGTTATAAATAAATTCGTTTGTGTGTGCTATGTTAAATGATATAGACTTCCGTTACGGCTTTATGTTCGGTTCATGTTATACATACTTTTAAAGAACAGTGAAAACGCATAAATCATGCAAAATATGCAATGCTTTAATACAGCGATTCCTCTTATTATTTAGCAAAACTTGTAACGGTAAATAGTTTGGATCCCTTTGATCTCCCACACAGCTCAGTGACGATCAGTTTGCAAAATGTTTCTGATTGGCCAACCAATCAGGGAACAGTATCGGCGTGCGTGTAATACTTTAATTGACTAATAGTTTTTGCTTGTATTCATTTCGTTTTCTTTTTTTCTTTACAATTGTTTGGATAAAATTCAAATGTTTACATTCGCTAAAACGCAAACGTGTAGTGTGTAACCAACTTCTTTTTAAGTGTAACATAAAGTAGGGAAATTGTATTCCATTACCATATACAGCTATCAATTATTGAAAATTTGACTCAGAAAAAAAACATACATCAGGCGAAAATGATTTATGAAAGAAATAACATTTTTAACAGTTTATTAAAAATAGTTCAATCGATCATTTTTTTGCTACTGTATATGATCTGAAAATTTGCAAATGTGGACCTCTCGGAATATTCAAGACATGTTGGAATTTTAACACCCTCTAAAAGATTACATTCAAATGTCCAATATTTCTACAGTAATGTTGCATGTCTGCCAAGGATATTTCATGCAGAGCTTCAGAACTTCCTACTTTAAGTGTTAACATACATGTATATGTATATCGTTCCTGTTTGGTTACAGATTTCAGTTTGCAAAACGCATTTTAAACTGAAATAAAATCTAGGCTATATGAAGGAAGAGAGAAAACAATTAGCAAATCATTCGTTTAACGTGCAATTGTGTGTGTATCTTTGGTACAATTAAAGGCCCACTACCTTTCCGAAAACGGCTTATATTTATCAAAATGGGGATGTAAAACGAGACCGATAATTTTGAAGAGTCACAAAAGTTATTAACTCACTGTTAATACTACACGTATCATCACCTTCTGAACAATTTTATTAAAATAAATACAATGTTAATTTTCATAACGCGGGTCGTTTTATGTATCCCGCCGTCGTCCTAAATACTGCGCGGTAGTTGACTATCGCTGCGCCTGACGGCAAAACAGCGAAAATGGCTTTCCTCTGTTTTCATATATTACGGGAGAACCATGTATATTTTTGGTGTTGTTACCTCATTTTATGCCATCGATATATATTTTCTGATGTTATAAATGTTTTAACGAAACCTTTATGTTTTACTACGGAAAGGTAGTGGGCCTTTAAGGAAGTACTGTAAATAACTTATAAAGTCATGATACAAACTATTAAATTAAAAAAAAATTGCGACGACCAGTGGCTCCGCCTTCTTCCCCAAACTATTAATCAATAAGTGTTACACACTCACGCCAATACTGTTCTCTGATTGGTTGGCTAATCAGAAACGTTTTGCAAACTGATCATCGCCGAGCTGTGTGGAAGATCAAAGGGATCAAAACTATTTACGTTAATTAATCAAACAAACATCTGCTTTATTTGTATTAACAGTCAGATGACCGTTAAAGCCCATTGGGCCTCTTGTATACTGCTATATCACTGCAGCATGGCGCCGAAGACATCAAGCCGACTAGAGACTCCCACTCGGTCTGAATTAATAACTTGAAGACAAACAGCGGTGTGTCAGTCGTCCCCACATTCTTTGATGTTTTTAGCACTAACAGAGGAGCATTAACTTATCTCACCTTGTGTCCTAGCCAGTACTCTAGAGGCGCCCCCCCCCCCATCCCCTCCTTCTCACTAATGTGGAAGCTGCTGTCACGGGAGATATTAGGATAGAAAGAAAAGGAGCTAGCAGGTAACAATACTCTTACGACCCCTACCTGCTGGGCTTGCTGCAATTAGCCTACTCCTACTTTACAGGCGTCCATTTAAGTGTAAAGACAATCTCGCTTTGTGGATATCGCTGCACTAAATGTCCAAGTTAAGACATTAGTCCGTCTTTAATATTGCCAATATACAGTGAGTATAAAGGAAAGTGCCCCTAGCCTGCAGGTCACAGCCCTTGCGAGTAGTATGACCTAAAAGCATATAGTAAATGATTACCTGTTGTATGTCTGATAGGACATTGTAAAGGTTCCATCCTGGGGCTGGCGAGAGTACAGTGTTGTCTACGAATCCATTATAAAAAGATGTTACTGTCCGGCATTGGTCAAGATGGACATACAGTTAATGTCTCTCCTACAGAGCGTATCAAACAGGACGTGACGGGAGGTGTTACCAGGAACCACAAGGCCAGGGGTAGTCTGGGGATAGACCCCGTTTATACCGTAAGTTGTTGTATAACCGAAAGAAAAAACGAAGACACGGACCACCATTATAAGGTAAAGCACAACTTTGCCCATTTTCCATGACAAACAACATTTGTTGTGTTGATTTAAAGTTGCCTCCCAAGATATTGTACGGATGGTGCAAGAATACGTTGTTCTCGCCCGAATCTATAAGTTTTGGTATTCTTCAATATTAATTCCGAAATGACCCTGGCTGTCGATAGGTTGTTCAACTAAATCTAACAAACAGATAAAACCTAATATACTAATATATATATATATATAATACATCGCGTTGGCAGATAAAATGATACCAACAGCATCAGTAGTAATACAAATTCTCCACACTTGATTAACTTACAGATCGATTGCTTCGATGCTGGTTCTTCTCTCTTTCAGTCTGAAAGTATATTAAAATAAATTATGCTACAGATGTCATAGCAAACTATCTGGAATGATATTAATTATGTACAATGTAGCTTATCTATACCGGATGTCACAAGGACCATCATATTTAAGCCGGTATAGCAAGGCTTCCGGATTACTAAGTTTTTATTTCGTATAAATTAAGGAGGAAAATGCCATACAATTAAACCAGATCCGGATTAGGCAATGGCCGCTTTAGGCACGTTATTGCGTGGAATCTGTACTGAGGTCTACGCATAACTAATGTGACCATGTGAGGTGTGTTGCTTGGTGTCTTCGTTAGCATGCTTCAGTGATATAGCACTATAAACAGGGCAACAGTTCCACTGTACAAGAAGGCACAACACGAACATACCACAGTCTCCCAAAACACGCACCTGGCACTTCATACACGCTACACTCCGCATACATAGGAGGCCTTCCTTACGTGACATTGACCGTTAATAGGACGTTAATTAATCAAACAAACAAACCACGCATAACTATGTAAATGTAAGCGAGGCTCGGAGATGACGTCAGAATGCCCTGGGAAAATTATGGTACACTGCGCATGTCCCAAATGACAAATTCTCCTATGGTGAACCCCATGGATAGGCCTCTACAGTGGTCGTTGTTGATAAGGTATACACCTGTAAATTGTCAGTCTCCCTGGTGTAGCATGGATGATCATACCCCTGTAGTGCTAACTTTAATTGGGTGGTTCGGCAATGTGACAACATTCTGTCGTCCTTAAAAAAGAAATAGACATCGTGAAAGTTTTTAAGCTATACATTGGTTTTGGTTTTTTTACTTGAAAAGACAAGCATTTATCATCACCGGTTCATAGGTGTCTTATGTGGTATTTTGTAGTGTAAAGAGCCAGTCACAAATCCTCACTTCTAAATCCTTGGCTATAATGACCTACATAATTGCACTTAGTCTATTGATTAAATAAATAAAACTCGTATTTTACTTTTACTTTCAGTTTCGACAAAACATGTGAAATATTATTTTAGCGGGGTCTTTAGGTCATTTTCAAAGGATCACCTCGACATGACCCTAATAGGGATGTTGTCAGATATATATATATCTTTAATTATATGAATATATGACAAAAATTTTAGACACACTTTTCAACAAAAATCACACTTTTCAACCATGATATGACATACCCAACTATAGTGGGGCGCGAAATACAGGGCAAACTATAATACAAAAAATAAGTCAATTTTGCTTTTATGCACTGGTGAAACACTACTGTTCCGTGAGCAACCTGTACATTTGAATTCTTGGCCGTGATTTGAACACTGAGCAAATATTATTACGTACTCTCCCCAAACGACATTTTTCCAAGCGTAAATAGCGTAGCCCGGTTTGTACAAGTATCGCCGGTGATGTTGGGGCAACCATGTTTGTTCAAATGAATGACATTGATCTTTATTCAAGGTCACAGGGGGTCAAAAAGGCAAAAAAAAAAATTAAAGAATTTTTGTCAAGCACTAAGAACCCTAGAGAACTGATATTGGATATGTAATATGTTAGGATAAAGTGCTACCTAGTGTTCAAATCTTGACCTTCATTCGAGGTCACAGGGGTCAAAATATTAAAATCTTCTTTTCAATTACTAACAACACTAGAGACCTGATATTTGCCATGTAGCATTGGTGGGATACTAAGTATGTTCAAATGAATGACATTGGCCTTCCTTCATTGTCAGTGTGGTCAAATAGGCTAAAAATTTTTAATGACTTTTTGTGAATAACTGAGAGGCCCAGAGTACTGTTATTAGGTCTGTAGTATACTTGGTTTGATTAATTAACTTCCTATTAACAGCTAAGGTCATGTATGGATGGCCTCCCATGTATGCGGTCTGTAGCGTGTATGTAGTGCAGGGTAAGTGTTTTGGGAGACTGCGGTATATCCATGTTGTGTCTTCTTGTATAGTGGAATACTTGCCCTTTTTATAGTGCTATATCACTGAAGCATGCCACTGACGTCACCAAGCAACAAACCCCGATCGGCACATTATACTGACAACATGCGAATCCGTCGCCCCACTCACTGGGGCAAGCGCTCAATTAAAGACCTAAAGTGAGGTGATGTCAAGGGAGACATAAGAAAAAAGAAAGTAAGTTAAGAGGAGAGAAAAGAAAAGTCGCCTTTTACGATTATGAAATAGGGACAGCAGGTACAGTTCTAACGCCCTACCTGTAGGGCCAAGTAATCGTGGATGGAGAGCTGTCACGTTTGTTTAATGAATGGCCTTTACCTTCATTCAAGGTAACAGGAATCAATCTGTAAACATCTCGCTGTATATTTCAGTTCCACTATATATTGTGACCGTTTAGGCCCATTGGGGTTTTTGTAATAGTTCTATATCCTAAATTTAGCAATAGGGGCAGTATGTACAATTATTACGCCTTCCTTGGAGCAATCTGCGACTTTAAGCACTAGTCCGATGCCCATGACTGGTATTTTACTGCCGGACTAGTGCCAATTGTAATGAACAAGTTCGATTGGATTAGTGGCTCCCCATTCAATTAATATCGTTAAATGCTACATTTACAAGAGCAGTGGTCAATTGCATTTTTTAACACGTGTTGAGTGCATTCTTTATGCGATTATTTAGTCCAGAACAGCATTTTGTGAGAATTTGTGTTCACGAAAGCATCCGGACTGCAATTTGAAGTACTGAAGCAAAAAGGTAGTATATTTAATTTGGACTAGTGATTAAATAGTCGGCCTATTAAAGTTTTGGGGTTTACATGTCCAAATGACTAACAGTGGAAAAAAATGCGTCACAGACTGTACTTGTGGGGCAGAGCAGGTATAAATATAACTAAACAAATAAATTATAGACAATCTTGAAATCGACTAATTAAATAAATCAATAATCATACATATTTTTTAGCAATACAAGTGTCATCGAATTCATGTGAGTTTTTTGTTGTATTAAATAACTTGTCGGTATCAATTTAAATTCCTTGTCAATAAGTGGTTATGCACAGCTACTTCTCCTTGCCATGTTATAAATAAATTCGTTTGTGTGTGCTATGTTAAATGATATAGACTTCCGTTACGGCTTTATGTTCAGTTCATGTTATACATACTTTTAAAGAACAGTGAAAACGCATAAATCATGCAAAATATGCAATGCTTTAATACAGCGATTCCTCTTATTATTTAGCAAAACTTGTAACGGTATATAGTTTGGATCCCTTTGATCTCCCACACAGCTCGGCGACGATCAGTTTGCAAAACGTTTCTGATTGGCCAACCAATCAGGGAACAGTATCGGCGTGCGTGTTATACTTTAATTGAATAATAGTTTTGCTTGTATTCATTTCATTTTCTTTTTTTCTTTACAATTGTTTGGATAAAATTCAAATGTTTACATTCGCTAAACGCAACGTGTAGTGTGTAACCAACTTCTTTTTAAGTGTAACATAAAGTAGGGAAATTGTATTCCATTACCATATACAGCTATCAATTATTGAAAATTTGACTCAGAAAAAAATACATCAGGCGAAAATGATTTATGAAAGAAATAACATTTTTAACAGTTTATTAAAAATAGTTCAATCGATCATTTTTTGCTACTGTATATGATCTGAAAATTTGCAAATGTGGACCTCTCGGAATATTCAAGACATGTTGGAATTTTAACACCCTCTAAAAGATTACATTCAAATGTCCAATATTTCTACAGTAATGTTGCATGTCTGCCAAGGATATTTCATGCAGAGCTTCAGAACTTCCTACTTTAAGTGTTAACATACATGTATATGTATATCGTTCCTGTTTGGTTACAGATTTCAGTTTGCAAAACGCATTTTAAACTGAAATAAAATCTAGGCTATATGAAGGAAGAGAGAAAACAATTAGCAAATCATTCGTTTAACGTGCAATTGTGTGTATCTTTGGTACAATTAAAGGCCCACTACCTTTCCGAAACGGCTTATATTTATTAAAATGGGGATGTAAAACGAGACCGATAATTTTGAAGATTTTTTGAAGAGTTATTAACTCACTGTTAATACTACACGTATCATCACCTTCTGAACAATTTTATTAAAATAAATACAATGTTAATTTTCATAACGCGGGTCGTTTTATTTATCCCGCCGTCGTCCTAAATACTGCGCGGTAGTTGACTATCGCTGCGCCAGACGGCAAAACAGCGAAATGGCTTTCCTCTGTTTTCATATATTACGGGAGAAACCATGTATATTTTTGGTGTTGTTACCTCATTTTATGCCATCGATATATATTTTCTGATGTTATAAATGTTTTAACGAAACCTTTATGTTTTACTACGGAAAGGTAGTGGGCCTTTAAGGAAGTACTGTAAATAACTTATAAAGTCATGATACAAACTATTAAATTAAAAAAAAAATTGCGACGACCAGTGGCTCCGCCTTCTTCCCCAAACTATTAATCAATAAGTGTTACACTCACGCCAATACTGTTCTCTGATTGGTTGGCTAATCAGAAACGTTTTGCAAACTGATCATCGCCGAGCTGTGTGGAAGATCAAAGGGATCAAAACTATTTACGTTAATTAATCAAACAAACATCTGCTTTATATTGTATTAACAGTCAGATGACCGTTAAAGCCCATTGGGCCTCTTGTATACTGCTATATCACTGCAGCATGGCGCCGAAGACATCAGCCGACACACCCCACCCGGTCACATTATACTGACAACAGGGGTATCAGTCGTCCCACTTCTTTGATGTTTAGCACTAACAAGGAGCAGTAACTACCACTTTTCCTAGCCAGAACCTAGAGCCTTCCTCACAAGTGAGGCAGTGTCACGGGAGATGTTAGGAAGAAGAAAAGGAGCTGCAGGTACAATACTTACGCCCTGCTGGGCTTGCTGCTATAGACAACTCCTACTTCACTGGTCCCAGTTAAGGAAAGACAACTCTTTGTGATCTCGCTGTACTTAATGTCAAGTAAGACATTAATCGTCTTTTATTATGCAATAGAAAGTGAGTACAAAGGAAAGGCCCTACCTGCAGGGCACAGCCTTTCGAGTAGGATGACCTAAAACATATATTAATAATTACCTGAATAGACATTGTAAAGGTTCCATCCTGGGGCTGGCGACAGTACAGTGTTGTCTACGAATCCATTATCAAAAAGATGACACTGTCCGGCATTGGTCAAGATGGACATACAGTTAATGTCTCTCCTACAGCTATCAAACAGACGTGACGGGAGGTGTTACCAGGAACCACAAGGCCAGGGGTAGTCTGGGGATAGACCCCCGTTATACCGTAAGTTGTATAACCGAAGAAAAACGAGACACGGACCACCATTATAAGGTAAAGCACAACTTTGCCCATTTCCATGACAAACAACATTGATGTGTTGATTTAAAAAAAAAATTTAAAGTTGCCTCCCAAGATATTGTAAGGATAGGTGCAAGAATAGTTGTTCTCGCCGTTCTATAAGTTTTGGTATTCTTCAAATTAATTCCGAAGTGACCCTGGCTGTTGATAGGCCGTTCAACTAAATCTAACAAACAAATAACCTAATATACTAATATATATATATAATACATCGCGTTGGCAGAAAATGATACCAACATCAGTAATTACAAATTCTTCACACTTGATTAACTTACAGATCAATTGCCTCGATGCTGTCTTCTCTTTTTCAGTCTGAAAGTATTAAATAAACTATACTACAGATGTCATAACAAACTATCTGAAATTATATTATTATGTACAATGTAGCTTATCTATACCGGATGTAACAAGGACCATCATATTAAGCCGGTATAGCCAGGCTCCCGGATTATTAAGTTTTATTTCGTATAAATTAAGGAGGAAAATGCCACACAATTAAACCAGATCCGGATTATAATGACCGCTTTAGGCACTTTATTGCGTGGACTATGTACTGAGGTCTACGCATAACGAATGTGACTTGGTGGGGTGTGTTGCTTTATGTCTTCGTTAGCATGCTTCAGTGATATAGCACTATAAACAGGGCAACAGTTCCACTGTACAAGAAGGCACAACACGAACATACCACAGTCTCCCAAAACACGCACCTGGCACTTCATACACGCTACACTCCGCATACATAGGAGGCCTTCCTTACGTGACATTGACCGTTAATAGGACGTTAATTAATCAAACAAACAAACCACGCATAACTATGTAAATGTAAGCGAGGCTCGGAGATGACGTCAGAATGCCCTGGGAAAATTATGGTACACTGCGCATGTCCCAAATGACAAATTCTCCTATGGTGAACCCCATGTATAGGCCTCTACAGTGGTCGTTGTTGATAAGGTATACACCTGTAAATTGTCACAGTCTCCCTGGTGTAGCATGGATGATCATACCCCTGTAGTGCTAACTTTAATTGGGTGGTTCGGCAATGTGACAACATTCTGTCGTCCTTAAAAAAGAAATGGACATCGTGAAAGTTTTTAAGCTATACATTGGTTTTGGTTTTTTTACTTGAAAAGACAAGCATTTATCATCACCGGTTCATAGGTGTCTTATGTGGTATTTTGTAGTGTAAAGAGCCAGTCACAAATCCTCACTTCTAAATCCTTGGCTATAATGACCTACATAATTGCACTTAGTCTATTGATTAAATAAAGAAAACTCGTATTTTACTTTTACTTTCAGTTTCGACAAAACATGTGAAATATAGCGGGTCTTATAGGTCATTTTCAAAGGTCACCTCGACATGACCCCTAATGGGATGTTGTCAGATTCTCTTATCAAAGGTAGTGATAATAAGGATCTGTATTTTAATTAGATTGTAACAAACACTTTTTCGGGAATATTTTACGAATATGAGGTTTGATAATGGTATATTAAGTGTGTTCTTAATTTCACAGGTTTAAATTATTGTATTTCAGTTTTGAGATTAAATTGATAGTTCACAAGCAAAGTCAATGAAATGGAGAAAAAAAGCCTTATGACCGATATAGAATGGTTGACGCCAAGAAACCTCTGTAATCACGAGTTTATCGTATGTTGTTCACTGCTAAATTAACCTGGCGAGTTATAAAAACCAGTGTTATTTTAAACCTATGCATGTAAAATTGCATTGCCTATTGAGATGTTACCACGTTCGGTGGGCTGAACGTGTCGAAGAGACAAGAATGGTTGTCAGTGTTATTTTAAACCTATCCATGTAAAATTGCATTGCCTATTGACACATTATCATTGATTAATGAGTAGTCTCTTTATTGCCTAACAATTTATGTTTCCCCACATCAATATAAATATTTTGCATCATACTTAAAAGAACGACATTACTGACGATTGTGACACTTCCGTTTTCTCTTATGTCATTATGTCCGTAAGTTTGGATCAATCGAATTGCATTGCTATTATCAAATAAGACAGGACACACAATGGTGTTTGCTATATAAGTGTAAGTATTGTTGTTGTTTTTTTCTCTTTCTCTTTGCAACCGGAATAGCTTGGAAAACAATATATAGCAAGCATTTGCATTGCGAATACTTCACATAAGGAGTTTTCGATGCAATATTAAATAAACCTGAAAAGACAAAAAATATCTTGCGTCAGCAGAGTTATAGGACACTTGACTTTTCTGACAATAAAAGTTAAAGGGGAGGTTAAAATTAAATAAACCCCTACATTATATGTTTAAGTTCTGTAGAATATTGTCCCTAATCTTGACACACCATACTCTATGGAAGTGATAGCTTCTACTCCTGCATAGCTCCCAGCATAAAGGGAGTAGGACGACCTGGTTTACTTGTTGTCAGTATAATATGACCACATGTGATGGCGGCAAGCTGCAGTGAAATATCAGTGACATAGAGCAAGATGTACGTCTTTGTCTGGTGTGATATTTGCTGATAGTCTAACCCGTATTGTTATCAAACGTAGGATAGGTAGAACCGTATCCAGGTCTAACGTTTGTTATTTGTTTCTTATATCTATATATAATGTGTCGCATTGTATATCATGTAGTCTGTAATAGAATTAGTTTCTGCTTCTGCTAAGCACTCAGCAAACATGGAGTGGGACGACTGGTTCGCCCGTTGTCAGCATAATGTGACCGGATGGGGTGTGTTGCTTGGTGTCTTCGGTGGCATGCTTCAGTGATATAGCACTATAAAAAGGGCAACAGTTCACAATACAAGAAGACACAACACGAACATACCGCTTTCTCTCACATACCTCGCACTTCACACACGCTACACAATGCATACATGGGAGGCCGTCCTAACATTACCATGGCTGTTAAAAGGATGTTAAAATAATATAACTAGTATATTATATTCTTCAACATAGGGTTGAACGAAGGTTTTGTTTGTTTGTCCTATTAACAGCTATGGTCATGTAAGGACGGCCTCCCATGTATGCGGTGTGTTGCGTGTATGTTGTGCGAGGTGAGTGTACTGGGAGACTGCGGTATGTTTGTGTTGTGTCTTCTTGTATAGTGGAACTGTTGCCCTTTTTATAGTGCTATATCACTGAAGCATGTCGCCGAAGACACCAAGCAACACACCCCACCCGGTCACATTATACTGACAACGGGCGAACCAGTCGTCCAACTCCCTGTATGCTGAACGCTAAGCAGGAGCAGAAACTACCACTTTTATAGACTTTGGTGTGTCTCGGCCAGGGGACAGAACCCAGAGCCTTCCTCACAGGGGCGAACGCTCAACTCAAGGCCAAAAGTGAGGCGGTGCCAAGGAAGGCATTAGGAAAGATAAAGTCAGTTAGGAAGAAGAGAAAAGATAAGATCCTAAATTTAGTCGCCTTTTACGATCATGCAATAGGGGCAGCAGGTACAATTCTAACGCCCTACCTGCAGGGCTCTGCCTCAAAAATTGGGTGTGTTGCTTGGTTTGTTTGTTTGTTTGTTTGTTTGTTTATTTGATTGAATTAACGTCCTATTAACAACCAGTGTCGTGATATTACGGCCTCCTATGTATGCAGTATGTTTGGTTGGTATCTTTATGCTTCAGTGAAATAGCACTTAAAAGGGCAACACAATTCCACTATACTGATATAAAACGAACGCACAAGCTACACACCACATACAAGGGAGGCCATCCTTACATTAACCTTGTTGTAAATAGGACGTTAATTAATCAAATAAAGAAACGAATTAAAATAAAGATCCTTATAACCACTCCGTTCAATTGAGGATATGACAACATTCCATATGGGGTCATGTTCGGATGACCATTATAGCCGCTGTACTTCAGATTAAATGCATTTTCTACACCTTGCTACATCAATTGAAAACGATATTTCGTCCAAGTATACATACACAATTAGCGTTGTTGTGCTGTTAGGGCGAGATGACTAGATACTCGAATATAATTCTTGTTTTTTTTAACTTTTTCATTCCCTAAAATTCACTTTCAAGGATCAGCATGCAGCGATTTGATTGACCATTTCCAAAGGTCACATGTTAGCGAGCCGTAAGGAGATGTTGTCATATCCTCCATCCAAAGTAGTGATAATAAAGATCTGTATTTCAATCAGATTGTCTTATGTCTATCAATCTATATCTATTTCACAAATAAACGAAGATAAAATGTCGGTCTTTTATTTCTATCAATCTATATCTATTCAGCAGGTACACGAAGAGTTGGCTTTTTTTCATGCCTATCAATCTATATTTATTCCACAGACACGGCTGTTTTTTCATATCTATGGCTATTTTTCATTTCTGTCAATCTATATCTATTCCATATGTACATTTCCATATGTACACGAAGAGACGGTTGTTTTTCATGTCTATTAATCTGTATCTATTCCATAGATACACGAAGAGACGGTTGTTTTTCATGTCTATCAATTTATATTTATTCCACTGGTACATGAAAAGACGGCTGTTTTCATGTCTATAAATCTATATATATTTCATAGATACACGAAAAGACGGCTGTTTTCATGTCTATCAATCTATATGTATTCCATAGATACACGAAGAGACGGTTATTTTTCATATATATCAATCTATATCTATTCCACATGGTACACGAAGAGACGGTTGTTTTCATGTCTATAAATCTATATATATTTCATAGATACACTAAGAGACGGTTGTTATTTCATGTCTATCAATCTATATCTATTCCACTGGTACACGAAAAGACGGTTGTTTTCATGTCTATAAATCTATATATATTTCATAGATACACGAAGAGACGGTTGTTTTTCATGTCTATCAATCTATATCTATTCCACTGGTACACAAAAAGACGGCTGTTTCTATGTCTATCAATCTATATCTATTCCATAGATACACGAAGAGACAGTTGTTTGTCATGTCTATCAATCTATATCTATTCCATAGATACACGAAGAGACGGTTGTTTTTCATGTCTATCAATCTATATCTATTCCACTGGTACACGAAAAGACGGCTGTTTTCATGTCTATCAATCTATATCTATTCCATTGATACACGAAGAGACGGTTGTTTTTCATGTCTATCAATCTATATCTATTCCACTGGTACACGAAAAGACGGCTGTTTTAATGTTATCAATCTATATATATTCGATTGATACACGAAGAGACGGTTGTTTTTCATATATATCAATCTATATCTCTATTCCACATGGTACACGAACAGACGGTTGTTTTTCATATATATCAATCTATATATATTCCACATGGTACACGAATAGAAGACTGTTTTCGTGTCTATCAATATATATCTTTTCCACATGTACACGAAGAGACAACTGTTTTCATGTCTATCAATCTATATCTTTTCCACATGTACACGAAAGAGACGTTTTCATGTCTATCAATTATATCTTTTCCACATGTGTTTTTCGTGTTTATCAATCTATATCTTTTCCACATGGTACACGAAGAGACGACTGTTTTCGTGTCTAACAATATATATCTTTTCCATGTGTTAACGAAGAGACCTCTGCTTTCGTGTCTATCAATCTATATCTATTCCATAGATACACGAAGAGACAGTTGTTTTTCATGTCTATCAATCTATATCAATTCCACTGGTACACGAAAAGACGGCTGTTTTCATGTCTATCAATCTATATCTTTTCCATAGATACACGAAGAGACGGTTCTTTTTATGTCTATCAATTTATATTTATTCCACTGGTACACGAAAAGACGGCTGTTTTCATGTCTATAAATCTATATATATTTCATAGATACACGAAAAGACGGCTGTTTTCATGTCTATCAATCTATATCTATTCCATAGATACACGAAGAGACGGTTATTTTTCATATATATTAATATATATCTATTCCACATGGTACACGAAGAGACGGTTGTTTTTCATGTCTATCAATCTATATCTATTCCACTGGTACACGAAAAGACGGTTGCTTTCATGTCTATAAATCTATATATATTTCATAGATACACGAAGAGACGGTTGTTTTTCATGTCTATCAATCTATATCTATTCCACTGGTACACGAAAAGACGGCTGTTTTCATGTCTATCAATCTATATCTATTCCATTGATACACGAAGAGACGGTTGTTTTTCATGTCTATCAATCTATATCTATTCCACATGGTACACGAAAAGACGGCTGTTTTCATGTCTATCAATCTATATCTATTCCATTGATACAGGTAGAGACGGTTGTTTTTCATATATATCAATCTATATCTATTCCACATGGTACACGAACAGACGGTTGTTTTTCATATATATCAATCTATATCTTTTCCACATGTACACGAAGAGACGACTGTTTTCATGTCTATCAATTTATATCTTTTCCATATGTACACGAAGAGACGGTTGTTTTTCATATATATCAATCTATATCTATTCCACATGGTACACGAAGAGACGACTGTTTTCGTGTCTATCAATCTATATCTTTTCCACATGTACACGAAGAGACGACTGTTTTCATGTCTATCAATCTATATCTTTTCCACATGTACACGAAGAGACGACTGTTTTCGTGTCTATCAATCTATATCTTTTCCACATGGTACACGAAGAGACGACTGTTTTCGTGTCTATCAATATATATCTTTTCCACATGTTAACGAAGAGACCTCTGCTTTCATGTCTATCTATCTATATCTATTCCATAGATACACGAAGAGACAGTTGTTTTTCATGTCTATCAATCTATATCTATTTCACTGGTACACGAAGGCTCTGGGTTCTGTCCCCTGGCCGAGACACACCAAAGTCTGTAAAAGTGGTAGTTTCTGCTCCTGCTTAGCGCTCAGCAAAAAGGGAGTGGGACGACTGGTTCACCCGTTGTCAGTATAATGTGACCGGGCGGGGTGTGTTGCTTGGTGTCTTCAGCGGCATGCTTCAGTGATATAGCACTATAAAAAGGGCAACAGTTCCACTATACAAGAAGACACAACATGAATATACCGCAGTCTCCCGAAACACGCACCTCGCACAACATATACGCAACACACTGCATACATGGTAGGCCGTCCTTACATGACCATAGCTGTTAAAAGGACGTCAATTAATCAAACAAACAAACAAACTGGTACACGAAAAGACGGCTGTTTTCATGTCTATCAATCTATATATTTTCCATAGATACACGAAGAGACGGTTGTTTTTCATGTCTATCAATCTATATCTATTCCACTGGTACACGAAAAGACGGCTGTTTTCATGTCTATCAATCTATATCTATTCCATTGATACACGAAGAGACGGTTGTTTTTCATATATATCAATCTATATCTATTCCACATGGTACACGAACAGACGGTTGTTTTTCATATATATCAATCTATATCTATTCCACATGTACACGAAGAGACGGCTGTTTTCATGTCTATCAATCTATATCTATTCCATTGATACACGAAGAGACGGTTGTTTTTCATATATATCAATCTATATCTATTCCACATGGTACACGAAGAGACGGTTGTTTTTCATATATATCAATATACATGTATATCTTTTCCACATGTACACGAAGAGACAACTGTTTTCGTGTCTATCAATCTATATCTTTTCCACATGTACACAAAGAGACGACTGTTTTCGTGTCTATCAATCTATATATATTTCCACATGGTACACGAATAGAAGACTGTTTTCATGTCTATCAATCTATATCTTTTCCACATGTACACGAAGAGACGACTGTTTTCGTGTCTATCAATCTATATCTTTTCCACATGGTACACAAAGAGACGACTGTTTTCGTGTCTATCAATCTATATCTTTTCCACATGTACACGAAGAGACGACTGTTTTCATGTCTATCAATCTATATCTTTTCCACATGTACACGAAGAGACGACTGTTTTCATGTCTATCAATCTATATCTTTTCCACATGTACACGAAGAGACGACTGTTTTCGTGTCTATCAATCTATATCTTTTCCACATGGTACACGAAGAGACGACTGTTTTCGTGTCTATCAATCTATATCTTTTCCACATGTACACGAAGAGACGACTGTTTTCATGTCTATCAATCTATATCTTTTCCACATGTACACGAAGAGACGACTGTTTTCGTGTCTATCAATCTATATCTTTTCCACATGTACACGAAGAGACGACTGTTTTCGTGTCTATCAATCTATATCTTTTCCACATGTACACGAAGAGACGACTGTTTTCATGTCTATCAATCTATATCTTTTCCACATGTACACGAAGAGACGACGACTGTTTTCATGTCTATCAATCTATGTTTTCCACATGTACACGAAGAGACGATTGTTTTCGTGTCTATCAAGCTATATCTTTTCCACATGGTACACAAAGAGACGACTGTTTTCATGTCTATCAATCCATATCTTTTCCACATGGTACACGAAGAGACGACTGTTTTCATGTCTATCAATCTATATCTTTTCCACATGTACACGAAGAGACGACTGTTTTCATGTCTATCAATCTATATCTTTTCCACATGGTACACGAAGAGACGACTGTTTTTGTGTCTATCAATCTATATCTTTTCCACATGGTACACGAAGAGACGACTGTTTTCATGTCTATCAATCTATATCTTTTCCACATGGTACACGAAGAGACGACTGTTTTCATGTCTATCAATCTATATCTAATCCACATGTACACGAAGAGACGACTGTTTTCATGTCTATCAATCTATATCTTTTCCACATGGTACACGAAGAGACGACTGTTTTCATGTCTATCAATCTATATCTTTTCCACATGGTACACGAAGAGACGACTGTTTTCATGTCTATCAATCTATATCTAATCCACATGTACACGAAGAGACGACTGTTTTCGTGTCTATCAATCTATATCTTTTCTATAGATACACGAAGAGACGGCTGTTTTTCATGTCTATCAATCTATATCTATTCCATAGATACACGAAGAGACGGATGTTTTTCATATATATCAATCTATATCTATTCCACATGTTAACGAAGAGACGTCTGCTTTCATGTCTATCAATCTATATCTATTCCACAGATACGCGAAGAGACGGTTATCTTTGATGTCTGTTAATTCAGATGTATTTCACACATAAACGAAGAGACTGTTGTAGCAACATCAATCCCGTCACCCCACCTGAATCCTTCCTCTGGAACAAGGAAAATAAAATCTTCGTCGTCACCGTTCGTATCTATATAGTTGTTAGGTTCTGTTCCGTACCAGTTGGTGTAGGATAGAGCCGAGCCGTCCTCGAATGTAAATACTCCTTCATTGTTTCGATCAGAACCTTGGATAAGGACCACAAAATGGCACGTAGCATCAGCTGTTAAAAAAATAACGCAACACAGCGTTGACGAAATAAACTAATAGTCAAGTGCACAAACAATTTGTACAATACTTGACAAAATCGACTGTTAAAACTATGTTGCTTAAGTAGTATATAACAAAGGCGTATATGGGTTGTTATATGAAAGCCACCCTTAAAATATATATTTCATTAATCTTGTGTAAAATAAACTCTTATTTACTATCTTGTTTCTGCGATATCACTTTCAATATTCGTTAAATCACAAGTGCGATATGAAACGTACGTGTTTGTACGATGAAATTTAAAAAAAAATAGTTGAAACGACACTCTCAAGTACATTAATACTATTTTGAACTTAAAGCAGATTTACTAGAAATATCTAGAAAGAGAAACGTACTCAGAAAAGCTGCGATGTGGTCTTGTATTTCCTGTGACGTAATGCGTAGCAATTCTCCACCTTCAGACGCACACGTGGTCATGAAGTCATACGCATTCCTTTGTCCTCCCAGATGGAGTTTGTAGCATATATTCAGCTCCCTGTTTTCAATATAGCCTCTTTTGTATGGACAGTTACCTACACACAAAAAACATATACCTTGGAAACAATATCAATGGTTTCGCAAAAAACAAGGGAGTACAATCGAGACTCAAATCCGATGAAATGACGTGCTATAACTTTTTGTTTGTTTGATTGATTCAATTAATGTCTTATTAACAGCTAGGGACATGGAAGGACGACTTCCCATAAATGCGGTGTTGCGTGTATGAAGTGCGGATGTGTTTTTAGACACTGCGGTATATTCGTGTTGTGTCATGTTGTGTCGTGTTGTGTCGTTGTGTCGTGGTGTCGTGTTGTGAGACCAAACCCATAGTCCCCGGTTTCACCGGCAGGGGACTAATAATTTATTGAAGTTTAATGAACAAACGTGTGGTTTGGACGAAGTTAAAACATTGTTTCGAGAAATCGAGACCAGCTTGTATTATGAATAGAATGTTAATCTAATAATTAACCAATTTCCCCTATATGAAACACAGTTCGGAATTCACGATCGAAAACTTATAATTATAACTATGTAAATATTGAAAGTTATTGAAAAACTTATAACTATGTAAATGTTGGAAGTTCTATGTCAGTAGCATTCTACTTGCTTTTGGTTTAATTGTATATTCTCTCTTGATGCGGGTTAAATCCAACGGACAATAACTTGACAATCGTGTCATAATTATAATTTATCATAATGCTAGCCGTGGCATTAAATCAATCAGGTCAATATGTATGGTTAAAACGATAAAAAAGACTTTTTGACAGATAATGTAAGTTGTCGTCTTTAGAGCTATAATTGGTGCATAATGGTAATGATGCAAAGACATGTTTGTGCAAACCAGTTTTAAAACGTTTGTTTGTTTGTTTGTTTGATTAATTAACGTCCTATAAACAGTTATTGTCATGTAAGGACGGTCTCCATGTATGCGGTGTGTTGCGTGTATGTTGTGCGAAGTTCGTGTTTTGGGAGACTGTGGTATGGTCGTGTTGTGTCTTCTTGTATAGTGAAACTGTTGCCCTTTTTATAGTGCTATATCACTGAAGCATATCGCCGAAGACACCAAGCAACACACCCCACCCGGTCACATTATACTGACAACGGGCGAACCAGTCGTCGTCCCACTCCCTGTATGCTAAGCGCTAAGCAGGAGCAGAAACTACCACTTTTATAGAGCGGGCGAACGCTCAACTCAAGGCCAAAAGTGAGGCGGTGCCAAGGGAGGCGTTAGGAAAGATAAAGTCAGTTAGGAAGAAGAGAAAAGATAAGATCCTAAATTTAGTCGCCTTTTACGATCATGCAATAGGGGCAGTAGGTACAATTCTAACTCCCTGCCTGCAGGGCCAATTAAAACGTTTGTGAGATCCTCTTATTTTTGTATGGTAACTCCATAACGTCAAAAGTCCTTAAATCAAATGATAAAGTATAATGTAAAGCACTGAATTTAATAGTAATATATTTCAAACTGTTAACCACGTTTTACATACGTCACCAACGTTACATGGTCTGATGTAATATATTACACTGTTTTCATTGAAAGAATTAAACCCCGTGTTCAGTTACATAACATATTGTTTTAAATTTAAATTGTAATAACATGTAATACTGAATATACTATTTTTTAACACTGAACTATCTTTCTTTGGAATCTATGGTCTATAAACATGCCAAACCCCTGCAGAAAAATCTTCATAATGCACGCTAGAGCATTAGCGCGCATTATAAGATTATTTGCTGCATAACTCTGGCATCTACATATGTATATAGCGCATATATTCCATAAGAATATAGTTCAATATATACTTATATTTACATTATTAACGCATTTTGAGGGTCTGCATTAAAACTGTTTAAGCTAGACCAGGAAAACTGTTTATCAAAGACGAATTAATCCACAAAATGAAACAGCGATTTTGACGGTGATCAGTTGACGTCACTATGTCAATATTAGTGACGTCATAATGGTTACGTTTTAATTGTCGATTTACTCCTTAAGACTTCACTTTAGTTTGTTAGTTTGTCTAGTAGAAGTGGCAAATTAATGTAAATCTATTCAAAAAACTACTCGTTAAAATAGCTTGTGTGAGTTGTATGCGTAGTAACAGGAGAAAACATACATATCGATCGCTACTTTTGAAGTTATTTGAAAACTGAATATTTAATTTGATTTGTTCAAGTTCGTAGAGTAAGGTCTAAGTAGCTGTGAAATCATTTACATATTATATAAATACCTTGTACTTCTAAATTTGTTTGTTTGTTTGTTTGATTAATTAACGTCCTATTAACAGCTATGGTCATGTAAGGACGGCCTCCCATGTATGCGGTGTGTTGCGTGTATGTTGTGCGAGGTGCGTGTTTTGGGAGACTGCGGTATATTCATGTTGTGTCTTCTTGTATAGTGGAACTGTTGCCCTTTTTATAGTGCTATATCACTGAAGCATGCCGCCGAAGACACCAAGCAACACACCCCACCCGGTCACATTATACTGACAACGGGCGAACCAGTAATAGGGGCAGCAGGTACAATTCTAACGCCCTACCTGCAGGGCCGGTACTTCTAAATAAACGACGTTGAAATTGGCAATGAACAAATATTGAAAAAATCACAAAAACGTTTGGTTTGTTTAGTTTGCCGTCCTAAAGTTTTAACAGTTAGGGTCATGTAAGGAGTATTAGGTTTGATGTTGGAGAAAGACCGAAGTATCTGCAGAAAACCACCGATCAGTGATCAGTACCTGGCAAATGCCACATTTGAAATTCGAACACGCAACAGAGAGACGGAAGGATTGTGGAAATATGTAGAGACATCTTCATACCTGTCAACTTTCAGGAATTGCAATGCGGGAGAAAGTGCACGAGCGAAATTTTCAACAGGTCAACTGAGGTGCTACGCGTTCCTTATCATTACTACTTGTAATGTTTTAGCATAAATCCTGTTTATCTTTGGAAAATAACATAGGATGAAAAAATTTCAATACTTAATGAATAAATAAACTTATTTTTATATCCTATAAGTTAAAAACTCGGCCAAAAAAAGAAAGATCGATGCCAAATAATATCCTGTCATTTTTTACAGTGTTTAAATAACTAGTTCGGTTGTATTACATATGACAATTAATGACGTATCGGTTAAACTAAAATAAATGTACAAGAAACTAATAGTATTGGAAGTAACTATGTATACATGTATAAAAAATTTGATTAAATTTACGTCCTATTAAAAGCAAGTGTCATGTAGGGACGGCCTACCATGTATGCGGTGTGTTGCGTGTATGAAGTGCGTGGTGCGTGTTTTGGGAGACTGCGGTAAAAATGTCAACTGAAATGTTCATAAAACACTAATAAAACGTCGTTACATAAATAAGTAGACACTAGCATACCACAGCCTCCTAAAACATACAAATATTCACACACGCATTGTAAAGACAAGAGTCCGTCCTTAAATGACTGGCTGTAAAATAGGACCTTAAACCTTATCAATCAAACCAATCCAAATTGTTAATATCTTATTTGTATCTGCCTAGATATTGGTCTATTAAAATCGTCTCCCAAAACACGCACCACGCACTTCATACACGCACCACACCGCACACATGAGAGACTGTCCTCAAATGACCCTGGCTGTTAATAGGACGTAAATTCAATCAAACAAACAAACACATTTCTTTAAGTAAGCTCTCCCCGTTGTGTACTTAGCATTTTGGGGACATACCTTTATGGCATACAGACAGTCATCTTGAATTGTTTAAGTTGTCGCAATCTTTCATTAATTATGAAATTGATATATCTCAAATGTTATACTAAGGCTCCGCGAAACCCTAATTCTGCATTAAGAATATTATGACCGATCGGAAAACAAGATGGCCGTCATGATTTAGACAGTTAAAGAAGATTTCTGCTATCTTTTTTCATGTATTCGAATTTGTGCATATTCAAGCTTTAGAGGTATGGAAACACAAAATGATAATATATACGACTTAGCAGTCCTGGACTACAACAAAGTTTGTTAACGCTTAATATACGTCAAATATAATTCCACATGTTAATAAATGGTTTGTAAGAAGAGGAGCCAAAAGTCAATATAGAACATTCACCGGATCTCTTGATTACTTCAATATAAAGGAATATGCTTATAGTAAGGAGCAAAGAAACTGAAATTGAACATTTGTTATAGAAATCAAAATTGAAATTTTGTAGCAGTATATATAAGATCAAGCATTTGTTGTAGAAAATCGAATTCAAATTGTAACACAAAATAAAATGCAACTCAACATTTGTAATGGAAAATAAAATTCAACAATTGTAGTGGGAAAAAAATCACATTTGTAATGGAAAACAAAATTCAACATTTGTAATAGAATGTAAAATTCAAATTGGTAATAAAATTTAAAATTCAAGTTTCTAATAGAAAATGGAATTCAAAGTTATAGAATGTAAAATTCAACATTTGTAACAGAAAATATTAATCGACATTTGTAACAGAAAACAATATTCGCCATTTGTAACAGAAAATAGAAGTCAACATTTGTAATAGTTGTGAAAAAGCCGTTAAAATAATTTTACCTGTATAAACATTGTAAAATTTCCATCCTGGATCTGGCGACAGGACAGTGTTGTCCACGAATCCATTATAAAAATGATGACACTCTCCGGCATTAGCAAAGATGGACATACATTCGATGTCATCCCCACACAGAAGCAAACATGCATAAAGAGAATTGTTCCCAGCTACCACATTGTCGGGGGATGTCTGCGGGTAGATGTCGGTGAGACTGTTGGTCGCATATCCATAGAACGACGTGTTACCAACAGCCAGGATGATATCAAATAAAGTTTGGTATAACACCAATACGAAAAACATGATGATGTTCTCTTAGATTCCTGCTCGTTTAGAGAAAATAGCTGCTTTTCAATAATTGGTTTATGAATTATGTATGCAAGTGTGTTGGATACAATACTCGCTGTACTGTAAAGACCTCCTTAGCACACTGCTGAATTTATTAAAACGTCTGCTGCATAATGTAACATCACTTCAGAAAGACAAGCTATTTTTATCTTTGTTCAGCATAAACCCCAGAGGTGTCGGCTTAAACGTACGTGTCAAATATTGATGTCAACGATAATCGATTAACTACTTCCAGACAGTTTAAACTTGAAAATATCTAATAAAAACAACGATTCCTTTAAGACTGCTCCATTTCCAGAAAGTTTAAAACATGAAAATATATTTTAAAAGACAGATTCCTTTAAGACTCCTTTAAGACTCCTCCAGTTCAACACTGATTAATGAGTAGTTATCCTGTCGCCGACTGTAATACCCGAACGAGTTTAAACGTTACTCATAACGACTGCGATTTACAAACTAAACAAACTTCAGGAATTCAAAGGCTTTCATTTGGAACCAGTCGTTAAGAGATGGCGAGTGATCTATTTGGAGACCGCGGTTCACAATTTCACAGATCACTAATTACTGCACGATCGACCGCTGTCGTTTAAAATCTGTACCGAAAATATATAGGTGTTCACTCTTTACACGGGAAGTTGCGTTGACTTTTATCAAAGAAAATATGTATGTCTTCTCGACATATTTCATCAATACCAAACAGGTTAATACGTTACACAATAGTAAATAAAAACGTGACATATATCAATTTTGAAGAAAGTGAAAAAAGCAACGTCAAACGTGAAAACATATTTTAAAATAGCCGATATTTGTTTCTAATTCATTAACAAGAGGCACAGAGGGGAGTTATTATTACAAAATCTCTTTCAATTCCAAATAGCAAAATTGACCCCAGAAATTGTTTAATATTGAATCCTCGCCATATAGTGATTTTATCAATACCATATGACTATGAGTTGCTCAACGCTGAGTTTCATAGTTGTTTATATGGAAATAGCCAAATTGACCCTTCGGCCCCGCCCCTCAGGCCCCGGGGGGTCAGCCCAACCATTTTTTTAACTCAAAAACATTTAATACCCCAGACATGTTATACATTTGAAGGCTGCCAAGGTTTGGGCCTTGGGGTCAGCCTTCAAAAATATAAACAAAAGTGTCCACACAGGAGGGCTCTCATTCACCACACCGCTTATATACATGTACTTAATGACTCGCATTCATACAATAAACATAGACATTTATCACAAAACATCGCTTTCACTCAATCTTTCATGTCTTTTTATGATTAATAGATAGATAAACAAATTGAAATTTAACAACTGTATTAGAAAAACAGATCAGCATATCAATGTAGTCTATATAAAAATCATTTAATGTTTCTCATCATATCTACAGCATGTATATATTTGTAGAAAATAGATTTAAACATTAAAAATATTTGTTGGATGTCCGGCCATGTTAAAGTAAATTCCTGTATGTTGATTTGTTTTTGGGCAATTGTTTTATGTATTTTGTGCATTTTTAAAAGGTATGTTTTCAATTCGGTTATGTTTAAGTTTATCTTCTTTCTTGACATCAAATATATATAGTATTTTGAGTAAAGTATGATTAAGTTGATTCGAATAAAGTTTTCTTTTATTTCTACATCTGCAAAACCAAATAACACCTTCTTTATGTCCAAATTCAAAGCTGTATGCGATGTATCAAAAACCCACTGTGTAATATTATCCCATATTGGTTTTAGGCAATTCCAAAACATATGTTCAATTGACTCCATCTCTTCATTACAAAGGTTGCATATGTCATTTGGTACTTTATTTATCATTTTTAAGTATGGATTGGTTGGAAGTATTTTGTTTTGTAATCTGTATTGGAACCAGTGAATATTAGTGTCTCTTGTTATTTGAAAGGAATCTTGTAATAATGTTGCCAACTTTCTGTGTATAGTGTGTGACATTTTCCCATTTTATCTCTGATGTGTTCCTCAATGTATTTACTTTATTACGTTTATCATACATATCTTTGGTTCCTTTTGTGTTTTTTAGTATAATCTGAATGTGGTGAGGTATAAACGGTCTATAACAGGTTTTTTTAGTTGCATTTTGATGTTGCTAGTCTACAATAATGTTGAATCGATCGACAAAGTCCCCAAAATAATAAGAAACAAGGACATAGTCATTCAGATCCCCCGCCAATGGAGATACCATGGTAACAAAAAAAGTGCAAAAAATGAAAACCTAAAATAGCAAAAGGTACTACTAGACCATAAAAACAATGTGTCTATGAAGTTTCGTGGAAATATCTCTGCTGGTTTTAGAGTTATGCTCCGGAAATGAACCTGCTACAAAAATATGATATTTTCAGCCATGTTTCTATGGTTACAGAAAAAAACACAAAAAGTGAAAACCTAAAAATAGCAAAAGGTACTACTAGACCATAAGAACAATGTGTCTATGAAGTTTCATGGAAATATCTCTGCTGGTTTTAGAGTTATGCTCCGGAAACGGTTCTTACACAAAAATCTGCCATTTTCAGCAATGTTTCCATGGTTACAGAAAAAAGTACAAAAAGTGAAAACCTTAAAATAGCAAATGGCACTACTAGACCATAAGACTGATGTGCCTATGAAGTTCCGTGCATATATCTCAACCGGTTTTCCAGTTATGCTGCGGAAACGAACCTGGTACAAAAATATGATATTTTCAGCAATGTTTCCATGGTTACGGAAAAAATGCAAAAAATGAAAACCTGAAAATAGCAAAAGGCACTACTAGACCGTAAGACCAATGTGTGTATGAAGTTTCGTGGAAATATCTCTACTGGTTTTAGAGTTATGCTCCGGAAACCATTCGTACGGACGGGCAGACGGACGGACGGACGGACGGAACCCATTTGTATATCCTCCGCCAACTTCGTTGCGCGGGGGATAATTATCTGACAATATCTAAAATGTTTTTAAATTCTTCGAAATTAAAAAAATGCCATTTTCAGTAGTGAGGTCAAAAACATTTCTTACTCCTTTGTATACCATTATTTACAGAAAATTGATATATTGTTTATTTGAAACAATCTATTGCACCACAATGGAGATTTCAATATTTCATAGAAATTCTGTGATTTATTTGCTAATGTAACTTTATTCCAGGCTGTAAAACATCTTTCCAAAAAACATTTCTTGTTTCCAACTTATTTAAATAATCAGACCCAATGTCATAAATGTAGCTAATATTACAGTTCTGCATTTACAATCATTTGTACAATTTTGAATCTTGCACTCCATAAGAATGATATTAATGCAATATAAGAGTTATTAAATGCTTACTTTCAGAGAAGAAGTCTTTTATATGCAAACAGCCAAATTGACCCCTTTCGGCCCCGCCCCTCAGACCCCCGCAGGCCAGCCCAACCATTTGTACAATTTTCAGTTAGTACCTCGTATGGATGCTACAAGTCAAATTTGGTTAAATTCCGATCAGCGGTTATGAAGAAGAAGTCGATTGTTGACGGACGCTGCGGTGTCGCATAAGCTCACCTTGGTCCTATGGACCAGGTTAACTAAAAATCATGCGTTTGTTTGTTTGTTTGATTAATTAACGTCCTATTAACAGCTATGGTCATGCAAGGACGGCCTCCCATGTATGCGATGTGTTGCGTGTATGTTGAGCGAGGTGCATGTTTTAGGAGACTGCGGTATATTCGTGTTGTGTCTTCTTGTATAGTGGAACTGTTGCCCTTTTTATAGTGCTATATCACTGAAGCATGCCGCCGAAGACACCAAGCAACACACCCCACCCGGTCACATTATACTGACAACGGGCGAACCAGTCGTCCCACTCCCTGTATGCTGAGCGCTAAGCAGGAGCAGAAACTACCACTTTTATAGACTTTGGTGTGTCTCGGCCAGGGGACAGAACCCAGAGCCTTCCTCACAGGGACGAACGCTCAACTCAAGGCCAAAAGTGAGGCGGTGCCAAGGGAGGCATTAGGAAAGATAAAGTCAGTTAGGAAGAAGAGAAAATATAAGATCCTAAATTTAGTCGCCTTTTACGATCATGCAATAGGGGCAGCAGGTACAATTCTAACGCCCTATCATGCGTCCTTTCAACAAGTTGAAATATAGTTTGTTCAACGTGTAAAACTACTCTGCAATATGTTACCTTCAGAACATCGTGTTTTCGACTACTGCAACACTTACAATGTATTGCATTTACATTTACAATGCATCCGTCAATATAACCTACTAGGCGAAGTATGAATGTCAAGTCATTAAAACACGGAATAGGCTCGTCGCCCATTAAATGTTGTTAACTCGAGGACAGTTGAATACTTTGATTCACATTAGAGAAAGAAGCCATAAAGTATTGTTTGTTTGTTAATTTGTTTGATTTATTAACATTCTATTAACAGCCAGAGTCATGTGAGGACGGCCTTCCATGTATGCAGTGTGCAGCGTGTATGTAGAACGAGATGCGACTGTTTTGGAAGACAGCGGTATATTAGTGTTGTGTTCTTGTTATACTTAGTAGAACAGTGAACTATATTTGAAAAAAGAGTATAGGCTACGTGATTACTTAAATTTGTAAATTTTAGCATGTTTGATTAAATTACCGCTCTATTAACACATAGGATAATGTAAGGATGGCCTTCCATGTATGCGTATGTAGCGTGTATGAAGTGTGTGGTGTGTGTGTTTGGAGACTGTGGTATAATCGTGTGTGTCTTGCCGAGGGGTTTACAAAATTTTGTAATCCCGAGGGTTGAATATCCCTATCCTTCATAACCACGTATGAAAGAGTATTTTTCTCTCATACCTTGACGTTTCATGAATTGCCGCCATTTTGAAATGAATTCGAAAAAAATCAATTCGCCATCCATGATAATTGCATGATAATTTAAACGCAAATTCTGTTATTTGTGTGACTTAAGTAAATCCAACATAGTTTCTGAAATAAATGTTAAAATTGTATAGAGAAAATAGTAACTTTGTTGACGCTGTGACGTCACGAGGCTTTATTCAATCTCATTAAAATACATATCCTTATAACCACTTAATCAGTAGAGGTATCAAACGCAGTGATAATAAGGATCTGCATTTTAATCAGATTGGTCTTACCCCCATGCAATACAGCTTCAGCCGACATGAGTGTATTGCCCTGCCCTAGACCAGTCAGTATAACACGTGTAGTAAAGAAGAAATGAAATCACCGTCATACTGTTTCGTTATAGAATGTGTATATACTTGTATTTCACTGAAAACACGACGACATTATTTGACAGAATCCCACGAAAAAAGTTACACCTGTTGACCGATCGACATACGTGACTGTATGTGTAACAAGTCATTCACCTAACATCATTTTATTGTTATAGGTGAACATTTCTCGCACATATATTAGTATCTAATTATTAAGTGTCAAAGAAGTAATATCAACAGGATTTTCCAGATGACACGGGATCCTATCAAACTTAAGTCTGTAGGATACGAATTACTTCAAATGGTGAATATGGGACAAAGAAGTAATTCCGATCATGTGGATAAGAAACTGTCAAATTTTCAAGGCGATCTGCCCCTTTATCAAGACACACAAAACGAATTGATATAATTATTACAAATACTTAATACTTCGTTTGGATAATTTATCATTTTGAATGGTTTTATTGATTTATTCTCACCGACAATCCCGTAGGAAATGAGTACGCTGCCTTTGTGTTGCGATTAAAACCAAATTTCACGGTAGATTTTCGATTTAACGATTGAACATGCTTCTGCTGAGTAATTTTGTAAATCTTTATTATATTTCCAGTTCATAGTATCTCTTTTAAACACGCGTCCCTAGATTATTCTGACGTACATAACTTTGCCAAACTAGCTAGTAAAACCTATGATTTTCACATGTGAATAACGACGTAAATGCATCTCAAAGGAATGAATTCCTGCATATTACGATTGAACCAGTATCCGATACGTAATCATATTCAATTTTGTTATATTTTCGATGCATATTATATCGCTTATTAGTTTTTCAAAACCTTCTCTGCAATTATTTGATTGTAAAATCATACTTAACCGGCGAGAAATACAGTTAGGTACCTAGAACTTTCCCGTGTGAATCAGTCTTTTTTTTCAAATATTCGTTTTAATGAGAAAAATAGTGATACTCAGGAAATTTTGCAAGTTATCTAAGGAATGATTTTTATTTTTTGTTGTTTACTGGTGTGTAAACTGCATTCTTTGGACAGATATAACTATGGGTCTGTAGATGTGTATTGATAGAATTGGCAACATGCCAAGTTTTGTTGCTGTCGCTGTCAACAATGTATTCTTGCGCTGCAAGGCTTTGCGGTTACGCAAGTGTAAACACATATCGCAGTTGGTAAGGTTATATAACAGAGAGAAAACTGAAATGTAAATATATAAATATATAAAATACCTTCACAAAAGTTATATATAATTAATCGACACAACATTTACAATCTCAATATGTTAATATTGTTTCAATAGAGATTTCTCAAATTTCTACGCTTATCCATGCATGTGAAAATCATGGTAACAGCAGCAAAATGCTTGAAAAATTGCAAAATGTCGTGAAGTTTGGCTTTAAATGCAAAAAAAAAATTGCAGTGCACTGTCTTGCATTATTCAATTTCAGCAGTTTTGAAATAAAGCAATTGAAATTTGTTTATTATTATTATTTCTTGGGTTTTTTTCTTGAAATCTTATCAAGTCAACTCGGTTTTCACTTGAAATAAATCTTATACTAACCATACAATATCTTTTTAAAAGATTGTACTTCGAGTTATGTGATAACTTTGAATTTAACATAAAGTTCATAACTCAACAACACGGAAAAAAATGATTCTTGAAAATTAGAATTGTCGCAGATACTAGTATACGGGAACCTATCTTTATAATATCCACATGTTGTCTAACTAACGTTAAGTATACTAAAAGCTATTTCATATTTCTGTTTACTTAGTAAATGTATCAGTCACTGTATGCGTATCTGATTAAAACACAGATCCTTATAACCACTCTTTCAATAGACACTCCGTTCAATATAAACGTAGTGATAATAAGGATCTGTATTTAAATCAGATTGTGTATGCGGGAATAATTGCATTGCCCATACACACGGAAGTCTTCCGGACCAAGATATTATTATATTGTTACAGTATGGTCTACCAATCACTGCTGTTGACATATAACTAGAGTGGTAGAGCATTTTATGACAGACAAAATGGACACATTAGTTCACCAATTAAGCAAATGTTTGATCGTTATGGCGGCGTCATGACATCGTCATGAGTTTAAATGAAGTTACTTAGCATACACAAATAGCGAAAGCGGATGTTCTTTTGGTTTGTTTGATTAATTAACGTCCTATTAACAGCTATGGTCATGTAAGGACGGCCTCCCATGTATGCGGTGTATTACATGTATGTTGTGCGGGGTGTGTGTTTTTGGGAGACTGCGGTATATTCATGTTGTGTCTTCTTGTATAGTGGAACTGTTGCCCTTTTTAAAGTGCTATATCACTGAAGCATGCCGCCAAAGACACCAAGCTTTGCTCATCTGATCCGAAGGGCCAGGATGACCTACAGTTCTTCTTCGTACCGTATCCCTTGGCCATGCCTCACTTTTGACCTTGTGGTGGGTGATCACTTCTGTGAGAAAGGCTTTGCCCCTTCCCTATCAAACACACTATAGTCTATACAAGTAATAGCTTCATTTACTAAAGAAAAATAAAATAACTCTTAACTCTTCGTGGATAGGTTTGTAAAATGCAAACCCTTGTTGTTTGTTTGATTAATTAACGTCCTATTATCAGCCAGGGTAATGTCAGGACGGCCTCCCAATTATGCAGTGTGTGAAATGCTACGTGTGTGTTTTAGAAGACCGCGGTATGTTCGCGTTGTTTCTACTATACCAGAACAAATAACACGAACATACCGCAGTCTCACAAAACACACACCACGCACTTCATACAAACTACACACCGCATAGATGGAAGGCCATCCTTACACGACCCTTGCTGTTAATGATGCTCCACCGCCGACACAGCTTAAACAATACTCATTATTTGAACAATAATTGGTGTTCAGTCGTGGATATTTACGTCTAATTAACACAAAAACACATATAAAGTAATTATTCCCCGCTTTCTCCGAAACAAGGGATATTGATTTGGGTTTGTCCGTCTATCTGTAACACTTCGTTTTCGTGCAATAACTGTAACAAATGTAAACCGATTTTCAAACTTGATGACAAGATTAAATGCTTTAAGGACTCGACCAAGTTCGATATCAACTGTCGATGGACCTTAATTAGTGGAGTTATGGCCCTTTGAATTACTAAAAACGTCATTTTCTACCATTTCCGTACAATCAGTGTAACACATGTGAACCGATTTTCTTCAAATTTAGTAACAAGGTTAAATGCCTTAAGGAATTTTTTAGCGGAGTTATGGCCCTTCTGCCACTTCCATACAATAACTGTAATAAATATTATCCGATTTTTTCGAACTCGGTAACAAGGTTGAATGCCTTAAGTGCCTGACCAGGTTCAATCAACTATATCAGCGAATGTTATTTATCAGAGTTATGGCCCTTTAATTTACTACAAATGTCATTTTTCTGCAGTTTCTGTGTAATAACTAACAAATGTTAAAACTAATACTATTAAAACTTGGTAACAAAGTTAAATGCCTTAAGGGCTTAGCCAAGTTCGATCGCCACTTTTTGGAAGATCTTAATTAGCAGAGTTATGGCCCTTTGATTTAATAAAAAAAGTCATTTTCTTTCACTTCCGTACAATAACTGTAATAAATATTAACCGATTTTCTTCAAACTTGATAACCAAGTTAAATGTCTCAAGGGCTCGGCCAAGTTCGATCTCCACTTGCGACGGACCTTATTTAGCAGAGTTATGGCCCTTTGATTTTATAAAAAAAAAAGTCATTTTCTGCCAAATATTAACCGATTTTCTTCAAACTTGGTAACAAGGTCAAATGCCTTAAGGGCTTGGCCAAGGTTAAACCTAACCTCCATAATGTTAACCTACAATATGTCCTGAAAGCGGGGGATGGAAATTCTACGAATTTGCTTGTTTATTTTTCTTTTGGTGCATGCGCAATCAGTACTTCATTCCATATAGGACATAGTGCCACGGAATTTTTTCGGGATGCAATTAATTATTTTCGATATTTTTATCTTGACGTAGAAGAAGAACCTCAAACTTTTCAATAATGATAACGGTGCAAAGTAAGTAACTTTTATAACTGTTAAAACTACTTAATCGTCTGCTCCTGTTTTTGATAGTGAAAAAATACCGTTTGTCAGCGATGGAACATCTTTAATAGGACGTTGATTAATCAAACAAACAAGTGTTGTGTCCTCTTGTATAGTTGAACTGTTGCCCCCACCCGGTCACATTATACTGACAACGGGCGAACCAGTCGTTCCACTCCCTTTATGCCGAGCGTTAATCATGAGCAGAAACTACCACTTATAAAGACTGTGGTATGTCTTGACCAGGGAACAGCCTACCTTACAGGGGCGAGCGCTCATCAGAAGGCTAAAAGTGAGGCGGTGTCATGGGACATGTTAGGAAGAATACAGTCAGTTAGGAAGAAGAGAAAAAATAATATCCAAAATTTATTCGCAGTTTAATTTCGTGCAATAGGGGCAGCAGATACAATTTTAAGGCCCTAACTGCAGGGCAGACATATAAAAGTTGCATTTGTTTGCAGTTATTTAATTCACGTCTCCTGTATGGTAAATGTCAGATGGTGCCAATTTATGTAATTCCATGATCTTAAAATGCGACTGAATTTAGGATCTTAATTTGTTTTTCTTTATTCCTACCTTACGGTCTACTTCTTAATGTTTCCATACACAACGCCTCACTTTTGGCTTTTTGGATGAGACGCTCGAACCTGTGAGGTAGGCTCTGGGTTCGGCCCACTGGCAGTCTGAGGCGTCACTATTATAAACACAAATAACACAGCATTAAGATTCTTAAACTGCTAAACATTCGGCAAAGCCACGTGTTGAACATCTTAAGAATATTATTCCTCGGGCCTCTGTTATCTTGTCTCGCCTAAAAGGGGATGAAAATATTCCATAACTCTCCATCCATATACGAAAGATTATATTAGCCGTTTGTCGGCTTCGAACTAGACACACCTATCTTACTCTTGTGTATCTATTTGGACGAGAGGATTACCATATTTTATCACTTTATCGTCAATTTTCATGATATTATTGCTATTTGTTTTAAATTTAAAAAAAAAACTGATTTAACGTTCATTATCTTTAAAATGCCTATGAATGATACCAAATATATATTGGAAAGCATCGTATTCTTAGGTATAATAAGTTATACGCTTTAATTTTTTTTTTTTTTCATTTTAAAATATGACCCTAAATGAACCTGACTGTCGGTAACCCCTCAACTGGTTAAACGTTTCAATTTTAAACGCCCATAAAAGACACCAAATATATATTAGAAAACATTTTATTCTTAAGTACAGTAAGTAACAAGTTGCTGTTGGGTTTTTTTGCTGGTATTATTTTTTTTTTTTTTTAAGTTTGGGCCCTAAATGTCGATGAGCCGCTTAAGTAGACTATCGGAAAAGTTGAGGTGCCTTTGATTTGATGAAAGAAACTGCTTTGTATTACCAATCGACCACTTATTGTAAATATACGGAAATACTATAGTGTGTGTGTACGGAAATGAATACAAGTCAGGGTACACGGAAGTCTTCCGGGCTATATTGGTGATGATTCTTGTTTTATTTGACCTAGTAGGATGTTATCAAAAATCGCTGTTTATCTAATAAATAGACCTAGCACTGTGGGTCGTGTCATTTAACTAGGACACGGGGGGAAATGAACGTCCAATCATCTAGAATAAAAAAAACTGATAGGAAAGTCTACGTCATGGGGATTTAAAGGAATTATTAATTTTACAAACGCGTAATGGAAACTTTACAATTCGCTTCAAGGTCAAGATCTACACTCAGCATGGAATCACAACCCACATAAAAAGATAAAAGCTAATATAATAACAATGTGCATTCGTGCTTAAATGTTTGATTTTTTTTTAAAAAAAGCTTCGAAAGAAAGTATGCTTTCCATTGGGTTCTTCTGTATTTACACGTATTTAACTCGTGATGACGTATAAACAAATCAAATTTTACATTAGAAATAATCTACGATTTCCTGGTTTTATAAAGGTTTAGTCTCAACATGTAATTTATTTTAAAGTCCCAATATCCGTGTCTGTCTTATTTTCTTCATGATTTAGAAGAATGTTGGAAAAAAATATGTTGTAAATAATTCAGAGACAGGACTAAATCGATGTCAAAATGAGCGATAATGATTCGGAAACTTTTTATAAAAATCAAATAAATATTGAACGTCGCTAGGTTGGTCCCATTTAGTCAAACTAACCGAAGTTAGAAAACATTTTAACGTCGTTGCCGAGAACGTCATGTGACTACCTTAACTGCGTAACGTTTGTCCGGACTCTTCCAAGAACGAGTAATGAATTTTCCGACTTCCGTTCGGCATTAATCGTAACTTCTATGGCGACTAGTTTAAAATAAAGGCATGCTTACCAAGTATCGACTTTCAACTGCTGTACCAAAGTTATTAAGAAATCATTATAAATATTCTTTGATATTACTTTATGTCAACTACAGCTACCAATGCTAACAATATCGGGGTCGAATCTAACTTGACATTTTGTTGATAGGTAACGAAGTGTGGCTTTAAAATATAAAGGTAAAAAACTGAGAAATACTGTTGTTTCGACTTGATATCTAATAGCAAAATTAACCAACCAATTAAAACAGTGTCCCGCATCAGATGGGCATGAAATGAAATGAGATTTTTTTCATTGCTGTCAATTTGAATATCAAAGTGTCTTTGATTGTCAAGGGTGGTGGTACCTACGCCTGGTAGTTATTAATTAGGTCAAAAAGTGTGGGACCAAGAACGACCCCTTGTAGCATCCTACTGATGATACCAAATGTTGATAGATTTGAGTTGCAATTACTTACTCATTCAAATACAGAACTTTATAACAACTCCTTTCAATAGAGGATCTGACAACATCCCGTTAGGGGTCATGTTCGGATGACCTTTGTACCTTCTCCACCTTGCTACGTTAATTGAAAAAACTTTTTCGCCCCAGAATACATATATAATTTGCTTTGTTGTGCTCTTTGGGCGAGATGACTACATAAACGAAAATAATTCTTACTGGTTTTTAAAACTATTTCATACCTTGAAATCCACTGATTGGCCATTTCCAAAGGATTTTCCTCTTATCCCACATAGTGCAAATAATAATCTTTATTTTAATCGGATTATTATTTAGGACTCATTAAACATACTGCGACTATGCTGTATCACTGCAGGTAGGGCGTTAGAATTGTACCTGCTGCCCCTATTGCATGATCGTAAAAGGCGACTAAATTAAGGATCTTATCTTTTCAATGCTCCCTTACTGACTTTATCTTTCCTAATGCCTCCCTTGGCACCGCCTCACTTTTGGCCTTGAGTTGAGCGTTCGTCCCTGTGAGGAGGGCTCTGGGTTCTGTCCCCTGGCCGAGACACACCAAAGTCTATAAAAGTGGTAGTTTCTGCTCCTGCTTAGCGCTCAGCAATCAAGGAGTGGAACGACTGGTTCGCCCGTTGTCAGTATAACGTGACCGGGTGGGGTGTGTTGCTTGGTGTCTTCGGCGGTATGCTTCAGTGATATAGCACTATAAAAAGGACAACAGTTCCACTATACAAGAAGACACTACATGAATATACCACAGTCTCCCAAAACACGCACCTCGCACAACATACACGCAACACAGCGCATACATGGGAGGCCGTCCTTACATGACCATAGCTGTTAATAGGACGTTAATGAATCAATCAAACAAACAAACAAAGTTAGTGCGTTACAATTGTAACTGCTGCCCCATTGATGATGGCGACTAAATTTAAGATTCTATCTTTTCTCGTCTTCCTAACTTATTATGTTTTCCTTGACACCGTCTTTTGGCCTTCGCTTGAGTATTTGAGGTAGGCTCTGGGTGCTGTCCCCTGGCCGATATACACCATAGTCTGTTGCCTGTTGTTAGAATTATATGACCGAGCGGGATATGCTCGTATGGTGTCTTCTACGACATGCTTTAGCAATACGAAATGACGATCAGTATTAGTATTTTCTTCATCGTCATCATCATCATTAAGTCTATTATGTTCACTGATCAATTATAACAGACCTGTCCACTAATCTAATCGTGGTCCGCCTAAACTAAACTATGCATGCTCAAAATCAATAGCCTGCGATAACTTAGATCTCATTAAAATTAATGTTACAGTATCTGTAAACAGTATATATATATGGGTTTCCTTTCATTATTTCTGATAGGTGATAGAGATATTCTAAACTATTACTAAAAATTAATTATCACCTACGATTTGTATTACTTTCATGGATCATTGATTTTCCCTTCTCTTCAAAAATCAATTAATAGTGTCTAGTGTCTGGTAGTAGTTTCACCTTAGTAGAATTTTTTTTTTATTATTATTATTATTTTAGTTTAACGTCCTATTCAAGGCCAGGGTCATTTAACGATATGCCAGGTTTATTGGTGGATGAAAGTCGGAGTACCCGGAGAAAACGGACTGACCAGTGTTCAGTACTTAGCAACTGCCCCACATGGGGTTTGAATTCACTAAACTTCATTTAGTTTCAGATGTTTGTTTGATTAAATTAACGTCCTATTAACAGCCAAGGTCATGTAAGGACGGCCTCCAATGTATGCGATGTGTTGCGTGTATGTGGTGCGTGTTATGGAAGACTGTGGTATATTCATGCTGTGTCTGGTCTAGTGGAACTCTTACCCTTTTTATATTGCTATACCAATGAAGCATACCGTCGGAGACACCAAACAACATACCCCACCTGATACTGACAACTGGCGAACCAGTCGTCGTGCTGAATGACCCTGGCTCTTAAAAGAAATTAGTGTGATATGCATTCACTTTCACAATTAAATCTACATAATCTTTATAGTGTTGCTGGTGAGATGGTCATCAGCTACTACGGTAAGTATATTTACTTTTGTTTTGTTAAATTGTTTCAAAGTCTGGGTCGTGTAAGAACATGTCATATTTAGGAAATGGAGGAAAGCCGGAGTACCCATAGAAACACCACCTACCTCTGGTAAGTAATTTGAGAACTCCCCGTGGAATTTGGAATTAAAACCAGGGGATGGAAAGCTTGTGGTTTTACCTAAACTCTCACCGGTGTCTATACATTCTTTTGAAAACAAAAATCAATTGTCCTGTAACCGGTGATCGAAGATTTTGTTTTAGTATCGAACTTCTTGTTTACACAGTAAATGCACTAGCTTCAGAATGCGGAAATATTTACAATGTCCAGTTACACGGAAGTCTTCCGGACCGAGTGTACGCATTGATACAGCAGTGCTGTTTTATGTTATAAAATGTGCCGAGTGTGACGTTAACAATGGTGATCATAAGTAGCGAAATGAATGGTGTTCGTTCATCAGGAAACAGAACAAAACATTACAATGCACGTAAAACTATAGAGGTAGGGTAAAATAATCGATCACGACTATGACGTCGACTTATATACGAAGGTTGCATATCATTATAGAGTGTAAACATTGTGTACCCAAAAACGTCAAGATCAAGGTCAAGTGCTGTGTATCAAGCCATGGAAATGTGGCTCACGTGAACATGGAAACCTAACATGACGCACAGGCTTAAACATTGATTCTTTAGTTATATAAACATCGATATGGGACGTTAATTTATCAAACAAACATCCATATAGGCCCCCAGTATTGCACATATTTTTCATATATTATTTTAGTGCGAGTGTACTCGCTCTATTATTTTTCTTGGCGGGTGTGGAGTCTGTGAACACCCGCTATATGCGCAGATTCCTACTGCGTACGCGATACCGGAAGTCGGTTTGTTTAATAGATTTCGCCGTGCTTTTAGTGAATTCAACCTTTCAAAACATATACTAAGATATACTTGTCAGCGATAATCTACTATAAATTTAAGAACAGTGACATTACACAGTGCTAAACGCATTTATTTTGTGTAAACTTCAAGCGGCGTATGATACAAACTCTTGCATCGCTCACGATATTCTAATCATCTGATCGATTTCGGAAACTCTCGGAACAATACAATGCAAATTATAATACATATTTAATTCATTTCATATCATCCTAGGTCCTAGGTGTACCTTCCACTATCGTTTACTAAATCCTGTGACCACAGTCCGTATTTGCTGCAGTTCCCTGCAGGTAGGGCGTTAGAATTGTACCTGCTGCCCCTATTGCATGATCGTAAAAGGCGACTAAATTTAGGATCTTATCTTCTCTTCTTCCTAATTGACTTTATCTTTCCTAATGCCTACCTTGGCACCGCCTCACTTTTGGCCCTGAGTTGAGCGTTCGCCCCTGTGAGGAAGGCTCTGGGTTCTGTCCCCTAGCCGAGACACACCAAAGTCTATAAAAGTGGTAGTTTCTGCTCCTGCTTAGCGTTCAGCACACAGGGAGTGGGACGACTGGTTCGCACGTTGTCAGTATAATGTGACCGGGTGGGGTGTGTTGCTTGGTGTCTTCGGCGGCATGCTTCAGTGATATAGCACTATAAAAAGGGCAACAGTTCCACTATACTAGAAGACACAACACGAACATACCGCAGTCTCCCAGTACACTCACCTCGCACAACATACACGCAACACACCGCATACATGGGAGGCCGTCCTTACATGACCATAGCTGTTAATAGGACTTTAATAAATCAATCAAACAAACAAATGCTGCAGTTCTAAGAAATAGTTCTAAAATCACACATCCCTGCGTAAGAGAAACAAAACAAGATAATATAAAATATCAGCCTGTGTGTCTGAGCTCTAGATCTAATGTACCCCATAAAGGCGTTCAAGCGTGGCATAGGTAAGTCACCACGTGCACAGAGAATGGAAAGTGTTCTAGTGGACGACTATTTTGAACAGCGAAACAAGTCTATCATATCAATATACATGTATATATAATAATAAACATACTTCTATGTAACAAAGAACACACTTAACAAAGTTCAAAGATATTTCACATTTAAAGTTCTGATGAAGGAAAGTATTTATTCCAATACACCAAGGGTGTAAACCATCTCCTTGCAATAGTCCCAAGGATAATGAGCGAAATTGCTACGTACACGGGGACACCTGTTACCGAGGATGATTTCATACTGGAAATTAAGGTTAGGAATTAGTTAGCAAGCACTTAATGTCAAACAGACATATCTCTTAGTTTTCTTCAGTAATCTATTTGAAAACCAGGTTTGATGAATCAAGTTGTGAAAATCATTCCAATGGACCGGCAGACATGTATTATACTGTCTCATAATCATACGTTATGACACATTATTTATGTACCGCAAACATCTTGTGTTATACCTTATGTATGTTTAGCAGGAAACATACCTGCAGAAATAGGACGCACCTCGCACTTCACACACGCCACAAAATGCATACAGAGAGCAACCAATTAAATAATTTTACATAGACCAGAGTGTTAAACTTTGTCAAAGTTTTGTACTGTATTATTAAAACAAAGGAATATTAGTTAGCTATTGTGTTCTATAATTAAAGTCTAGGTTCTCGTATAACACTAGATAGAAACAAAAGTTTGGGTCCTTCTGCTCAAACTCCAACCAGGGTAGCTTTATTGAAATCAGGCGCATTTTGCACTAAAAAAATCCTGAAATTCTAATGTTTTTACTTATTTATTATCAAAATTGATATTTTGAACCTAAATCTCAATATGAATTTCCAAATTCATATCATGGTTATCTAGGAATAATTACCTGTCAGAAAACATTTTTACTTTTGAAATTCATAATTAGCCAGCCAATCAGCGGCCGGGTTAATATTCTATCCTGGGCTCAATTTTGTATACACAGGGGCCATTTCGAAGGTCTTTTTTATTTAGTTGGTTTTTCCCGATAGGGGTATTCAATACCTAGTTAAGCTGGACTGTTATACCAACTGCAAGACATAAAATTGGTAATTGGAATGCACACATCCATTGACCACTACAGTAAAAAATGGTTGTTTGTTTGTTTGTTTGTGTGAGTACATTTACGTCCTTTTAACTGCCAGGGTCATGTAAAGACGGACTCCCATGCATGAGGTGTGTAGCGCGTGTGAAGTGCGAGGTGCGTAAAACTGGTTGGTAGAAGCGTCGACAAAAAGGATGAAATACGGGCTTACATCAAAGCTCGCTCAAAACTCGGTTGTTCTGCGCAGAAGCTGATGACTGAATATCTGCTGCTTTTAGACCTTTCTTGTGTGTCTTATGACACAGTTCGTCATAGGAAAAAGAGACTTGAGTCTGGTGTTGAGCCCATCATACATTTTGTAAATGCACCGAAATCAGGTACGCCAAAATCTGCAGGTCGATTTTACAGTTGTGATATTGCATGAAAGGTAGGCATTTCACTGTCAACGATATACCTTATTTTGAAGAAGCATTTGAAATTCCGAAAAAAAATCAGCTACATGGGTGCCATATTTGTTGACTGACGAGCAAAGGAGGCAACGGGTTAAAATAGCCAAAACTGCTTCAAATGCTTCCAAAATTTGTCAAATTTCAGTTTGCCAATGTCGTCCATTATTTTGAGCCCTTCAGAAAAGTTACCAATAAGACCAGGCCCCGATTTCTCGAAACAAACTTCAGTCAAAAACTGACTTATAAGTTTCATAAGGAGAAAAGTTTTGACTTTTGCACTTTTGTTTCGAGAAATCAGGGTCAGGGCCACTAAACAACAGAGCAAACGCCCAATATTACGCGGGAAAATATATGTATACAGTACATAAGTAATGTATGGAAATGTGACACCATCGATTTCCTAACTTGATTGATGACACGTATGTGTGTCATTTGCATTCCACTAATTCTCAGACCCCTGTGGAGTGAAAAAACATATAAAATCGCATATCTGTGCTTTAAGGAATTGCAATAGCTATATGTTATATTTTGTGAATGTAAAACACTAGGTATTCGTGAATGGAAATAGTACTATACATTGTATATAGCATTGATTTGTCAAACTTTTACCTGTATCAATTATCAAAGGTAAAATAAGATTCTCTGATGCGACCATGCCCGATTGCGTTGTTTATAATTTCTATGTTCTTAGTAACTCTTCGCATGTGAAATATTTAGATGTTTGAAGTATTCATGTTCAGCATAACAGGTAAATATGCAATATTATTTCCTAGTATCATTATCCAGAGTCAATGAAATGGAGACCATGTTAAATTTATTTTTGGACTTTTGGTATTTTTGGCTCGTCTAGTCCAACTTCTTAAAATCGATACAAATAAAACATGGCATTACGGTACTTTTAATCGCCAAGCAATTATTTTTGGGGTAAATATTGAAAGATGGGAGTATGAAATATATTTTTGTTACTCTCGAACTTTTCAATCTGCCATTGTATGCAAAGGGAGACAATCACATCTTTTCTATGGATAAACTACACCGGGGCTGAATGTACAAACCGGGCTAAGTTATTCATGCTTGGGATACGCCATATACAACGCACAGGAAACTTTTTATACATAGAAAATGTCGTCTGATGGAGCATACGTGATAACAACTTGCTTGGTGTTAAAAACTCGGCCTAGAATCCAAGCATGTAGGTTGTCCACGGAACAGTATAATACGTAGAAGCAAAATTGATGTTTTATTGTATTATACTTGGTCCTGTATTTTGCGCAGCCTGTAGACGGGTATGTCATATCATGATTGAAAAGTGTGATGTTTGTCATATATTCAAGAGAGACAGGGCTAAAACTGGATTTAGTAAATAAAATTATCACGGATTTTAAAGATTAGGTATCTTTTTTGTTGAATATGACAGTTATAAGTATATTTTATAAATTGCTTAGTCGAAAACGCTGCCCCGTAATAGCTGTACGCATATCAAAATAGGCTCAGTTTTGTTATCGCGCCGGTGTGTTCAAGAGACAAAAATTATCTAGAAAGGGTTAAATTTGAGGGTTTTTTTTGTTTTTTTTTGCAATATTTAAAAAACCATGTTACCATGGTTGTTACAGGCACTAAACAATAGACCTGTCCTAAAATGAACACAACAAAACAAAACAAATATTGAGAAGATTAAATATATATACTTTTGTTTAGGTGATATTTTAAGTTAAAACATGCGCGTTAATATTTTGAATTGACAGAAGCGAGGTAACTCTAGCATATTGGATGTATTATTATTTGAAATTTATTGGAATACATGTGCGACGAAAAGGGACTTGCTGGAAAAGTGCACCTTCATTCAAGGTCACAGGGGTCAAATAGGCTAAAATCTTTTAAACGAATTCGTGTGAATAACTAGACCTAGAGATCTGTGATATTTGGCCTGTGACATGCTGGCGTGAAGGGCTACCGACTTTGTTCAAATGAAGTACTTTGACATTCATTAAAGGTCACAGAGGTCAAATAGGCTAAAAATTTTAAATGACTTCTTCTCAAGTACCGAAAAGCCCAGGATACTTGTGTAGGGCCCGCGACATGCTGGCGTGAAGAGTTACCAAGTTTGATAAAATGAATGACCTTGACCTCTATACAAGGTCACAGAGGTCAAAGAGGTTAAAATTTTTAAACGACTTCTTGTAAGAGACCTAAATTCGAAATCAAAGATTGCCGCCACAGCCACCATCTAGAAAACACATTTTGAACTTCTCAAGATTTTCTCGAAAATGGCTACCGTGACACCATATCTAAATAATTTCTTATATGACTTGCCAATGTAGTCTGATGACCGTTAAGGCTCTTGGGCGTCTTGTTTGATAATATACTAAATAGTGTGTTTCTTTGTTTCTTACATAACAATTCGTTGATATTATAATCAGTGGTTTAATTACCAATCTGATTAAAATACAGATCCTTATAACCACTCCGTTCAATGGCGGATCTGACAACAGCCCATAAAGGGTCATGTTCGGATGACCTTTCTACCACGTGTACTTCAGATCACATAAATTTTCTACACATTGTTACGCCAATTGATAACGCCATTTCATCCCATTATACATATACATTAAGCTTTTAGTGCTCTTTGGGGGAGATGACTACGTACACAAAAATATTTCGGACAGCTTTTTCAAACTATTTCGTCCCCAGTCAAGATTCTGGCAATGACAATTTGATTGGCCATTTCCAAAGGTCATCTAGATGTGACCCCTAATGGGATGTTGTCAGAACCTCTTATCATATGTAGTGATAATACGGATCTGTATTAAAATCAGATTGTTTAATTACTCCCCGAGATCACTACATTAGAACTATTACACAATACATGCATTTTGATCTATCAAGAGTTACTTCCCTTCGTCCCACTCCATTTGTACTGATGGAGTGAAGTGAAGGGAAGTAACTCTTGATAAATCAGATTACAGTACAGGAACTTTAAGGAAATTTTCTTTTGAGGCTTCAGTCTCGTTTAAGTTTCTCGTCCTCGATATCCCAGGGGTTACTTTCACTTATACCCCTCCCCCTAGCAAAACTGAAAAAATGCAGACCTTCAGAGATTTCATTTAAAGATTACAGAGACCTTTACCAGGATGTTGTTTACAAACATAAAAACATATAAACAAACATAGAAGTACCATTTAGTGTAGTTTAACCACAGTGTATCGTTAATTGTTTAAGCGCTAATCTTCAAAACGGATGCGTTTCGTTTATCGTTTTTATGCCATATTTTAAAAACAAAGGTGATTAAATAACTTAAATTATTAAAAAGATAGAAGATTGATATCGGCTACAATGTATGTGTATGGATAAGAAAGCACACTTACCCCTCCGAAACACCTGGTTCATATTATCGTGGGCTGGTAGTTATTTTTAATTTTCTACATAAACTGACAGACACCTTATTTGTTTCTGCTCTTTTCTAACTATTCTAATCGGCAAGTAAAGTGCTCTGGTATTACTAATAATAATAATAATATACTTTATTTAAACTTGATTACATGTTGAACATAGCAGCTCGTCTCACACATGGTCGAGATCAATATAAAATATACAATATATACAGTATTGAAGTACTACTTTTAGGGGAGTGAATTTCGAGTTGCGGCAGGCAATGATGTGACGCATATTTGATAGCAGAACAAGTTACAACTTGTCTGTGTCACACATCATGTATATAACTATCAACGCTGCAACAGACTTACGTCACATTTTGTTGTAAACTGCTAAAGTCGACACTTCGTGTTAACGTTATATGTAGTGTATAATTAGGGAAAAACTCAAGGATGGAGAAAAAGTCATTCAAGGGGAAAGGGTAAGAAATCATCATGTGTTATTGTATTAAGATGTTTTAAAATATGTTGTTTGATAAATACGTAATATTGAACCTTATTATATAGTGTATATAATATGCCATGGCATTACACGAAGCAGACGATTGTTGACACGTTTCATTTCATATGGCATAGTACAGAAAATGTTCATTTGTGCTAGCGAGTAGTTATAACTAAATAACAATAAAAATGTAATAACACGTATTGCAAGAAATTGATTTTACTTTCAATTCGCCTTTTTATATTACCGTATTCACAAAGTGAAACTAAAATAAAATACGTCAGTATCATGATAATCTACACAGTAAATTGCATATGCATAAAATATTAACTATTAATAGGACAATTTTCTTAATTTCATGAAGAACTAAATTCATCAATATAGTGTTTAAGAAATACAAAAATATACACCAAACTAGATATATTCCTCAAATCGAAATTCGGTACCGTCGCCTGTTTATTTTAGCTTCGTGTTTGTCCGTTTCAAACTTTGATTGACATTTCTAGGCCAACATATGTTGTTGATTTTTGTGACCTTCTTACTCGCTGCAAATTATACACATGTACAGAATGTATCACTATTAGAGTAGACAAGTCATGTGTTCCATCGTTAATTCGACTGAGATTCATGCAGAAACTACATTAATATGACTTTTATTCGATTCTTATTAAGCAAACCACATTTTTTGTTTTTCATTTTAATCCCCTAAACATAGATGTACAGTATGAAATTACAATTTGCCCCGATAAACCAATTGTTTTAAATAAAATACAATCTATTTCATTTGGAAAAAAATATGTGTGTTGTCTAACTAATTAAAAGACATATCCGTATTCTTTCTCTGTGTCATAATGGATCTGATATCCTATTGCGTGTCATATTCTTGGGACTTGTATTCTCCTTGTACTTCAGATTTCATCAACTGAAAACGACATTTCGTCTCAGATTACATGTACAATTTGCTATGTTGTATTTTGTGAGCGAAATGACTACATACACGGAAATGAGTCTGGCAGTTCTTGCAAACTCTTTCGTCCCATAAAATGTAACTTGCAATATTCTGAAAGCAGCAATCTGTAAGGTCACCAGAACATGGCTCCTAATGGAATGTTGTCATGTCTTTTATGAAACAGAATGAAAATAAGCAATAATTGCGTTCACACACAGTAGTATTGCGTTCGTACGCAATAATTTCTATTTTTTCGTATCCTTTTTCCAGTCACCGTACTTCACGTTTTCATTTTAGAAACAAAGATGCTGCATTCGGTTTTGGTACTGGTTAGCTTAACACTCGTGACAGGTAACCAACCCCCTGGGAAATAATTACATTATTATTTTTTTGAAAATTTACTAAATAATGTGTGTCTTTTGTTGTTGATATTGCAGTTTGTTGATATTATAATCAGTTGTTTTGTTAATCCACGAGATCACTGCATTAGAACTATGACACAGAACAATGTCGATTTGTTTGTTTGTTTGTTTGTTTGATTAATTAACGTCCTATTAACAGCTATAGTCATGTAAGGACGGCCTCTCATGTATGCGGTGTGTTGCGTGTATGTAGTGCGAGGTGCGTGTTTTGGGAGACTGCGGTATATTCATGTTGTGTCTTCTTGTATAGTGGAACTGTTGCCCTTTTTCACCGATGAAAATTAATGAAAAAATAAAAAATAAGATAAAAATTTGAAAATACAAATTCTTCGTCGCGGGGAATTGAACCCCGGTCTCCGGCATGACAGACTGGATACTCACCACTATACTACCGATGATTAGCATACATTCTGGTCTATTAGAGTTAATTCCCTTCGTTTTTCTCCTAGTACTAGTACTGAAGGAAAGATACAGATGAGCTGATTAAAAAAAAGAATGCAAGAAATGGAGAATAAAAGACAAAAGATGAGGATATAGCAAATCTCATGAAAATCTGTCGACACTTGCAAGTTGGATGAATAGAAATCAAGGAAATCATCAGATTTGGGAGAAAGACAGCAGACGGTAAGCATAGGCCTGCAAAGGTGACTTTGGAGAAAAGAGCAGATAGGAAGAAGCTCCTAGAAAACTGCCAGAATATAAGAGAAATAGATGATAAAAGTCTTGAAAAGGTTATAATAGGAAGAGACTATACAAGTGAGCAAAGAACCAAATTCCAAGGCTTACGAGAAGAATTACAGAGGAGGAATGATCATGGTGAAGAAGTAATGATTAGAGGAGGGGAAATAGTTAGACACCAGAGTCAGAAAAAATAAAATCATCCCTCAACCGAACCTAAGGAAACAGAGAGAGCATTCGAATGATTCATCCAGACAGGGGGAAGGTAATGTGGGGGAACCGGAACATCCACAAATCTGAAGATATCTAAATTAGGTCCACCAGCTGGGGATCACAAGAAACAAGTCCCAGTAGGTTAGAGGCTAATAAGATCAACAGAAAAGGTGCAACAATCCAAAAAGTTTGAGGAGAAAACTTCTCAGGATGAATCTACTTATGCCAGTACTCCAAACGATGCCCAAAAGAAAAGAATTATTTTTGGATTTAGCTCACAAAATTTGGACCTAGATAGTACTAATGAAGAGACGCTCTCATCACCACCACTACCTAATGAGAGTGCCAACCATAGCTGGAATGGTATACACTCGACAGAATGAAATGAAAACAGTGCTGAATAGGGGGACTGTTTTAATCCTGTTTTAAACTAAGTCACGGATGAAAACAGTGAAGAACGACCCATAAGAGTTATGTATAGCAATAGACAGTCTTTTAAATAAAAGGAAAGAGTTAGAAGTGGTCATTATAAGGAAGAAAATCCAGACATCATAGCACTAACTGAGGTATTACCAAAAATAACAAAGGAATACAAGTGTGTGAATTCAACTTGGAAAATTACGACGCATTTATAAATCCCACCATAAAAGGAAGGGCCCTTATCATCTATATAAAGAAGTGTCTCAATGGAATATGTTTGGAAGATTTCCCTAACAATGGTTTTGAGGAGAGTATATGGTGCTCTATAAATTCAAAGATGCTCCACCGCTGACAAATGGCATTTTTTCACTATAAAAAACAGGAGCAGACGATTTAGTATTTTTCTTCAGTTACAAAAATTACTTACTTAACACCATTACCACCATTGAAAAGTTTGAGCTTCTAATTTTACGTCAAGTTAAAAATATGAAAAATAATTAACTGCATCCCGAAAAAATTCCGTGACACTATATCCTATATGGAATGAAGTACTGATTGCGCATGCACCAAAGGCGAAATAAATTATTTTATAATATTTTTTGTGTTAATTAGGCATATATATACATGATTAAACACCAATTATTGTTCAAATGATTAATATCATTTATGCTCTGTCGGCGGTGGAGCATCTTTAATTATTAACGAAACAATGATTTTAAGATGTGTCTATAGAAGCCCATCAAGTTCACTGGAAAATAAAAGGAGGCTTAACAATGCCATCCCTAGTGCAATCAGCCTAGGTACACATTTGTTGGTCCTGGGGACTTCAACTTTAGAGAAATAGATTGGGATAATATGATCACAAGAGGAGCAATAGGGAGTGATAGTTTTAAATTTTTGGAAAACCCTACATGACTCGTATCTAAATCGGTGTGTAACAGAAGATACCAGACATAGGCACAACCAAATATCCTCACTTCTTGACCTGGTAATAACAAATAACGAAGAAATAATTGATTACATCAAAATTAGCCAATCTATTGGAAAGAGTGACCACTCGATAATAAACCTGAATTTATATCTTTACCAGACTACTACTATATTCAAGACCAGAAAGTGTAAATACTACAAAGGAGACTATATCAAAATAGCAGCAAGATTGGATGATATTCCTTGGGAAATAGTCCTAGAATTTTAAAATGTGAAATTGTCCTGGAAATACTTGGCAGAAATTTTAACACAATTAATGGATGAGCATATAACAGTGAGCCAAGTAGTACCAAACATCAATCAATAAGTTCGAGGACTGGATCACCAAAGAAGATATGTTTGCTATAAAAAAGAAAAAGAAAAATGATTTAAATATAGAAACGTAAAAACCAGTGAAAATTAAGTTAAATTTGTTAAAGCTAGAAATGAAGCAACATCTAAACGTCTGGGAAGCCAAGCATGCGTATGAAAAAGGTGACATTTGATATCAAAAAAGGACAGTAAAGGCTTTTGGAAATACGTTCGATCAAACTCCAAAGTAAACACTGGAATCGGGGACTTAATAAATGAACAAGAGGAAATTATATCCGAACCAAAATTAAAAGCTGAACTACTAAACAACTTTTTCGCAAGTGTGTTCACAAATGAGGGTATGACTATAAACCAAAGATAAAAGAAATTAACTCAGATTTTATAGATGTCCATATTGAAGAATACATGGTACACAAGAAACTAGATCAGATTAATCCATCGAAATCTCTGGGGTGGGACAGATAATCTTCACTCAAAAGTACTGCACGAGCTGAGAGAATCCTTAACAACTCCACTTCACATTATATTTCGGAAATCATTAAAGATGCTCCACCGCCGACATAGCATAAAGGATTCCAATCATTTGAGCAGTAATTAGTGTTCAATCGTGTATATATATGTCTAATTAACACAAAAAGTAATTTTAAATAATTTATTTTGTTTTGGTGCATGCACAATCAGTACTGTATTCTATATAGGACATAGTGCCAGGGAATTTTTTCGGGATGCAATTAATTATTTTCAATATTTTTATCTTGAAGTAAAATTAGAAGCACAAACTTTTCAATGATGGTAATTGTGTAAAGTAAGTAACTTTTGTGACTGAAGAAAAATACGAAATCGTCTGCTCCTGTTTTTGATAGAGAAAAAAAATTACCATTTGTCAGCGGTGGAGCATCTTTAAATGAAGGAAAACTTCCTGAAGAATGGAAAATTGCCAACATTACAGCCCTTCATAAAAGGGAAACAAGAAAAAAAAATGTAAAATTATAGACCGGTGAGTTTAACATCCATCGTGGGGAAAAGTATGAAATAAATCATCAAGGATCACATTCTTAAACATCTGGAAGGACAAGACTTGCTGTCAGCTCATCAATTTGACTTTATGGAAGGAATATCAACTACTACACAATTATTGGAGGTTGTAGAAAAAGTTACAAAATTACTAGTAGAAGGAAACCCTGTTGATATAGTTTACCTCGATTTCAGAAAAGCATTCGATACAGTACCTCATCAAATATTGATGTCGAAATTAGAAAGCTACGGTATAAAAGGAAAAGTACTCAAATGGATAAGTCATTTTCTAATAGGAAGAAAACAAAGAGTGACTGTACATGGAAATTGTTCATGCTGGAAGGAAGTAAAAAGTGGTATTCCTCAAGGGAGTGTTTTAGGATCTGTTCTGTTCCTTATCTTCATCAATGACCTACCCGAACAACCCTAAATCGATAGTTAAATTATTTGTAGATGATTCCAAGCTAATTGGTCCATCTAATTATGAAGAACAAAGCGATATTCAAACGGATTTAGATAGACTAACAATGTGGTCAGAAACTTGGCAAAGTAACTTTAGCGCGGACACATTTAAATCTATCCATTTTGGTTACAATAACACACAAAAAAGTAACAATATGACTGATGGCGAGGAAAAAATAATTTAAATCAAACAAACTAAGGAAGAAAAAGACCTAGTAGTTATTTTTGATAAGGATCTTAAATTTAATAAGCATATATCTAAGGGCATATCCAAAGCAAATAGAATGATTGGTATTATCCGAAGAAGTTTTAACTATTTAGATATGGACATGTTCACGATCCTGTACAAATCACTCATTCGGCCTCATGTGGAATATTCAAGCGGTGTTTGGAACCCAATATATAAAAAGGATATTATTCTAATTAAAAACGTGCAACGCAGGGCAACAAAACTTGTAAAGACCATAAAAATTTTGACCTACAGTGAGCGATTAAGAATTTTAGGAATACCAACACTGCAATATCGGCGGAAAAGGAATGATATGTTACAAACCTATCGCATTATAAAGGGCATTGACAGAGTAGACAAAGATGATTTTTTTATGTGGAAGATCAAACAAGAACCAGAGGAAACAGTTACAAACTTAGAAAAAGAAGATGCCATATGAATTGCAGAAAAAAATGTTTTTCAAATAGAGTGGTGCAAGATTGGAATGAATTACCTAACAAAGTGGCGGAAGCAAAATTATTAAAAAGTTTCAAAAGCAGTTTGAATGATTACTGGAAGAATCTTGAACTGAAATTCAAGCCTAACTGTAATTAGTAAACTACAACTTGATCAACATAGATTATTAGAAGAACAAAAGGACTTTTAGAGATTAAGTGGGTTTATCTCGCTATATTGATTTAAGGCTCTAGCATGATACAGTGATGTGTAGGGTTATCTTGCTTATCCTTACAAAAGAAGAATTGAAAATTCATCTAAGGAATGGATTCATATGCAATATACACGTAATAGGAAGGAAATGAACAGCCTACAAGGGATAGACTTTTTTTACCATTTTATTTTTTTTAACAACTCTCTCTTTGGATGCGCAAACCAGAAAGTGAACAATGGAAATTTATTAAGGTCAGTTATATAAGTTTGAAGCTATCATCAAGACTGGAAAAACAGTGCGAACAGTGCGAGTACTGGCGGAGTGAAGCGATGGGAAGCTACATCTAATAGATAAAAAATCAGTATATGAAAAATTCAGCAAAATAATGAGCAGGCTTTAATTATGTACTCACAGCTTTTTAACCTTAAATAACACATATATAAAAGTATATTTATTTTAAATCTTCTGAGGTTAAGTCGCGTTTAAGTAATTCAGTCCCGATATTAAAGGGGTTACTATCACTGTCGTTATATCCACCCCGAGAATATTTCATTGCAAAACTGAAAGCAGCCCAGGATGAAAAAACTGACCAATCGTAGGCCTGCAGAGACTTCATGTTTTCAGAGAGAGTGACACCTAACTTTAAAGTCACACAGTCAACCACACTGTAACTTAATTGTATTTTTTTATGTAGGCCTTAACCACTCGGCCACCTCGGCCCCACAACCACAGTGTACCGTTATATTGTATTCTTTTTATGTAGGCCTTAACCACTCGGCCACCTCGGCCCCACAACCACAGTGTACCGTTATATTGTATTCTTTTTATGTAGGCCTTAACCACTCGGCCACCTCGGCCCCACAACCACAGTGTACCGTTATATTGTATTCTTTTTATGTAGGCCTTAACCACTCGGCCACCTCGGCCCCACAACCACAGTGTACCGTTATATTGTATTCTTTTTATGTAGGCCTTAACCACTCGGCCACCTCGGCCCCACAACCACAGTGTACCGTTATATTGTATTCTTTTTATGTACGCCTTAACCACTCGGCCACCTCGGCCCCACAACCACAGTGTACCGTTATATTGTATTCTTTTTATGTAGGCCTTAACCACTCGGCCACCTCGGCCCCACAACCACAGTGTACCGTTATATTGTATTCTTTTTATGTAGGCCTTAACCACTCGGCCACCTCGGCCCCACAACCACAGTGTACCGTTATATTGTATTCTTTTTATGTAGGCCTTAACCACTCGGCCACCTCGGCCCACAACCACAGTGTACCGTTATATTGTATTCTTTTTATTGTAGGCCTTAACCACTCGCGCCACCTCGGCCCCACAACCACAGTGTACCGTTATATTGTATTCTTTTTATGTAGCCTTAACCACTCGGCCACCTCGGCCCCACAACCACAGTGTACCGTTATATTGTATTCTTTTTATGTAGGCCTTAACCACTCGGCCACCTCGGCCCCACAACCACAGTGTACCGTTATATTGTATTCTTTTTATGTAGGCCTTAACCACTCGGCCACCTCGGCCCCACAACCACAGTGTACCGTTATATTGTATTCTTTTTATGTACGCCTTAACCACTCGGCCACCTCGGCCCCACAACCACAGTGTACCGTTATATTGTATTCTTTTTACGGACGCCTTAACCACTCGGCCACCTCGGCCCCACAACCACAGTGTACCGTTATATTGTATTCTTTTTATGTACGCCTTAACCATTCGGCCACCTCGGCCCCACAACCACAGTGTACCGTTATATTGTATTCTTTTTTACGGACGCCTTAACCACTCGGCCACCTCGGCCCCACAACCACAGTGTACCGTTATATTGTATTCTTTTTATGTAGGCCTTAACCACTCGGCCACCTCGGCCCCACAACCACAGTGTACCGTTATATTGTATTCTTTTTATGTATGCCTTAACCACTCGGCCACCTCGGCCCCATAACCACAGTGTACCGTTATATTGTATTCTTTTTATGTAGGCCTTAACCACTCGGCCACCTCGGCCCCACAACCACAGTGTACCGTTATATTGTATTCTTTTTATGTAGGCCTTAACCACTCGGCCACCTCGGCCCCACAACCACAGTGTACCGTTATATTGTATTCTTTTTATGTAGGCCTTAACCACTCGGCCACCTCGGCCCCACAACCACAGTGTACCGTTATATTGTATTCTTTTTATGTACGCCTTAACCACTCGGCCACCTCGGCCCCACAACCACAGTGTACCGTTATATTGTATTCTTTTTATGTGTAGGCCTTAACCACTCGGCCACCTCGGCCCCACAACCACAGTGTACCGTTATATTGTATTCTTTTTATGTAGGCCTTAACCACTCGGCCACCTCGGCCCCACAACCACAGTTTACCGTTATATTGTATTCTTTTTATGTACGCCTTAACCACTCGGCCACCTCGGCCCCACAACCACAGTGTACCGTTATATTGTATTCTTTTTATGTAGGCCTTAACCACTCGGCCACCTCGGCCCCACAACCACAGTGTATCGTTATATTGTATTCTTTTTATGTAGGCCTTAACCACTCGGCCACCTCGGCCCCACAACCACAGTGTACCGTTATATTGTATTCTTTTATGTACGCCTTAACCACTCGGCCACCTCGGCCCCACAACCACAGTGTATCGTTATATTGTATTCTTTTTATGTAGGCCTTAACCACTCGGCCACCTCGGCCCCACAACCACAGTGTATCGTTCTGCAATGTATATCAAAGTATAACAACCTTCTCATTTGTGCTCTGCACACACAGCCTTCAATTGCTTGAACTAGTCAAGAGGTAGATATAACGATAGTGATGATAACCCCTTAAATATCGAGGATGAAGTGTCTATTTACCATAGACGCTTTGACATGTTCAAATAACAAGCATACAGAGTCTGCGGAGGGATATAGAAATAGATAACTATCCCGCGGACTCCGTAGAATTTTTTTTCTTTTTATACAGATGGAGCGATGTCCCTACAGTAATGTTACCTATGTGCCGAACAGACTTGGAAATGACTCATCGATTACGTTCCTATCTTACACGTCAATGATACACCTACGCTGTAGTGATGCCGTTCTCCCCTTCTTGTGTGGCACATTCTTCCCACAGTGCAATGCTTCTGGAGACAGAATTGAACCCTGCCGCAGGATTTGCTTAGAGGTATATCGTGGTTGTGAACCAATACTAACAAAATTTGGTTCCCTTGGCCTGATTTTCTGAATTGTGATCTTTACGACGAGAGTAACTGTTTCGAGGTTCGAAATACGATCAATATCACGCAATTGTGCTGTTATTAACTATTTATAATTAACAAACTTTACATATATAATCATCTCATCAGTCAGCAGATGTTGTACGGAAACTCTTTATATTTTCGAAGAATGATGGAAATTTCTCCGATGCATTGCGATTTTTTCGAAAAAAAGGAGTTATTCTATCTTGTAACACAGCGCAATTGGTTCGATTCACGCTTGAGAGCAATAAAGGTTAGGATCCTGTGACTAACCCTCAAGACACATTTAGGCTCTTCCTCTTCAATGCCGGAACAGTTCATTATACATTTTAGGGGTAATGGGTTTTATGGGTTAGTAAATGTAAAATTCATTGATCGTTTTTGCATGAAAAATATGATAAATATTGCAAAAAATATAGTTCTGTATATGTTATTCTTTTTGTTTACTCCAAATTCACATCTTTGATTCTTTCTAAATGACAAGGTAACGTTGGTATCTTGTTGCATCCAGATATTCCAGGTGTTACTATCACTTGACGTTATACCCACGCCTGAACGATCTCGTATTAAAGCTGAAGGCAGTTCAGGAGAAAAAAACCTGACAAATAACAAGCAAGCAGTGACTTACTATAAAGATTACAGAGAGAACGACGCCAACCTTCAAAGTCACACAGCCAACCACAGTGTACCATTATTATTATTATTATTTCTTTTGATGTACATCAAATGAACAAATTAACTGTTTGTGGTGCCTCCAGGTGTACTATGAGATAGCCCAGTTTGGATATAACGTCAGTTATAGTAACCGCGGAGTATCGAGGATATGTCTACAAGAGTAAAGTGTACCATCGGGACGAACCAGTCGTCCCAATCCCTGAATGCTGAGCGCTAAGCAGGAGCAGAAACTACCACTTTTATAGACTTTGGTGTGTCTCGACCAGGGGACAGAACCCAGAATGCTGAGTTAGTGGACGCATGTGGAATGAAAGGTTGGCTGGCATGGAACTTTGCGGTGACTGTAGGCTGTCGAGGATTCCTCTGTCAGTCGTGTTGGAGGATGTACTTCTCCGATATGGTTATTCCAACTTCGCTAGCCAAGGGTATTAGTCCTATTCTCTTTCTACTACCCTTGGCATATCTCACTTCAGAACGGGTGTTCCCGCACTGCGTCACCTGCTGGATCATCGCAGTTGCGCCCCTTCCATTTACGTAATAAGCAACCAATTAAAAAGCTCGTATCATTGTTGTATGGTTGAAAAAATGGCAGCGCCCTATGAAACACGTGTGTTGTTTGCGACAGTCAAAATACCAAAGATTGTCATTTGTTTATTAGTAAGTTCGGACACTAGTTTTTGTTTTTCATGCAGAAGTTCTGCAATGTCCAATTTTGTAACGAGATCGCAGTATATCTTTTAATTGTTTAATTTGTGAAACATAAACCACGCACGTACTTTCCTATCTGTTTGGAGAGCAACGTCTCAAAGACGTTCATTTAGCTGGTATAAAACATGTTATTGATTAAATAGATAGTAATTCAACTTCTCTAGGAGTTGATGTTGACAGGCATGACATGCCTGATGCCTCTTTATACAAATGTATACTATCGCTTCAGTTCAGTTTTGTTGACATATCAAAGCTGCGTTTTCATTGGTCGCCTGAACCTAGCCGCATCCAATCAGAATTTGAGAGCAAAAACACCTGTTCTGAAGTGAGATATGCCAAGGATAGTAGGAAGAGAATTGGACTTAATACCCTTGGCTAGCGAAGTTGTGGTTATTAAATCTGAATAAAATACAAATCCTTGTTATCACTTCGTTGGATCGGAGTTGTTATAAGGATCTGTATCTTAATCAGATTGGATCGTTCCTTTGTCGCTGTTATGTTTTTCTTTTGAGTTTGAGCCTTTGCTGGATGTTGTTGAAGAAGCAGAATATTATTTTTCCATCCCACATGATTTCTACTCCCTTTTTCGGAAATTCGGGCGCTCTTAAGATCAAATCGTTTAAATCATTATTCGTTCCTTGAATCAAAAAGCACTCGACTTCCCGAAGAAAGGGGGAGGGGTGGATCATATGGGTCAGCTGCCAAGTACTGACCGCAGGTTAGTGGTTTTTCTCCGGGTCCTACGGCTTTTTTTAACCATTTAAACCTGGCATGTCCTTAAATGACTCTGGCTAGACGTTAAAACAATCAGAAGATTATTGTTATTGTTGTAATCTTAATACAGGTTGTCTCCCTTGTATCACGTTTGGAACATCATTAAACTACATGTTTATATAATATGAAATTATATTCTTTATTTAGACAAATATTTAGCATATGCCGACATTTTTCAAAAGTGATAATGTATACAGAGACAAACCAGAACTAATGAGACATCAGGAAAATAAATGACGTGGTAAAAGTATAAAACATATAAAACTTCTGAAGAGCAACCGACATCTGTTTCAGTGACATTAGGATCAACCAAGGCAAACCAAGGTCATCCAAGGTTACCAAGGGTCTACAGAGGTCATCTAGGGTCAATAAGGCTCAACTAGGGTCAATTAGTGTCAATCAGGGTCAATCAAAGTCACCCAGGGTTGTAAGTGTCAACAAAAGACATTAAGTTTGTTTATTTGATTAATTAACGTCCTATTAACAGCTATGGTCATGTAAGGACGGCCTCCCATGTATGCGGTGTGTTGCGTGTATGTTGTGTGAGGTGCGTGTTTTGGGAGACTGCGGTATATTCATGTTGTGTCTTCATGTATAGTGGAACTGTTGCCCTTTTTATAGTGCTATATTACTGAAGCATGCCGCCGAAGACACCAGGCAACACACCCCACCCGGTCACATTATACTGACAACGGGCAAACCAGTCGTCCCACTCCCGTTGTGCTGAGCGCTAAGCAGGAGCAGAAACTACCACTTTTATAGACTTTGGTGTGTCTCGGCCAGGGGACAGAACCCAGAGCCTTCCTCACAGGGACGAGCGCTCAACCATAGGCCAAAAGTGAGGTGGTGTCAAGGGAGACTCTATGAAGAACAAAGTTATTTAGGGAGAAAGAAAAGATAAGATCCCAAATTTAGTCGCCTTTTACGATCATGCAATAGGGGCAGCAGGTTCAATTCTTACGCCCTACCTGCAGGGCAGAAAAAAAAGACATTAAGGGTCAACCAATACCATCCAGGGTCAACCAAAGTCATTAAAGATCGATAAGGGTCATCCAAGGTCATCAAGGGTCAACTAAGGTCATTCAGGGTCAATAAGGGCCAGTCATGGTCAATAAGGGTTTGCCAAGGTCAGACCAGGGTCAAGTTACAAAATCAATTGTGGGGTCAACTGTTTGCCGTAATTAATTTTTTTTCCCGATTACTCTGATTTCATTCAGTAGTAATAGATAAAAAACAGAAGTAGCTTCATCATGGCTGTTAAAGATAAACGTTGTATAATAGAGGTCACAGTATGTAAGGGAGATAACTGATAATGTTATCTGTTATGTCAACAGATAGCATTATCAGTTATCTCCCTTAAAATGATGTTATTTATTTTCAAGTTATCAGCATCAGGTACGAGAGGATAATTGACATTCAGAGAAAAAAGGTAAATATCACGACAATTTTATTTTTATTACAACAGGAATAGGATAGTTTGTATCCTGTGTTGAACGGTCAAACATATTGACCTGCAGTTTCGTCTTCAGAAATCTAATTAACCACCGCATACGTTGCATTTTGATGAAGCAAATGACAAACATATATAATATATGTGTATCATAAACATTACATTATCTACCGAATATAGTATGCAGACTTAACACATCGTCAAAAACTTTGTTTTTAATGTTCTATGCATGTTTATAATGAAAACATTTTTGGGAAGAATCAACCTTAAAATCACTGATAAAACGGTATAAATGTTAAATGATTGGCCTCTCGCTTTGACCGCTTATACTTCTAACTTGACATAACAATAAAGGTATACATACATGTATCGGTTGAGCGTTTGCTCCTGTGATGAAGACTATGTGTTCTGTCTCCTGGCTGAGACGCAATAAAGTTCACTGTACAGCAGTACACTTCAGTATGACAGCGCTATAAACTTCCACTCTTAGAGGAGACACAACACGATTATACCACAGACGACAACACATTACAAAAGACCATGGATGTTAAACGCAATTAACTCATCCAAACCAATCATGCGTAATGACTTTAGCTTCGTTCATAGGTTAGAAAAAAAAGTATACCTAGTAATCCCTTGATAAATAAAAGTTACAATAAGATGTTGCCTTTTTTTCGCAAAAAGAACTTTAATGATCTTTAATTATCCATGTCGAGTGAAAATACTGGAAAAAAGAACTTCAGTCATATCAAAGACTATTAGTTTAAATATATCTTATAATTCAAAGGATTGGACACAAGTTGTTTCAAAAAGCCCCAATACCAAAACATGTATATCGATGGCCTTGTATAAGGTTCCAGCACCAAACAAATGCAAAATTCCCGATGTAACCTGTGTCTAGTAATTCCTTGATAAATAAAAGTTACAATAAGATATGTTTCAAGAAACATTGTATTTCAGTAGGAGGATGCAGACGTTACTGCGACTTTACGCTTCAGTGCTCATGACCATGTGCCTTCATCACGTGCACAGTATATATGCACCATCCGCAGCAGGAACGTGCAAAGATATGGTGGTAAGTTTTTGGGACATACACAGGGACTTGTAATGGAAAAGGGAGGGTTCTCCTATGTCATGTATATTCTCCGTTACAAGTCCCTGTGGACTAACCTAAAACTGACTAGAAAATGTCAGGTCATAGTTTCTTGAGGTCGATTTCAGGTTTGTAAATTTTGTCTGTGTACGTTATTTAATCTTTATAGAAATGTTCAGGTGGCATTTTATGAAGACAAGTTACTTCTTAGAAATTGAACGAATGAGGATTTCACTATCAGTCATCTAACGATCTTCTTTATCTAATTTCATTAGACTAAATTAACACTTATCTCCATACACTTATCCACAGGGACCTGGCACGAAATTTTTTACCCAACAGTATAATATATATATATGTATACTGTTGGGTAAAATTTTCGTGCCAGGTCCCTGTGCACTTATCTACATATAATGTGAATTGTGTAGCCTATCGTCTGCCAAATCGTCTCATCTAAATACATAAGATTTGCGATCATTTTCTTCTAGACAACAAACACTGACAGATCCGTTCCTATATCTATGTGTACACTTAGAAAGTAAATGTGGAAGCCAGTTTCTTCCTTAATGGGCTGATAATGTAAATTATTTAGCCGATGAAAATGTTTGTTACAAACAAAATTGAATTATTCTTGTTTATTTCTTTCTTTATTTTTGTTTATTTATTTATTTTGTTTATTTTGCTTTCAGCCGTCGATGTGTGACAGTATGCCCTATAACAGGTCGTTTATGCCAAACCGCTTAGGTCACGCCGAGCCGGAAGACGCTGTATTGGAAGTTCACCAATTCTTCCCTTTCGTTGAGGCAGGATGTAGCCCAGCAACTCTACCATTTCTTTGCGTCATATATTTCCCTCCCTGCAGCCCGAGGGGTGGGGGACTCGAGCCATGCGCACAGTTATGCAGGATGGCTAAGGATGGGTGTGCGCCCTTATTGGAACGGTATGGATATGTATGGCCGAGTTCGCTGGACTGCGATAACTTCCGACAAAGTTACCGATGTTTTGATGCTGATTGGCTGTAAACCTATGAATGCCATGATCTGAAATTATATATAATAAGTGATTGCAATATAGGCTCACAACAATACATGGAGAAATAAATCCATACATATTTTTTTCTGTTTCTTTAAGTCTTCTTCAGAACAAGTTCGAAAAGTGTTTAAGAAATAACAAATAATAAAGTCTTGTGCCAAAATCAATCTCGATTAAAATTTTATACACGGAAAACGAACAAAGCAAAGATTAGACAAGCAGAAGAGGAACAAGGCCAAAATGGCTTATTCTGAGAGAGATGTGCATCACTTATGACTGTAGTCTCTTGTGTCACGCAGGCATGTTACAGATGCAATGTAGCAACACAGCTTTTTTATTGGGTCGGTGTGGTTTGCACATATTATTACAACTTCGCTAGCCAAGGGTATTCGGTACGATACTCTCCCTGAAGTATCGTAAATAGTGATGCATGAAAACTTTGACTCAGTCGGTAGAGCCGTACTGTAGTTCTTCGCACCGGAGACCCGGGTTCGATTCCTGGTCGGGGCCCATGACAGGAATCACGCGTAATTTCCCTGTTCTTCTACACTTCAATCATTTACCTTAATTATTGGTAATTAATCTAATTTAATGGAAACAACAAAGTGTTTAAATATCCGAAAAACTTCCATAATTAGATACATGTATAAAGCGACTCTTAAAAGGCAGCATTACATTTATACTGTACTATAAGGTCCAATACATTTTAAAGTTGTATGGTCTATCACTTTCGCTCTTTTTGTCATAGTTAAAACTGTTTAAGTCTTATACACATTTTTCTCCGTTTCTCTGAGTTTTAAAAATTTCTAATTTTACCACTTTTTATAAAGTTGCAGCACTGGAAGTATTTTTAATTATAAAATTGAAAAATCTTTTTAACGTGTACACGTGAAAAATAGGCTCGAAAGAGGCCGAATCATTCCGAACTCTTCCGAACATCGTCGCGACAATCTCGAAGTAACACGAGAGTTATGAAACCAAGAGAAATTTCAACTATACGTAGTAAACAAAAATTGTGGTCGACCTCATCAGACTGGATCTACAAAGAAAATAATGCTCGCACATTACAATATTTGATACACTCATTATTGAATTACGGCAATGTGTGAATTAGATGTTTCAAATACTCGTTCTATGGACATATACCAGCACGATTTGCTCATATCAGCTAGAAGGAAAACGTAAACAAACACATGTGCGCTTACGCTGGACGTGTGGACGTCAGTCACGTGATACGATTCGGAATTCCGACAAAACCCGAAGGTACTGAACAAAACCAGGAATATATGATCCCTAGGTTTCGGCTCTCTTATAGGCTGACATATGGTTTTGGTGAGCTAAATCATCAAGATACATGTCCATGTTCAAATATCAAATGTTAAAACGACATATCGTTTCAGTGAAAATTACAAGAAATGCAACTTTAAGATAACTCCATTATGATCCATCAGAGTTACTTCCCTTCGTTATCTCTGGTAAGTCAGAATAGATACTTCTAGAAACTCTTGAAACTAAATAAAAAGTTAGAGTTGATTTATTTTTTTTATAAATTAATTTTCGATAAAGAATTATATACCAAAATGCTTTTATAAATGATTTTACGAAATACAAAAATATAAAATCCTTGAGAAGAGTAGACAAGTATCACTAAAAGTTTTGGGAGGGACGACTTTACGTGAGTGGATTGTGTTTGTATTTTATAAGAATACAGACAGCACGCGCGCGTGTGTGTGTGGGGGGGGATTATCGAATAAAATATTACTAATAGATTTTAATAGATTAATAGATAGTTGTCACACTTTGTACTAGAATTAAGATGATTCAAAAAGAAGAGGTTTTCATGGAAGCGCCACGAGTCGCGCATGTTAGCAAATGTGGAGTTTGAGATGAAATATCATGTGATGTTGATGTAGTCTTTACATATATGCTGGTTTCTTCATGAAAGAGTACATGGTATTGTTTCCTCGTCAGATCAACGCCTATACACATACATGTACATGTACCTTCTACTCAATCCTATGAATGGATACTTAATTTGACGGTGATCGATCGAGGATATCGGATAATCAGGAGTATTTTCACAATGCTGTTGTCGGAAAATGTTCTTCCATCCTCGGTAACCCACTGTCAGCAATGTATCATTTACTGATATTAAAGATGCTCCACCGCCGACAGAGCATAAATGATATTCATCATATGAACAATAATTGGTGTTAAATCGTGTATTTATATGTCTAATTAACACAGAAAATAATATATAAAATAATTTATTTTGCCTTTGGGTCATGCACAATCAGTACTTCATTCCTATAATCGCCTTTACTGAGGATGTTAAGTTAGTGTATATAATCGCGGGTTACTGAGGATTTAACGTTAGTGTATATAAGGATGTTAAATACCATTATGTCAGCTGGGTTACTGAGGATGTTAACGTTAGTGTATATATCGCCTGGGTTACTGAGGATGTTAACGTTAGTGTATATATCGCCTGGGTTACTGAGGATGTTAACGAGATGTTATCGCCTAGGTTATATACATGTTAACGTTAGTGTACTATCCCCGGGTTACCGAGGATGTTAACGTTAGTGTTATATCGCCTGGGTGACCGAGGATGTTAACGTTAGTGTATATATCGCCTGGTTTCAAATGTTAACGTTAATATATATCAGCCTGGGATTACTGGTACGAATGTTAACCGTTAGTGTATATATCGCCTGGGTTACTGAGAATGTTAACGTTAGTGTATATATCGCCTGGGTTACTGAGGATGTTAACGTTAGTGTATATATCACCTGGGTTACTGAGGATGTTAACGTTAGTATATACATGTATATATCGCCTGGGTTACCTGAGGATGTTAACGTTAGTGTATATATCGCCTGGGTTACTGAGATGTTAACGTTAGTGTATATATCGCCTGGGTTACTGAGGATGTTAACGTTAGTGTATATATCGCCTGGGTTACTATATCGCCTGGGTTACTGAGGATGTTAACGTTAGTGTGCCGATATCGCCTGGGTTACTGAGGATGTTAACGTTAGTGTATATATCGCCTGGGTTACTTAAATAACTGTTAGTGTTATATCGCCTGGATTACTTAGTTATGTTAACGTGTGTATATATCGCCTGGGTTACTGAGGATGTTAACGTTAGTGTATATCGCCTGGGTTACATGTTAACGTAATTATGCTGGGTTACCAGGATGTTAACGTTAGTGTATGTATATATCGCCTGGGTTACTGAGATGTTAACACTAGTGTATATATCGCCTGGGTTACTGAGGAAATGTTAACGTTATGTAATTTTCTTATTTTCCAAATTCCTGGGTTACTGAGGATGTTAACGTTAGTGTATATATCAAGATATATCATGTTAACGTATGGGTTATGATCGGATGTTAACGTTATGTATATATGTATATATCAAATGGGTTACTGAGGATGTTAACGTTAGTGTATATACATGTATATATATTCGCCTGGGTTACCAGGATGTTAACGTTAGTGTATATATCAAACTGAGGATGTTAACGTTAGTGTATATACATTTATATATCACTGGGTTACTGAGGATGTTAACGTTAGTGTATATAAAAGATATCATATCACCTCAGTTATTTACTGAGGATGAAACGTTAACGTTATGTAAAACATTATATATTTAAATGGGTTACTAGGATGTTAACGTTAGTGTATTCATATATATCACCTGGGTTACTGATTGTTAACGTTAGTTATATACAATTATATCCCTTTACACTGAATGTTATTTTTAAATAGGACCATTACAATGGTAGATTAAAAATGATACACAGCTATCTACGAAGATTTGTTCTTCCCATTACCCACTATCCCGGAGACCGGCTGTCTAGATCTTTTATTTTCGTGACCGTGATATGAAGAGTCGTATCCATGTTTCAAAATTAAGCATCAATAAAATCACAGGGACCTGGTAAAATTTCCTTGTAATTTCTAACCAACAGAATTTATCCCATCATAAACAATATCTACATGTGAATAAAATGGGTTCAAAAATGGAATCGTACATCAAAATGACTCTTAATGCAACAATGCTTTAAATCGTACATGTAAATCGTAGTGAACAAAGTTCATTTTGAAATCGTACTTGTAGAAAATAAACCTCATCAAAACAACTGGTCAATCCTCACACAGTTTTTATTGTGTGTAACAATGAGGGATAGTTCAGGCGACAAAGCGTCCAAATTAATTCATGGCTGGGGTTCCAGGAAAAAGACTACCGACCAGGCCTATGGACAATCACGGTAATTGCTTTAGACATACAATAAACTACTGGAATCAATAACATACAAATAGGCTTGAATTTTCTTATCAATTTTATTTTCCAAATTTTCATTGTTGGAATCTCTTCAAAATGATGAAGAACAAGATGATATGATCATAGGCAAATAATAAACAATGTATGAAATCATGAATGATGAAGTATAAATTACAAATTGAAAACACCTGTAAAGGCCTCACCATATAATTGAATGAAAAACAAAAACAAATTTAAAAATACCTTTAAACACACTTATGAAACATTTATCATGATAAAAAGAAGTATGACAAATATTTATTGATATGAAAACATATATTCTAAAATTGTATTTAATTTACCATTATAATAACCATTTCTTATTTTTTACCAAATTACATTACAAATTTACACTAGTTATCTGGATTTATTTTTAACAATGACCAACTGCTACAATCTGGTAGATAAAAAAATGTTTATCAGCTATAATCTTTTTTCACCAATAATAGCCATACCATAAAGATAATCAGTTATATGGAACAAATATCTACATCTTGGATAAAAAAGGGAATAATTCTTAAGGTAAGGTTTTCTTGTATCAAATTCCTCCCATAAAGGGAAATATCTACCATTTGTTAAAACATCATTTATCACCAATACTCAAGGGTGTGCATTAATGCATCATTTATAGACAATGAACAAAGTCAATCAATTATGTAAATCACCAAAAAATACTGTTTATCACCAACAAAGGATATATATCTGAGATAATCTGGATTTATCACAGCAATAAAGGGAAATTTTGGCACCTAACAAATGGGAATATATATCTGGATTTATCACAATAAACAAATTGGTAAATTACTGAAATTGCACAATTAATTAAAAGGAAAATCTGAAAACTACAAATTTTTACACATACCTAACTGGAAATAAAAGATGAAAACTGACAAAGAGATTAATCTGGATTTATACATCACAAATAGTAAGGGATAATATAATAACTAACAATGTGACCTTCAAAAAGAGAGATAATCTGGATTTATCACAATAAAGGGAAATAATCACAAACAAAGGGAGATAATCTGGATTTATCACCAATAAAGGGAAATAATCACCTACAAGGGGAGATAATCATCAACAAGAGAGGATCATGAAAATTTGTTTTCTACAAAAAGATAATAGAAGAATTCCACATCTAACTGCATAGAATAATATCAAAATTGCATATATATAAATCTTCATCGCTAAACAAATATTCTCTACTAAACTAAAGGATTATAAATTATTCAATTCTCTTGAATAAAAACTATATGAATTGGATAACAATACTTCATATCCCCAAACAAACTACATTTAGTGTTAGACTTGGCTTGTCTCTTGCCGAAAGGCATTTAAATAACATTTGTATGACTTATCGATCTATTCCCCCAACAAGTCATTCTTGGTGTTCACAACAAAAACAATACAATCTACCAACTTCTCCCCCAAAAATTGACCTACAATTTCTACAGTTGCACAGTTCTACAGTTCCCAAAAATCAATTCCAAAACTAACTTCCCCAAAACATCTATCACTTTAGTGTGTAAATGTATGTATAATTTCTACATTTATCTAATTTGACAACACTCAGATTTTTAACATTTGAAGATATTTTAAGTAATAAATATATCTACAACAGAATATCCTTCCAGTTGTCTGTTTCAATTCGGATATCTGTGGCAATTTCCTAATAGTAAAATATTTTTTCTATATTTTCCCAAAAGAATTGGTACTCATTTCCCTCAACAGTTATTGCATATAACAATTCTTAAATCTCTATGACGATAAATAAAACTAAAAACAGGCGAGGGATATCACAGGATCAACCTGCTGTCCATGTCCTGTGAATTACACAACCAACGACAATATCAACACACAATCTCATCCAGTTATGGATTATTCCCCTTAGATTTAGAAAATAAAACTAGCACTGCCCAAGGGAAAAAATCTAGTACAGGTATTAAAATTTAGAAGAATCTGATTGGTCAGGTCAATTAAAAACTATTTTACATAAATTGATTTCAATAATCCTCAATAGGAGATTTCTGTTTGACTATTTTTGAAACAATTAAAAATGCCAGATAATTAAGATATTATTACTTGTAGAAAATGAATGACTTAATTCTGTCAGGATTTCTATAAAAGGTGTTCATACATAATGTATGATCTGTTACCATAGCGATAATGAACCAATCACAGTTTGTTATGATATTCTGTCTAAAACAGATTTTAAGATGAACATCTTGGAATGGCGACTGTGCTTCAATGGGTACACAAATGTCTTAAAGACAAGATGCTATGATATAAACAACGCTGATGGAATCTTGACAACACGTCGACAAATTAATACAGTCTATACGATGCCCTAAGACATCTCTGACAGATTCTGTAACTTCTTTGCCGGAGCAAAACTTCCATAAATTGGAGAAAATGTTTTCTTCTCTTAAACTGATGCTTTTCATGCTCCAAAGAGTCTTCCTTTTTACCTCGACCTCCAGGTCAAGAGTTTATGACCTCTGGGTCATGCCTCAGTGACCTTACGTAAAGGTCATGCATGTGGGCTCAAGGCAGGACACCTTTTGGGAGGGTGTCTTCGTCCATGCAGATCATCCAATATGATGAAGCTTAGCAATGGATCTCCACTCAAGCATGGGAGGAAGCTTAACGGTGATGCCTCTGATCACGGGAGTGACCTTGGTAGATGACATTGGAAAACAGTTCATCACACCAGATGTTTGATCATGATGTTAGGAAGGGCGTTTCTTCTCTTTCTCCACGAGGCTAAGTCTATTGTCTGCTGCTTCATGTTCTTTAACCAAAGTTTTACGTCAGTGTCTTCACCCTAACAGGATAAAAATATTGTTTTATAATGCAGCTATATATTCAATTTTATCCGCTGTACTCATTACTTAAAGAAATACCTAAATGCAGTTGGAAAGTCATGATTAAAAAAGACTTAGGCTCCATTGAAGTTGATGTAACAATATTGACCTTGACCTTTGACACTGTGTCATTTAGTTTACCATATTCTTAATTGACCTGAATGGTTCCTTACCTTAAACACAAAAGGCTCCTTGTTGATCTCTAGCACTTCAAATGTATCATCTGAGTCAGGGTCATGGTTCACTATGCATCGGTTCAGCATGAACGGCTCCTGTAACAAATTTGTTAGGTAATTATTTAGAACAGATACATGTCATATAAAAAGCTTATCTCCCCTAAAAGATTATCTCCCCTTATCCAATGTGACTTGTGAAGTCATGTGACCATTGCCCAGCTATAAGTAGCACACGTATGGCCTCCCTTCCAAATCCTAAGAAGAGGATACAATATAGGAAATGTGGTCCTGTGATGTCATGTGACTTTTATTATCATGTGACCTATAGATATCATGTGACTGGTGACATCATGTGACTGGTGACATCATGTGACTGGTGACATCATGTGACTTACCCTCAATGTCTGGTATTTGCCGTTTTTCTCCTTGAGTAACACCACCGCGGCCTGGATGACTTGAGTTTTACGAGGAAACAGGATATCGTCTACATCAGTTTGGTGCAGCTCACCCTGTTTATTCAAAACACGACAAACTTAGTATATACCTCTCTGTGTTTCGACGCCATGAAATCAAATTTACAATAAAATCAGTTGAGAGTCAAAAGTAGTACAATTACAAGTATTTACCTTTCCAAGAGTTAGAAGTATTCCTTGTACAGTAGAAAATTTGTGACGGGGACGTTTCGTGGCCCAGTGATCGGCTGACACGGCGACCTGTAAACGACATGTGGTGATGTCACACACATCTTTTTTGTTCCATCCGAGAATGTCAATGGCTGCCTGTAAAACAAGAAATTCCAAGTATTAAAGAAAGAAATTTTTTACCTTTAATTCAATCTTTGTATTTTTTACTTTCACATTCTACAATAAGGTTCTAGCAAGTTTAACCAACTGTAACTAAAGAAATATGCCAGTTCTCAGGAACTATAAGGGAAGATTGACAAAGTAACAAGAGTTACTTCCCCTGAAGCATACCTGTCTCCATGCAGAAGGATAATTACAAAGTTAATTACGAAATATCTTTTACACTGTTGTGCCAATGCCAACATCTGTTACGTAATTGTCAAACAATAGGCCTAAAAATCTTACAAATATATTTATACAATGACTCCTGCACAGATTCGCTGCAGGATCATCCCAAAGTACGACTGTCCTCCCACCTCCCCCCTCCCCCAAGCAGACGTCGACGTAACGTGACTTGGCACACAATTCTAATGCCATCATACCATGGCATGTCACATGAAATAATCCGACTATTGATTGGAAACTGTAGATTATTGGTAATATCATTCAAATACCCCTACAGTTTCGTAATGAGCTCTACCAGCCTTTGAGTTAGAGGCATCCATTTGTGTAAATAGGGGTGCATGGTGCTGATTTTCTTTTACTTACTCGGTTAAGTTCGACCTTCTCCATAGAGTGAGCTTGTCTTTGTAACAGTAGATCGGCGACCTTCTTCTTCATCTTCATAGAGCCACTGCTCTTCTGTGTTTTCTGTAATTAATTGAATCCTTAATTAATTAAGATTCTTCCTTTTGATCAACTTCTGTAGTTACACCAGGAGTAAAATCAAATTCAATTTCCTGGAAAGTCGATAAAAATACCATTCTCGCCGACTTTGTGGTAGCAAGATTATAAAGGTATAAAATTTAGCTTTTAATTTCTTTGACAAAATTTTGAAAATGTGAAAATGAAATGGACATTTTGGATTTTCCGATAAATTCTTTTTTTTTTATTTTTCCTTTCTTTTTTTCATTGAAAGTTTTGAATCACAACATCTGATTACTTACCGAGTTGATATGGGCTAGAATTTCCTCCATTTTAGCTTTAGCTGCCATGATAGCCATTTTGTCAGGATTTTCAGATGACGTCGATTTATAGAGGCGTTCTAGTAGTAATGGATATCTGTAGGAAAATTTAAATTGGGAATATGAATTGTCATGAATTTCAAACATGAATTAACACATTAAATTGCATATGAAAATCAGTGGGTTTTTATAATAAATATAACCTATCTGTCAATATATATTTTGACGATAGACACAGTATTTTGTTTCCATGGTTACCTCATTATTCGTTGGACAGGAAGGATGAGGAAGGACTTTAGAGGCATCCGTCGTAGAGCGACGTTATCGTCCTGTGAGGCTTGTAGGAAGATTCTTAGGAGTTCTTTCTCTTTCTCCAACTGCTCTAACAAGTTACCAGCGTGACTCTGCAAACAAATTAATAATTAAGTTTCTTAAATTCTCCATATTTCAATTTTATCTTCCTATTCATTGATGGCATGTTTGATATTGAAACATGATGAACATACCTAAATACCTAGTTGACTTAATTACACACCACCACCACCCCCCATCAACGCCTTGACACCTCCTACCTCCCCCCCCCCCCCCACCCCCCACCCCCCACTCCATTTTCCCCAATCGTCCACAAGTGTAATGGCATAGTAACATATCATATATAGCCCTTTCACATATGGTGATTCTATTCCAAATAGGTGATAATTTATTGAATATCCCAACTTTGACATAATTCTAATCAATTTCCCCAGAGCTATTTAGGTCAATATGTCACAAGAAATGTGGCAATTGTCTGCAGACTTCTTCATGGCCGTCAACAATCCATCACATTCTGACAATGAGATTAATTATCGTTTAAAGTATTTTTCCTAAGATTAGGTCATTAAATGAATCAGTTAAAATCTGATATGAAAATAGGTCTAATGCTCTTTAATACTTTTGATGACATTTTAATACAAATTGTTTAAAAAAAAATTAACCAATCCCCAATTACATATTCTGTATTTGCACATTATAGAGTTATCTGCCCTTGCAGGAAGGCATTGCTTGTGATGTCATGTATTTGTGAGCATGTATATAACATCACACTTTTCAGAAGAAAAAAAAAAGAAAAAATGTGAATTTCGCTCAATAACCAATTGATACCTGCTGTGAAGGGAGATAACTCTGTAAAAAACGGAATAAATGTTGTAGCTGGTGGCTACACCAGAACCTTACCTGGTTGACACAATAACTCTCAAAAGCCATCATCAAATCCGTTGACTTTAAAAACAAGTTGCCAATGGAAACTTCCACAAAATCCTGTAAAAATACATTAAACTTCTTTAGATATTACTTATAAGTGCACTTATCATTAAACATTCACATAGTTTACATTGTATTTTTTGTATGTTTTTAAGTGCAGTTATGAACTTTCTTGATTTTCTCGGTCGTGGTTTTAATTACTTTTGTGAAATTAAAACAATGTCAAGGATAACTATTGTCCCTAATATTATTCCAATTATTTTCAGGATTTTATCAAAATTTCTGTTTCAGATATGCTGATATCAAATAAAGATGATTAATTTTTCTTTGATTTCATACTAACAAAATTTCTTTCATGCTCCGATGAAATTAAAAAATTGAGACATCAATGCTGAATCGAAAAAAAATCAACATGAAGTAATATACGTACAAGGTCGTCACTGTTGATAGCGTCCTGAAGAGCGACGTCCAGTTTCGCTGTAAACTGTGTATTAGCCTGGATGAGCTGCTCCAAGTTAAGGAAGATGGCCTCCACTTGGTCAGAACTAAGGAGTCCGTTTGTTTTCATTGGTTTATAGAAATGCTGTAGTTATGATAAAATGAGATAAGTGTCAATCAATGATTTTCAAAATATTTATTTTAAAAGTAAGTTTAGATATGGTAATGTATACCTTGCGGAAAGAAAGAAAGAAAGAAAAAAAAAAGAAAAAGAGAGAGAGAAAGAAAGAAAAAATTATAAAAAAAGAGAGTGCATGATAAGAAGCCTTAAATTGCAAGACAATTTACAAAAAATTCAGATTATTTAAAAAAAAAAGGATCTTTTTCAAGTCCATTTGTTTGGGGGGTTGGGGAGGTGTTACAAATTATATTGACATTTCTGACTATATTATTATACCATTCTCACATATAAAGAATCAATGAAATAAAACAAATAAGTTTGACTGAATTTGAAATATTCCAATATCTTTTTTTTTTCTATAGTATGTACAGAATACGCTCAATATCTAGGAATTTTGTGACTTTTTTTTTATCGATAACAGTTTTACTAATTCTTTTATCACCTGACCTTTTGTGAAATTTGATGCCTTACACATTCACCCCTGTAGACACCTTTAAAATCTTCTTATTCAAAGGATGGAACAGTCCATTATGAATTTTCAGGGATGAAAGAGTTAAAAGTGTTAATGTAATTGGTTACACAGATTATATACCATGAAATGACGTAATAACAATAACTTACGTCTTTGAGATGTGTAAACACGCCAATAACTATTTCTCAGAGTCCCTTATGATCAATACATGATGTCCTTTTTCGTTCCGTCATCCTCGACTCTTTGTTAACACTGTTGATGATGGTAACTCCTCTTGTCCGTCATCTCACTGTGAAAAAAAAAAAAAAATACTTTATTATCCCAAAGCGTCAAATACTTAGCAAGCCATCATAAGAACAAAAATATAAATAGTACGATCATAAGGATATTTCAGCACTTCAAAAAAACAAGGACATGATTATGAAATTTTGATCATAAAATAAAAAAGTACATGTCAAATCAAGATTTTTTTTTTTTCATTTTTCCAACACCATACTCATTACATCCAACTAACTTTTACAGACAAATAGGGTTGGTAGTCCTGTGTGATCATTCTACATAATTTTAATAATAGTCCCCCAAGAGAAAAACATTGTATAGCTCCAATGAAGGTTAATAAGTTAAGGATCATGATAAATCCATTTTAGCCAAAATCCATCTGGAATATTCCTTTTGTTAATGCTCACAGCTATAGTCTCGAGATGGAATTTCTTATTAAGCAAGCCTATACGAATTTCATAGGGGCTTATGGTTACCAATGTAAGGCCAAAACCTAGTCACAGCAAGTGAAAAACACATAAGTTCGATCACGTAATTTATCTCCTTCTGGAGGGCAACTGGCTCTGAAACATTACTTCTGACTTCATTCATATAATAACCACAAATATCAACGAATAAAAGAGGTTCAGAGGCAATTTATTAAAGATGATGCTCAAGGAAAACCACAACCGAACAATTACCAAAGACCAATTATCTATCAAAATGGACTGACCACCACAACCCAACAATTATTATATGATTAGGAATGTCTAGACCACTTTAACCACCGCACCACACTTGGCCATCTAAATGCCAGCGTAGAAGGGCTAGTCCAGGTAGATTGGTCAGACAGCTTAACCATAGAGCCTCAGGTAGAGCCAGAGCAGGAAAGGCTCGTCATGTAAGAAAAGTCAGACTAACCTTAACAACTTTAGGCCACCATAACCAGAAGTTGAGGGCAAGTAGGTTAATTATCGGACACTTTATCCACCCTTACAACTTCATGCTATCCCCTAACTTGAACACTTACCATTAAAACTCTAATTTGTCAACCATCTTCACAGCGACCAATTCAAAATCAATGTTAATTAACCACTTAAGCAGTTCCAAAGAAAGAAACAATCCAGTCCAACGCTAGGGCGCTAGAGCGGGATGAAAACTCATTAGCTAATGTTAATCACAGCAAATCTTAATCCAATAACACTCTTCGGCCTTCTGTTTAGTTATCATTGAACACGAACCACAATCTTCTGTATAAAGTTTTCCTGCGCCTCAATACCTCACTTGTCGGAATGAATGTTTGAATAGGTTTGTTAATGATCTGTTTCTCATTGGAAGGTCACGCCGAGTCACCTAGATTAACGTCCATGAGCAACCCAGATCTGGAGGTTGGACCTGAAATTACAACCAGATCCAGAGTGCCCAGCACAATTCCAGGTATTTTTCTATAACGTGCTGTTTGCGTTACATCTACAATGATGTGTCATCATTATTATTTCATATTTAGAACCCAGTGCTTTATCAGTTGCAGGAACAAAGGCACAACATACTTTGGACTCTGAAGTCCGACTTCGATCCCATTTTTCGATCTGTACATGCCAAATAGAAGCAAAATACATTTTTGTTTAGCCATTAAAATGATGATATTTTTAAATGAAATGGTAAAAGTCAAAAAATAATAATTTTTAAAACGGTCAAATATACATGTAATGAACATTGTTTTAAAATATATAGTTAATTCGGATTTAAAAAATTTCTATGCAATCAGAAGCCTATTATCATTTGAAAACTTATACATGGTCTAATGAATTAAATATAAATATCTACGAGAAAATGTTCTTTTCTATATAAACCTGGTGCATATAGCCGGCAAAATATACATCTCGTGGGGATTGCTTTTTTTATTTGTTGTTTTCGACAGTAATTAAGACCAATAGAAAAAAACGTCCCTGAGTTGATTCTAAGCCGAGTCAGTGATTTAAATCTATGATTATTTAATCATACATTCTATTAATTAGCTGTCATTATATAGTACTTTTAAAAACTTTGACCCTAAATGACCTTTGTGGTTGATGGACAGTAAAACCAAAACAAACAAACAAACAAATCATTAAATATCTATAATTAGGATAACTTGAAAATATGCAATGAAATGTTTTAACTATGACCCAACCCTCTTTTAATTGATTAAAACGTAGTTGCAATGGTCTCCTCCGATTCAATGTACATTTGCGTAGTGCCTTGAATACGGATATTTCTCACACATTTCCAATAATTGAGGTATATGCCCGTCTATTGGGTCGATAACAACATGCAAACCAACCGTCTGTCTGACACCCATTAACTATTTTGTAGCCCGTAAAACCACTACAGATAAGCAGGAAAAAAGTCCTTTTTGTTTTCTTTGTAGTGATAAAGGAAATCAGATTCATGGTTTTGACTGTGTAAAGAAGACGAGAATCACTATAGCAACACTCATAATATTATTTCGGTGTGTGCTACTTCATCGTAGGGTGATTTTGATTCGAGTTTGTTTATTTGTTGTGAATTCATAACATGTTGTTACGTCAGTCATAAATGTCATTTGAAAACATCAATCTGAGGACAAGACGCCACATTTAACTCATTATCCCCTGGAAACCTATTTAGACTCTTCTAAATCAAAGACTAGACCAGTCCATTATGAAATTTCAGGGATAAATGTTGTAAAGGTGGTACCAAAACATGAAACCTGTTCAATTTGTTACTAACCATGGTAACCTAGGGCACAGGCAAAGCACTCTGGATATTTGTTTGTTTGTTTTTATCTATAATACTCCATTGACAGTTAGATAGATTTATGTGCAATATTTTAGGTATAAAAACAAAGCAGAGTACAAGAAGAAAAAAACATATATCAGAACATCTCCAGTTTCAGCATATCACAATATGGTTTAATTTGGTATATATGACATTGTACGCTAGCTTGAAAATGTTGCAATAAATATCAAAACAATTATGACTCTTCTTGATAATTTTTTTTATCTGAAGTTGTGTTATTGAAGAAATTAGTAATTAAAAAAAAACTTTTAAATTTTACTTATTTTATTGATTTTATGCCAGAATAAATGATGATTGTAGAATTATTCTGTTTACAATCAAGATGAATAAGAAAAAGGAAGAAAATGGGAAACTCAATGTATCAAAATTATCTTGACATTGAGCGAAAAGCTGAGATGAAAAAAAAATGCAACAATAAATGGTTCTGCTTTGTTTCATCTTATCATCAGCATACAATGTTTCATATAAAAAATTCAAACCATATTATTATCAAGAATAAAGTCCTTCTAATGTGCTAAAGATCAACGCCTTCATTTTACTGTTACTGAAAAATTGAAATTCATTTTAGATGTTATGCAAATGTTAATTACATAGCATACCCTAATCCTGTCAGCAAAAGTTAATTTCTCCCTAGAATGTATTGGGCAGAGGTTATGGTTTCCATAGATTGTTTTGGATCAATGCAAGGTCAAGGCCTATCTAGATTGTGTTGGACCAAGGTCAAGGCCTCCCTAGCATTGTGTTGGACCAAGGTCAAGGCCTCCCTAGGTTGTGTAGACCAGACCAAGGTTGTTAATGACAAGGCCTTGGGCAAGGCCTTCCTAGGTCATTATGTTAATGACCAAGGTCAAGGCCTTCCTAGATTATGTTGGGCTAAGGTCCAAGGTCAAGGCCTCCCTTGATTGTGTTGTGTCAAGGTCAAGGCCTTCCTAGATTGTGTTAGAGACCAAGGTCAAGGCCTCCCTAGGTTGTGTTAGAGACCAAGGTCAAGGCCTTTCTAGATTATGTAAGAGACCAAGGTCAAGGCCTTCCTAGATTGTGTTGGACCAAGGTCAAGGATTCTACTGCATATTTAACATCATTTCTGGCTCATTTGATATATCAATGTTTGGTTGACAATAGAGACAGTAAAATAAGAAGACACATACTAAAAATCTTGGAAGCCTTCCATTCTAATATTTCCTATAAGAGACACATATATGTCAAATTTCCTATGATTTTATAACACATTCAGCATTTTCCTTGTTAATTTGATGTTAATGAAAATATCCATTCTTAATGACTATTGTCATCAAGTTCCTGGGACCTTCACAGTATCAGTTAACAAGTATCGTTTGCAGCAGAGAAAGACAAGAGGTGTACTTTTCTATGACAAAATGTCTTAAAATATAGAATATGTCTGTCCTCTAGAAGACTTATCAATATCACCACGTGATTTTTGAATAAATTGGTCAATTGGTCTACTTTTAGCAAGTTTTGTAACTATTCTTTTGTAAAACAGCAAGTTGATTGATATACATTGTATCCGAACTTCAATTCAAACCGGATAACTTGTTAGCTCACCATAGACCATGAAATTGTTTTGTACACTTTCTTAACTTCAGGATTGTTTTACAAAATTACAATTGAATTTTTTTCTACAACATTTTTTTATTTTCAAATCCCCATACCTCTGATGAGTATACTAAAAACTGTCATTACAAGTGAATCAAATATTTTCAGTTTAAGATGAACAGGAAGAGATACATTCCTTTATTTCTTATAAATAGCAAACACCGATTTAATTGTTTGTTCAGCAGGTTTTTTCCCTTTCTTTAAAAACACTACCATTAACTTTATGTTCTGTACCTAGATATGTAAACAATTCTTATAAATCTAATTCTGTATTCCATAACATCAACTGGTGTTGTGGTACCGATTTACATCTTGAGAATATCACAATTTTTTATCTTTCTGATATTAAGTTCTAATTTCCATGTTATGCAATATTGTTAAAATTCAGGTAACATTTGTTGTAGACCATCAAATATTTCTGATATCATAACAGTGTTATTGGCAAATAATATGATAAAAAGTTTGGGAATACATTTCAATATCATATACCGTAAAAAACTTGTATAATTTGCGCAGGTACTTTTTAGGGCTGAAAAATGCTGAAAAATCTTCTATCAGTATATTTTGCGCATCAAAAAATGGGGAAATACAATGTCCAGGGAGTCCCAAAACCGATTACCTTAATTATTGGTAATTAATCTAATTTAATGGAAACAACAAAGTGTTTAAAATATCCGAAAAACTTCCATAATTAGATACATGTATAAAGCGACTCTTAAAAGGCAGCATTACATTTATACTGTACTATAAGGTCCAATACATTTTAAAGTTGTATGGTCTATCACTTTCGCTCTTTTTGTCATAGTTAAAACTGTTTAAGTCTTATACACATTTTTCTCCGTTTCTCTGAGTTTTAAAAATTTCTAATTTTACCACTTTTTATAAAGTTGCAGCACTGGAAGTATTTTTAATTATAAAATTGAAAAATCTTTTTAACGTGTACACGTGAAAAATAGGCTCGAAAGAGGCCGAATCATTCCGAACTCTTCCGAACATCGTCGCGACAATCTCGAAGTAACACGAGAGTTATGAAACCAAGAGAAATTTCAACTATACGTAGTAAAACAAAAATTGTGGTCGACCTCAGCAGACTGGATCTACAAAGAAAATAATGCTCGCACATTACAATATTTGATACACTCATTATTGAATTACGGCAATGTGTGAATTAGATGTTTCAAATACTCGTTCTATGGACATATACCAGCACGATTTGCTCATATCAGCTAGAAGGAAAACGTAAACAAACACATGTGCGCTTACGCTGGACGTGTGGACGTCAGTCACGTGATACGATTCGGAATTCCGACAAAACCCGAAGGTACTGAACAAAACCAGGAATATATGATCCCTAGGTTTCGGCTCTCTTATAGGCTGACATATGGTTTTGGTGAGCTAAATCATCAAGATACATGTCCATGTTCAAATATCAAATGTTAAAACGACATATCGTTTCAGTGAAAATTACAAGAAATGCAACTTTAAGATAACTCCATTATGATCCATCAGAGTTACTTCCCTTCGTTATCTCTGGTAAGTCAGAATAGATACTTCTAGAAACTCTTGAAACTAAATAAAAAGTTAGAGTTGATTTATTTTTTTTATAAATTAATTTTCGATAAAGAATTATATACCAAAATGCTTTTATAAATGATTTTACGAAATACAAAAATAAAATCCTTGAGAAGAGTAGACAAGTATCACTAAAAGTTTTGGGAGGGACGACTTTACGTGAGTGGATTGTGTTTGTATTTTATAAGAATACAGACAGCACGCGCGCGTGTGTGTGTGGGGGGGATTATCGAATAAAATATTACTAATAGATTTTAATAGATTAATAGATAGTTGTCACACTTTGTACTAGAATTAAGATGATTCAAAAAGAAGAGGTTTTCATGGAAGCGCCACGAGTCGCGCATGTTAGCAAATGTGGAGTTTGAGATGAAATATCATGTGATGTTGATGTAGTCTTTACATATATGCTGGTTTCTTCATGAAAGAGTACATGGTATTGTTTCCTCGTCAGATCAACGCCTATACACATACATGTACATGTACCTTCTCTCAATCCTATGAATGGATACTTAATTTGACGGTGATCGATCGAGGATATCGGATAATCAGGAGTATTTCACAATGCTGTTGTCGGAAAATGTTCTTCCATCCTCGGTAACCCACTGTCAGCAATGTATCATTTACTGATATTAAAGATGCTCCACCGCCGACAGAGCATAAATGATATTCATCATATGAACAATAATTGGTGTTAAATCGTGTATTTATATGTCTAATTAACACAGAAAATAATATAAAATAATTTATTTTGCCTTTGGGTCATGCACAATCAGTACTTCATTCCATATAGGATATAGTGCCACGGATTTTTTTCGGGATGCAATAAATTATTTTTCATACTTTTAATTTGAAGTAATATTAGAAGCTGAAACTTTTCAATGGTGGTAATGGTATAAAGTAAGTAACTTTTGTAACTGAAGAAAAATACTAAATCGTCAGCTTCTGTTTTAGATAGTGAAAAAATACCATTTGTCAGCGGTGGAGCATCTTTAATGTTAGTGTGTATATCGCCTGGGTTTACATGTATATATCACTGCGTTACCGAAGATGATGTTCTTCCGATTACCCACTATCCCCGGAGACCGGCCGGTCGAGATCTTTAATTCGTGACCGTGATGTGAAGAGTCGTATCCATGTTTCAAAATTAAGCATCAATAAAATCACAGGGACCTGGCACGAATTTGGTACGAATTTCTAACCAACAGAATTTATATATCGTGCGAAGTCCCTGTGAATAAAATGGGTTCAAGAATGGAATTGTACATCCGAAATGACTCTTATGGCAACAATGCTTTTGAAATCGTACATGTAAATCGTAGTTGCCGAAATTTCATTTTGAAATCGTACTTGTAGAAAATAAACCTCAAATAACTGGTCAATCCTCACACACGTTTGATTATTGTGTAACAATGAGGGATAGTTCAGGCGACAAAGCGTCCAAATTAATTCATGGCTGGGGTTCCAGGAAAAAGACTACCGACCAGGCCTATGGACAATCACGGTAATTGCTTTAGACATACAATAACACTACTGGAATCAATAACATACAAATAGGCTTGAATTTTCTTATCAATTTTATTTTCCAAATTTTCATTGTTGGAATCTCTTCAAAATGATGAAGAACAAGATGATATGAATAGTATTAATGGAAACAATGTATAAATGATGAAGTATAAATTACAAGATGAAAACACCTGTATCAGGCCTCACCATATAACAAATATATAACAAAAACAAGCTTTAAAAACACTTTAAACACACTTATGAAACATTTATCATGATAAAAAGAAGTATGTCATATTTCTGATATGAAACATATATTCTAAAATTGTATTTAATTTACCATTATATATTATTTCATTTTTTTGACTTAATTACAAATTTACACTAGTTATCTCCCTTTACAAGAATTTTTAACAAGGACCATCTGATACAATCTGGTAGATAAAAATGATTATCAGCTATCTTTCTTTACCAATAATAGCCATTTTAAATCAGTTATATGGAACAAATATCTACATCTTGGATAAAAAGAATAATTCTTAAGGTAAGGTTTTCTTGTATCAAATTCCTCCCATATAAACAATATCTACATTTGTTAAAACATCAAAATAGGACACCATACACTCAAGATGTGTGCATTAATGCATCATTTATAGACATATGAACAAAGTCAAGCAATTATGTAGGATTTATATCAAAACAATACTGTTTATCAAGTTTTGTACAATATATATTCTGATTTACCCATCTGGGTTGAAATGGACTTTATGCTTCATCAATAAATCTTATTCAATAAAATAATGGAATATTCCAGTCTGGGTATTTTCAGCATACACAACATTTGGCACTCTAATCATGGCAAATAATATTATAAATCATGCACAATATTAACAAATTGGTAAATTACTGAAATTGCACAATTAATTAAATGAAAAGGGAACTACAAATTTACACATACCTAACTAAATAAAAGATGAAAACTGACAAAATATTTATTTATAATCATCAAATTCAGTAACTGATAATATAATAACCAGTGATTGTTACCAATGTGACCTTCAAAGAGAGATAATCTGGATTTATCACCAATAAAGGGAAATAATATAACCTACAAAGGGAGATAATCTGGATTTATCACCAATAAAGGGAAATAATTACCAACAAAGGGAGATAATCTTGATTTATCACCAAATAAAGGGAAATAATTACCAACAAAGGGAGATAATCTGGATTTATCACCAATAAAGGGAAATAATTACCAACAAAGGAGAAATTTATCACCAATAAGGAAATATACCAACAAAGGGAATAATCTGGATTTATCACAATAAAGGGAAATAATTACCAACAAAGGGAGATAATCTTGATTTATCACCAATAAAGGGAAATAATCACCAACAAAGGGAGATAATCTGGATTTATCACCAATAAAGGGAAATAATCACCAACAAAGGGAGATAATCTTGATTTATCACCAATAAAGGGAAATAATCACCAACAAAGAGAAATAATCTGGATTTATCACCAATAAAGGGAAATAATACCAACAAAGGGAGATAATCTGGATTTATCACCAATAAAGGGAAATAATTACCAACAAAGAGAATAATCTGGATTTATCACCAATAAAGGGAAATAATCACAAACAAAGGGAGATAATCTGGATTTATCACCAATAAAGGGAAATAATCACAAACAAAGGGAGATAATCTGGATTTATCACCAATAAAGGGAAATAATCACCTAAAAGGAGAGATAATCATCAACAAGGGAGGATCATAAAAAAATTGTTTCCTACAAAAAGATAATAGAAGAATTCCACATCTAACTGCATAGAATAATATCAAAATTGCATATATATAAATCTTCATCGCTAAACAAATATTCTCTACTAAACTAAAGGATTATAAATTATTCAATTCTCTTGAATAAAAATTATATGAATTGGATAACAATACTTCATATCCCCAAACAAACTATATGTAGTGTTATACCTTGGCTTCTCTCTTGCCAAAAGTCATTTAAATAACATTTGTATAACTTATCTATCTATTCCCCCAACAAGTCATTCTTGGTGTTCACAACAAAAACAATACAATCTACCAACTTCCCCCCAAAAAATTGACCTACAATTTCTACAGTTTCACAGTTCTACAGTTCTCAAAAATCAATTCCAAAACTAACTTCCCCAAAACATCTAACACTTAAGTGTGTAAATATATGTATAATTTCTACAGTTATCTAATTTGACAACACTCAGATTCTAAACATTTGAAGATATTTTAAGTAATAAATATATCTACAACAGAATATCCTTCCAGTTGTCTGTTTCAATTTGGATATCTGTGGCAATTTCCTAATAGTAAAATATTTTTTCTATATTTTCCCAAAAGAATCGGTACTCATTTCCCTCAACAGTTATTGCATATAACAATTCTTAAATCTCTATGACGATAAATAAAACTAAAAACAGGCGAGGGATTTCACAGGATCAACCTGCTGTCCATGTCCTGTGAATTACACAACCAACGACAATATCAACACACAATCTCATCCAGTTATGGATTATTCCCTTAGATTTAGAAAATAAAACTAGCACTGCCCAAGGGAAAAAATCTAGTACAGGTATTAAAATTTAGAAGAATCTGATTGGTCAGGTCAATTAAAAACTATTTTACATAAATTGATTTCAATAATTTCTCAAAAGGAGATTTCTGTTTGACTATTTTTGAAACAATTAAAAATGCCAGATAATTAAGATATTATTACTTGTAGAAAATGAATGACTTAATTCTGTCAGGATTTCTATAAAAGGTGTTCACACATAATGTATGATCTGTTACCATAGCGATAATGAACCAATCACAGTTTGTTTTGATATTCTGTCTAAAACAGATTTTAAGATGAACATCTTGGAATGGCGACTGTGCTTCAATGGGTAAACAAATGTCTTAAAGACAAGATGCTATGATATAAACAACACTGATGGAATCTTGACAACACGTCGACAAATCAATACAGTCTATACGATGCCCTAAGACATCTCTGACAGATTCTGTAACTTCTTCGTCGGAGCAAAACTTCCATAAATTGGAGAAAATGTTTTCTTCTCTTAAACTGATGCTTTTCATGCTCCAGAGAGTCTTACTTTTTACCTTGTCCTCCAGGTCAAGAGTTTATGACCTCTGGGTCATGCCTCAGTGACCTTACGTAAAGGTCATGCATGTGGGCTCAAGGCAGGACACCTTTTGGGAGGGTGTCTTCGTCCATGCAGATCATCCAATATGATGAAGCTTAGCAATGGATCTCCACTCAAGCATGGGAGGAAGCTTAACGGTGATGCCTCTGATCACGGGAGTGACCTTGGTAGATGACATTGGAAAACAGTTCATCACACCAGATGTTTGATCATGATGTTAGGAAGGGCGTTTCTTCTCTTTCTCCACGAGGCTAAGTCTATTGTCTGCTGCTTCATGTTCTTTAACCAAAGTTTTACGTCAGTGTCTTCACCCTAACAGGATAAAAATATTGTTTTATAATGCAGCTATATATTCAATTTTATCGCTGTACTCATTACTTAAAGAAATACTTTAATGCAGTTGGAAAGTCATGATTTAAAAAAGAATTAGGCTCCATTGAAGTTGATGTTACAACAATGAACTTGACCTTTGACACTGTGTCATTTAGTTTACCATATTCTTAATTGACCTGAATGGTTCCTTACCTTAAACACAAAAGGCTCCTTGTTGATCTCTAGCACTTCAAATGTATCATCTGAGTCAGGGTCATGGTTCACTATGCATCGGTTCAGCATGAACGGCTCCTGTAACAAATTTGTTAGGTAATTATTTAGAACAGATACATGTCATATAAAAAGCTTATCTCCCCTAAAAGATTATCTCCCCTTATCCAATGTGACTTGTGAAGTCATGTGACCTTGCCCAGCTATAAGCAGCACACATATGGCCTCCCTTCCAAATCCTAACCTAAGAAGAGGATGTAATATAGGAAATGTGGTCCTGTGATGTCATGTGACTTTTATTATCATGTGACCTATAGATATCATGTGACTGGTGACATCATGTGACTGGTGACATCATGTGACTTACCCTCAATGTCTGGTATTTGCCGTTTTTCTCCTTGAGTAACACCACCGCGGCCTGGATGACTTGAGTTTTACGAGGAAACAGGATATCGTCTACATCAGTTTGGTGCAGCTCACCCTGTTTATTCAAAACACGACAAACTTAGTATATACCTCTCTGTGTTTCGACGCCATGAAATCAAATTTACAATAAATTCAGTTGAGAGTCAAAAGTAGTACAATTACAAGTATTTACCTTTCCAAGAGTTAGAAGTATTCCTTGTACAGTAGAAAATTTGTGACGGGGACGTTTCGTGGCCCAGTGATCGGCTGACACGGCGACCTGTAAACGACATGTGGTGATGTCACACACATCTTTTTTGTTCCATCCGAGAATGTCAATGGCTGCCTATAAAACAAGAAATTCCAAGTATTAAAGAAAGAAATTTTTTACCTTTAATTCAATCTTTGTATTTTTTACTTTCACATTCTACAATAAGGTTCTAGCAAGTTTAACCAACTGTAACTAAAGAAATATGCCAGTTCTCAGGAACTATAAGGGAAGATTGACAAAGTAACAAGAGTTACTTCCCCTGAAGCATACCTGTCTCCATGCAGAAGGATAATTAAAAAGTTAATTACGCAATATCTTTTACACTGTTGTGCCAATGCCAACATCTGTTACGTAATTGTCAAACAATAGGCCTAAAAATCTTACAAATATATTTATACAATGACTCCTGCACAGATTCGCTGCAGGATCATCCCAAAGTACGACTGTCCTCCCACCTCCCCCCTCCCCCAAGCAGACGTCGACGTAACGTGACTTGGCACACAATTCTAATGCCATCATACCATGGCATGTCACATAAAATCATCCGACTATTGATTGGAAACTGTAGATTATTGGTAATATCATTCAAATACCCCTACAGTTTCGTAATGAGCTCTACCAGCCTTTGAGTTAGAGGCATCCATTTGTGTAAATAGGGGTGCATGGTGCTGATTTTCTTTTACTTACTCGGTTAAGTTCGACCTTCTCCATAGAGTGAGCTTGTCTTTGTAACAGTAGATCGGCGACCTTCTTCTTCATCTTCATAGAGCCACTGCTCTTCTGTGTTTTCTGTAATTAATTGAATCCTTAATTAATTAAGATTCTTCCTTTTGATCAACTTCTGTAGTCACACCAGGAGTAAAATCAAATTCAATTTCCTGGAAAGTCGATAAAAATACCATTCTCGCCGACTTTATGGTAGCAAGATTATAAAGGTATAAAATTTAGCTTTTAATTTCTTTGACAAAATTTTGAAAAAGTGAAAATGAAATGGACATTTTGGATTTTCCGATAAATTCTTTTTTTTTTATTTTTCCTTTCTTTTTTTCATTGAAAGTTTTGAATCACAACATCTGATTACTTACCGAGTTGATATGGGCTAGAATTTCCTCCATTTTAGCTTTAGCTGCCATGATAGCCATTTTGTCAGGATTTTCAGATGACGTCGATTTATAGAGGCGCTCTAGTAGTAATGGATATCTGTAGGAAAATTTAAATTGGGAATATGAATTGTCATGAATTTCAAACATGAATTAACACATTAAATTGCATATGAAAATCAGTGGGTTTTTATAATAAATATAACCTATCTGTCAATATATATTTTGACGATAGACACAGTATTTTGTTTCCATGGTTACCTCATTATTCGTTGGACAGGAAGGATGAGGAAGGACTTTAGAGGCATCCGTCGTAGAGCGACGTTATCGTCCTGTGAGGCTTGTAGGAAGATTCTTAGGAGTTCTTTCTCTTTCTCCAACTGCTCTAACAAGTTACCAGCGTGACTCTGCAAACAAATTAATAATTAAGTTACTTAAATTCTCCATATTTCAATTTTATCTTCCTATTCATTGATGGCATGTTTGATATTGAAACATGATGAACATACCTAAATACCTAGTTGACTTAATTACACACCACCATCACCCCCCATCAACTCCTTGACACCTCCTCCCCCCCCCCACCCCCCACCCCCACTCCATTCCCCAATCGTCCACAAGTGTAGTGGCATAGTAACATATCATATATAGCTTTCACATATTGTGTGCGTATCCTAGGTTTCGATAACTATGGTGATTCTATTCCAAAGAGGTGATAATTTATTGAATATCCCAACTTTGACATAATTCTAATCAATTTCCCCAGAGCTATTTAGGTCAATATGTCACAAGTAATGTGGCAATTGTCTGCAGACTTCTTCATGGCCGTCAACAATCCATCACATTCTGACAATGAGATTAATTATCGTTTAAAGTATTTTTCCTAAGATTAGGTCATTAAATGAATCAGTTAAAATCTGATATGAAAATAGGTCTAATGCTCTTTAATACTTTTGATGACATTTTAATACAAATTGTTTAAAAAAAAATTAACCAATCCCCAATTACATATTCTGTATTTGCACATTATAGAGTTATCTGCCTTGCAGGAAGGCATTGCTTGTGATGTCATGTATTTGTGAGCATATATATAACATCACATTTTTCAAAAAAAAAATGTGAATTACGCTCAATAACCAATTGATACCTGCTGTGAAGGGAGATAACTCTGTAAAAAACGGAATAAATGTCGTAGCTGGTGGCTACACTAGAACCTTACCTGGTTGACACAATAACTCTCGAAAGCCATCATCAAATCCGTTGACTTTAAAAACAAGTTGCCAATGGAAACTTCCACAAAATCCTGTAAAAATACATTAAAACTTCTTTAGATATTACTTAAAAGTGCACTTATCATTAAACATTCACATAGTTTACATTGTATTTTTTGTATGTTTTTAAGTGCAGTTATGAACTTTCTTGATTTTCTTGGTTGTGGTTTTACTGACTTATGTGAAATTAAAACAATGTCAAGGATAACTATTGTCCCTAATATTATTCCGATTATTTTCAGGATGTTATCAAAATTTCTATTCAGATATGCTGATATCAAATAAAAATTAGTAAATTTTTCTTTGGTTTCATGCTAACAAAATTTCTTTCATGCTCCGATGAAATTAAAAAATTGAGACATCAAATGCTTAATCGAAAAAAAAACAACATCAAATAATATACGTACAAGGTCGTCACTGTTGATAGCGTCCTGAAGAGCGACGTCCAGTTTCGCTGTAAACTGTGTATTAGCCTGGATGAGCTGCTCCAAGTTAAGGAAGATGGCCTCCACTTGGTCAGAACTAAGGAGTCCGTTTGTTTTCATTGGTTTATAGAAATGCTGTAGTTATGATAAAATGAGATAAGTGTCAATCAATGATTTTCAAAATATTTATTTTAAAAGTAAGTTTAGATATGGTAATGTATACCTTGCGGAAAGAAAGAAAGAAAGAAAGAAAAAAAAAAAAAAAAAAGAGAGAGAGAAAGAAAGAAAAAATTATAAAAAAAGAGAGTGCATGATAAGAAGCCTTAAATTGCAAGACAATTTACAAAAAATTCAGATTATTTAAAAAAAAAAAGGATCTTTTTCAAGTCCATTTGTTTGGGGGGTTGGGGAGGTGTTACAAATTATATTGACATTTCTGACTATATTATTATACCATTCTCTCATATAAAGAATCAATGAAATAAAACAAATAAGTTTGACTGAATTTGAAATATTCCAATATCTTTTTTTTTTCTATAGTATGTACAGAATACGCTCAATATCTAGGAATTTTGTGACTTTTTTTTTATCGATAACAGTTTTACTAATTCTTTTATCACCTGACCTTTTGTGAAATTTGATGCCTTACACATTCACCCCTGTAGACACCTTTAAAATCTTCTTATTCAAAGGATGGAACAGTCCATTATGAATTTTCAGGGGTGAAAGAGTTAAAAGTGTTAATGTAATTGCTACAAGATTATATTCCATGAAATGTCGTAATAAACAATAACTTACATCTTTGAGAATGTGTAAATCACGGCCATAACTTTTCTCAGTGTCCCTAATTTCAATAATGATGTCTTTTCGTTCCGTCTTCCTCGACTCTTTGTTAACACTGTTGATGATGGACTCCTCATTGTCGTCATCTCTCTGTGAAAAAAAACCCAAACTTTCTTATCCAAAGCGCCAAATACTTATGCAGCCATCATAAGAACAAAAATATAAATATACTGATCATAAGGATATTTTAGCAATTCAAGGAAACACGGAAATATGATCACGAAATTTTGATCCATAAATAATAAGTAAATGTCTATTCATGATTTTTTTTTTCATTTTTACAAACACATTCATGTATCTTACTTTACAGACAAATAGGGTTGTGACCTTGTGGATCAGTCTTCATATTCAATATTGTCCCCTCATGAGAAAAACATACGTGCTCCACTGAAGGTTAAGTTGGATCATGATATTTTAATTTCTGCAAAAATCCATCTGGAATTTCCTTTTGCTATTGATCATAGCAATATTCAAGATGAATTTTACTTAGCTAGCTTTTCGGATTCCATGTGGCTAAGATTACCAATGTAAGGCTAAAAATTTGCCAAAGAAAGAAAACACATATTGATCATGTAATTTCTCCTTCTGGAGAACAACTGCTCTGAAACTTAACTACTGACTTCATTCTTATAATAACAACTATTTTAACGAATATTCCTGGTTCAGAGGCAATTTTTTTAACCTGAGGCTCAAGAAAACAAAACAGAACAATTACCAAAGACCAAGTATCTATCATATGGGTCTGACCCACAAACAACAGTTATATATGATAGAATGTCAGACACTTTAAACACTTGGCCATCATAAGCCAGAGGTGAAGGGCTAGTCAGGTAGAATGTCAGACACCTTAACCATTAAGCCACTGTGAGCCAGAGGTGGAGGGCTAGTCAGGTAGAATGTCAGACACCTTAACCACTTGGCCACCATAACCCAGAGGTGGAGGGCTAGTTGTAAAATGTCAGACACCTTAACCACACTTCAACTCCTTGGCTATCCCTAACTTGAACACTTACCCATAAAATATAATTGTAAACCATATTCACAGAGTAAATTCCAATTCAATGTGAATTAAACAATTAAAAGTTCCAAAGATGAATCAAAATGTCCAACACTGATGAATTCTCACTAATGTTAAAAGATATCACAGAAACTCTTAATCCAATATCACTCTTGGCCGTTGATTAGTATCTTGTAACAACATCAACTCTCTGTAAAGTTCTGCGCCTCAATACATCAACGTGTCGGTATGATTGTTGATAGTTTGTTATTGATCTGTTTCTCATTGGAAGGTCACCCGAGTCACCTAGTTACGTCCATAGCAACCAGACTGGAGGTTGACTGACTTACAACCAATCAGAGTCCAGCACAACTCAGGTATTTTCTACAACGTGCTGTCGTGTTAACTACAATGTGGGCATCAGTATGACGTCAAATCTTGACCAGGATTATCAGTTGATGGCACAAAGGCAAACATACTTCTGACTCTGAAGCCGACTTAGATCCCATTTTCCGTTCTGTTCAATTGCCAATTAGAAGCCCAAAATACATTTTTGTTTAGCCCACATTAAAATGATGATATTTCTAAATGAAAAATGGTCAAAAAGCAAAAATAATAATTATTATAACGGTCAATTATACAATGTATGAACATTGTTTTAAAATATATAGTTATTGGATTAAAAAATCTATCTGCTACAGAAGCATATATACATTTTGAAAACTTCCATAAATGTCTTATTGAAATTAAACTATAAATATCTACGATAAATGTTCTATCTATATAAACCTGGTGCATACTAGCCGCAAAATATACATCTCAGCTTGGGAGGACTTGCTTTTCTTTCATTTGATTGGATGAGCGTCAATTAAGTCCAATAAGAAAAAAAGTCCTGAGTTGATTCTAAGCCGAGTCAGTGATTTAAATCTATGATTATTTAATCATACATTCTATTAATTAGCTGTCATTATATAGTACTTTTAAAAACTTTGACCCTAAATGACCTTTGTGGTTGATGGACAGTAAAACCAAAACAAACAAACAAACAAATCATTAAATATCTATAACTAGGATAACTTGAAAATATGCAATGAAATGTTTTATCTATGACCCAACCCTCTTTTAATTGATTAAAACGTAGTTGCAATGGTCTCCTCCGATTCAATGTACATTTGCGTAGTGCCTTGAATACGGATATTTCTCACACATTTCCAATAATTGAGGTATATGCCCGTCTATTGGGTCGATAACAACATGCAAACCAACCGTCTGTCTGACACCCATTAACTATTTTGTAGCCCGTAAAACCACTACAGATAAGCAGGAAAAAAGTCCTTTTTGTTTTCTTTGTAGTGATAAAGGAAATCAGATTCATGGTTTTGACTGTGTAAAGAAGACGAGAATCACTATAGCAACACTCATAATATTATTTCGGTGTGTGCTACTTCATCGTAGGGTGATTTTGATTCGAGTTTGTTTATTTGTTGTGAATTCATAACATGTTGTTACGTCAGTCATAAATGTCATTTGAAAACATCAATCTGAGACAAGACGCCACATTTAAACTCATTATCCCCTGGAAACATATTTAGACTCTTCTAAATCAAAGACTAGACCAGTCCATTATGAAATTTCAGGGATGAATGTTGTAAAGGTGGTACCAAAACATGAAACCTGTTCAATTTGTTACTAACCATGGTAACCTAGGGCACAGGCAAAGCACTCTGGATATTTGTTTGTTTGTTTTTATCTATAATACCCCATTGACAGTTAGATAGATTTATGTGCAATATTTTAGGTATAAAAACAAAGCAGAGTACAAGAAGAAAAAAACATATATCAGAACATCTCCAGTTTCAGCATATCACAATATGGTTTAATTTGGTTTATATGACATTGTACGCTAGCTTGAAAATGTTGCAATAAATATCAAAACAATTATGACTCTTCTTGATAATTTTTTTTATCTGAAGTTGTGTTATTGAAGAAATTAGTAATTAAAAAAAAACTTTTAAATTTTACTTATTTTATTGATTTTATGCCAGAATAAATGATGATTGTAGAATTATTCTGTTTACAATCAAGATGAATAAGAAAAAGGAACGAAATGGGAAACTCAATGTATCAAAATTATCTTGACATTGAGCGAAAAGCTGAGATGAAAAAAAAATGCAACAATAAATGGTTCTGCTTTGTTTCATCTTATCATCAGCATACAATGTTTCATATGAAAAATTCAAACCATATTATTATCAAGAATAAAGTCCTTCTAATGTGCTAAAGATCAACGCCTTCATTTTACTGTTACTGAAAAATTGAAATTCATTTTAGATGTTATGCAAATGTTAATTACATAGCATACCCTAATCCTGTCAGCAAAAGTTAATTTCTCCCTAGAATGTATTGGGCAGAGGTTATGGTTTCCATAGATTGTTTTGGATCAATGCAAGGTCAAGGCCTATCTAGATTGTGTTGGACCAAGGTCAAGGCCTCCCTAGATTGTGTTGGACCAAGGTCAAGGCCTCCCTAGGTTGTGTTAGAGACCAAGGTCAAGGCCTTCCTAGATTATGTCAGTGACTAAGGTCAAGGCCTTCCTAGATTATGTTGGGCTAAGGTCAAGGCCTCCCTTGATTGTGTTGTGTCAAGGTCAAGGCCTTCTAGATTATGTTGGGCTAAGGTCAAGGCCTCCCTTGATTGTGTTGTGTCAAGGTCAAGGCCTTCCTAGATTGTGTTAGAGACCAAGGTCAAGGCCTCCCTAGGTTGTGTTAGAGATCAAGGTCAAGGCCTTTCTAGATTATGTAAGAGACCAAGGTCAAGGCCTTCCTAGATTGTGTTGGACCAAGGTCAAGGATTCTACTGAATATTTAACATCATTTCTGGCTCATTTGATATATCAATGTTTGGTTGACAATAGAGACAGAAAAAAAAAAAAATCAAAGTACTGAAAGTACTAAATGGCTCGGTCTTGATGATAGGAGAAATATATTTTTAAGGTCAATACTACTGTAGTTTTGTACAATAAGAAATATATTTGGCTGGTGTTCCTTCCAGTTTGGACTTTTGAGGATTCCTTGGACACCAAGGTGTAAAATAAGAGACACATACTAAAATCTTGGAAGCCTATTCTAATATTTCCTATGATGTTATATGTCAAATGATTTTATAACACATTCAGCATTTTCCTTGTTAATTTGATGTTAATGAAAATATCCATTCTTAATGACTATTGTCATCAAGTTCCTGGGACCACAGTATCAGTTAACAAGTATCGTTTGCAGCAGAGAAAGACAAGAGGTGTACTTTTCTATGACAAAATGTCTTAAATATAGAATATGTCTGTCCTCTAGAAGACTTATCAATATCACCACGTGATTTTTGAATAAATTGGTCAATTGGTCTACTTTTAGCAAGTTTTGTAACTATTCTTTTGTAAAACAGCAAGTTGATTGATATACATTGTATCCGAACTTCAATTCAAACCGGATAACTTGTTAGCTCACCATAGACCATGAAATTGTTTGTACACTTTCTTAACTTCAGGATTGTTTTACAAAATTACAATTGAATTTTTCTACAACATTTTTTTATTTTCAAATCCCCATACCTCTGATGAGTATACTAAAACTGTCATTACAAGTGAATCAAATATTTTCAGTTTAAGATGAACAGGAAGAGATACATTCCTTTATTTCTTATAAATAGCAAACACCGATTTAATTGTTTGTTCAGCAGGTTTTTTCCCTTTCTTTAAAAACACTACCATTAACTTTATGTTCTGTACCTAGATATGTAAACAATTCTTATAAATCTAATTCTGTATTCCATAACATCAACTGGTGTTGTGGTACCGATTTACATCTTGAGAATATCACAATTTTTATCTTTCTGATATTAAGTTCTAATTTCCATGTTATGCAATATTGTTAAAATTCAGGTAACATTTGTTGTAGACCATCAAATATTTCTGATATCATAACAGTGTTATTGGCAAATAATATGATAAAAAGTTTGGGATACATTTCAATATCATATACCGTAAAAAACTTGTATAATTTGCGCAGGTACTTTTTAGGGCTGAAAATGCTGAAAAATCTTCTATCAGTATATTTTGCGCATCAAAAAATGGGGAAATACAATGTCCAGGGAGTCCCAAAACCGATGTATGAAGGTGACAATTTCAATGCAAAATATTCCCCATAAATGCTTGACAACTTGCACAAAAAGTGTTGTATTTAGAAGAAATAACATATGAAAACTGCATTGTGTTTGTTTTCTTTTATTGGCCACCGTAACCTGAAACTGAAATATCTAGCAGATGTCCAAAACATCGGCTGTCTGGTCCGCCGTACTCCGTGCACATGTCGATGTTTTGAGATATTACAAATGAATAGTAATCAGGAATATTTGAAAAGAGTAGAATATATTTACATTGGCACAATAAGTAATTAGTGTGTTTGAGATCATTAACAATCAACAGTAATCAGCTAGCGGATACGTAGTTTAGCTTGCAACAATCACAGTGTGCATAATTTGTCGAGATTTGTAAGACAAAATATTCTTTTCCACCAGGTAAGATTCTAAGTCATAAAGGTAGATTGAAAATAGGAAGGGAGATAAAATAACCAGATAAATATTTGTAGCGGGATCAGACTGGGTTGACTATCGGTGATCAGGTAGCTCAGTCCGAAGAGCTATATTTTCTTCTCTCCTGTTACAGAATTGGCACCCAACTAAATAACCAACGGTTGTGGTGTTTGAAAGGGTCTCGTATGTATTCAAAAAAGGAGGGAGGAGTGTAGCGGGACTGGACTGGGTCGATTATCGATGACAAGGTAGAGCACGGTAGAGCACTTAGCTAGTGTTCGGAGAGTCCCGGGATTGAATCCCGGTCTTGCCGCTACATTTTCTCCTCTCCTGTTACATATGGTACCATACTGTGCATGTAGATATTCAAGGTAAATCAACAATGTTCGCTGATCTTGCAGAATTGCCTTACAGTGTTATAATGAATGCAGTAAATGTATGTCTCATTGGTGTGATTGATTTAAAGGCAGTTCATGTGGTGACCGAAAAAAAAGTAAAATTAATACATTGATAGCCAAGGCGGGGAAAACATAAGATGACCTGTGTTATACAAATTAATGTTTAATTGATTTTCATTAAATTGTCTCGAAGGTGATGATTAGTGTGTTATGAACGATAAGCTTAAAATGTTTTTGACAAAAAATATACCAGCTAATGTCATATTGTGCTTTAAATTTAAATTATCTTTTATTTATTCATTTCATTTCATTTCAAGCATGTACATGTCATAGAATATAAACAAATGTCAGGTATATGCTTAAATCATATTACAGTTAAACTCACAATAAGGAATTTGAAGATGATGATAGTAATTTTTTCGGATTGATAATTATTAAAATATTAAGCTTCCACAGTGGAAAATTACTTCTTTTTTGTTCACACAATTCTTCTCCTAGACTGTTTCCAGTTGAAATGAAACATGCATGCTGACATTCTGTAAAACATAAGGAAACAATAAATGTGTTAACAGAGTAATTACTGAAAAGGCTACTATCATATAATTAAACATTTTAATCATAAATACCAATACCAGCATAGAGGAAATATTATTGAAGTTTAATTCCCGCTGTTCTTCAGTCCTCCTGTTCTTACATGTAAGAGTTTTGTCCTTCATAAATTGTTTGTAATATAGCAGTTGTTATATAATGTGCACAAAGAAGTATAAATATACACACGTATGCATGGGTACAGTGGTAAATTAATAAGTTATACAGAAAATGATGGTGCTGATCATGAAAAGCGTAAAGTCTATTTTGTTGAGTGAAAAGTTAAAAAAACTAACATTGTTCACACCCTAAGATGTAATCGCACTAAAAAACAGTGATCATGTGGGCTTTTGTGCGATTTTATTTCTAAGACTGTGCCAGGTGGTAGAGATTAGTTCCGTTCGAGTGATCACACAATGCAAGTGAGAGTCGGGAATATGTTTATGTAAGTTTTGATTGCTAATCTCTGATGCTTGTTGGTAAAATATAACTCAGGATAATTGCTAAACAATTAACAATTAATTTCTCTACATTTGTTACAGATTGAAACAGCTTTTTAAGTGCCGTTTTACGGAAGAATTATGAAAAAGAAATCGGCATTTTCGTCGATCTAGTAGTCCAAAAAATATCACTTCGAGTTATATGAACATTCCATATATGATTTATGTCATTCGGCCAAAAATTTACTTCGTATTACCTAGTTTAATGAATATGCTGTATGTATATGATCAAAACGTCAAGCTCCTGTGGTGAAAATAACTGAAATGTTTTAAAAGTATGGTTAGTGGTAATCTCTGAACGTACTTTAGTATATGGATATAATCTGATATTTATACATGTGCTTATAAAATTATCGATAATTATGGATGTGGTAAATATTCATACCTTATTAACTGCCGTTAGTTTTAAGATTACGCCATCCTTGGACATTTACAAAATGTTCACCGTCTGTCACGTACTATTTTATCAGTAGACCAAATTTGTCCAAAATTTTGTTAGAGTTGTCTTTCTTCCATTGTAGTTCCGGATGAACGCCATGTGCCATAACACAGCCGTGATAAATGCATTTCCATTTCGCCATGAAATGTATTTGCTCCGAGACAAATTTGATTATAATTACAAAATGCATTAAGGTATCAATTTTGATGTTCGAGGTGAAATATTGATTTCATTTTTTTCCATTGCGGGATAACTGTCACTAATAGGGAGTAAACGACTGGGGGGAACCAGCTTCGAAGCGAAGCATTTTTGGGACGAAACGTCTTCATTCATTGTAAACACCATTTTGGGAACGAAAAGTCTAGATACTTTGTAAATAATTCAGGTGAAAATTTTCAAACAGAAGATCTTTTGGATAGTGTATATAGTAAGGATATAAAAGCCGTAATATACTATTCCTATTTCAACGTTACAGATACGCTTATATCAGTAACTTTCATATTCAAAATTTGCTATTTAAAATTCCCGGTAAAATCAAAGTTGTTGAATACACTGCCGCTAGGAGCGCTAGTATCTGCGAGCAATTTCTAAGCCAATCATATTGAGGAAATTGACTGTAAGAGAATTTTGCAACCAGGATCACAATGGCGAGGTGATCCTCGCCAAAAAAATGTTGATTGAATTAATGTACGTGACAATTGACATGCCTATTTTCTAATATTTTTCACAGAAAATCTTCATTATATAATGTTTTTTGGATTATGTAATGTTAGGGTTGATTTGTTTCCAAGGGAGGGGCACTGTATCATATATAGATAGATCCCCATCAGTTAATTTCTCGGTCAATCCCTGTCTATTAGATCCCGATCAGGACAAGAGACACAAGACAATGAATGCCTGTAAGAGGATCCTGTTGTTATGGATATTGCAGTAATTACTCTCCATAATACACTAGAGAGTTTCTGCTTCCTGCAATCATACACTTCAATGTCAATGACAAATCAATAGAGGTCAATGTTAGCTATTGTGTAATTTATCTCATCCACGAGGCTTGACCACACGTGGCTTGTAAACTGTGTGCATTCCAATTATCAAATTAGATTCCGGTTTTGAGGTTTAAGTTAAAAGACTTTTTTATCAGTTTAACAAAATATATCATAAATTGGTAAAAATATATCAACATATGTTTTCAGCACTGTATGCTGCTACCCAAACTTGAATTGTAAATATATCAAGGCCTGCCTTACTGACCACCTCTGTATAAAAACCACCTCTGTGTAAAGATCTGTATAAAGACCACCTCTATATAAAGACCACCTCTGTATAAAGACCACCTTTGTATAAAGACCACCTCTGTATAAAGACCACATCTGTATATAAGACCACCTCTGTATAAAGACCACCTTTGTATAAAGACCACCTATGTATAAAGACCACCTCTGTATAAAGACCACCTCTGTATAAAGACCACCTCTGTATAATGGCCACCTCTGTATAAAGACCACCTCTGTATAAAGACCACCTCTGTATAAAGACCATCTCTGTATAATGACCACTTCTGTATAAGACCACCTCTGTATAAAGTCCACATCTGTATAAAGACCACCTCTGTATAAAGACCACCTTTGTCTAAAGACCACCTCTGTATAAAGACCACCTCTGTATTAAGACCACATCTGCATAATGACCACCTGCTTATTAAAATTATTGATCTCCTAACTAGACCATTTCAATTTTACTCTGGCCTGTCTATAAAAAACAGATTGTCTAAAAAGACCTTTTATATGCCTTGTATTGTATTTATAGACACAGGTTTAATTAATCATACAGTTAAACCTCGTTAACTTTAGCACAACCACTACAAATTAATTACTTAGCAGTTCATTATTTATCCTACAAGTTACTTTACAAGTTTGGTATCAACCCAAATCTCATACCTTATAAAACCAAAAAAAAAAAAAAATACAAAATATGAAATCTGCTGAGTGAAACTTGATGGAAATTAACCACCAATATATCAATAACCTTTATCAGATTTTCTACTCAAACAACTGGGAACCATTTATCAAATTCTTAATAAGCCACAAGATCAAATCAATATTTCTCTTTACATTGGCATGGTATATTTATTAGATTTTTTCAATACTAAAAGCAGCTGGGCCACTACGTTGAGTTTATTGGATAGTAATATAAGGCGCGGTATTGGCTAATTCTTGTCCAATAGAATTCTTTGTTCATAACACTTTGCAAACATGACATTAATGTTATATGAGGCGTATTTTTCATACTCACAAATCAAGATAAGCTTTTGATATGTTATTCATCACCAAAAGTTACTAACATTTTGAAAATCATAGTACTTTCAATGCATTGGTTTTAATTTTACAAATACAAATGACAGCAAAAATTATTTTTAGCAGTACTGCCAAAAATAATATATGTGCATCTATTATGAAGCGAAATGAGTACCTACGGTCACACCATGAAGCCAAATTGTGGTCTACAATTTCATTTCACATTTTTACAGTGTTATTAGTACATGTAATTGTAAAGTGATTTATACAGGAAGGTTCCATCTAAACATACATATGGCATAAGAACAACAATTTTACAGCACATAATTTCTGTTTTGTAATTAACGTTTATAAGGCTTCTGAAACCATTTGAATGATTTGAATTGCTTAATTCATCAAACTTTATGGTTTTCAATAGATTTAATAATGGAAAACAATTAACACGCAAAATGTTTCGCCCAGTTACGGCACATCTTACACATCGGCACATCTGTGTTATTTTTTAACACATGTTAGGGGTTAATGCCTATAAAAGTAATTTGAGAAAAAAATGACAGTCCTAGGTTACTTTCTTTCCCAGTATGACTTTTCTTTCCCTGTATAGCATAAAAACAATTCGGTACATAAAGATTTTTTTTCTTAACTTAACTCTCTTTTAATTATTAACTAATGTGCCCATGGGCGAATTTATAAACAAGTGAAAAATTTACATGATTGTATATAAATTCATTACAGAATCACAGCTCAAAAAAACACGGTAAATTGCAAAAAGTTTGAGAGCTAAAAAATGGACGAATTCACAGTTGTCCATATTTGCAGTAACAGCCAATAATCGAATAAGTCTTATAGGGACAATTCAGTGAGGCTAATTCAGTTACTTAACCATGAAGAAAAGGTGACATAAATGTATTGTTCTATATTCCTTATGAAACATATAACAAGAAATATTGACAAATTTCCATGACATTGTTAAGTATTTTGATTGATACCGTTGAAATTCCAAATCGTTGATCAATACAATTAAGTAAGTACAACATGTACACTATACCCATACCCGAGCCAAAGTCACACATGTTAAACAAATGCAATACATAACCACTGAGGAGTTGATGAAACTATTTTTAGACAAGAACAAGCATTTAATAATTAAGGTAAACACACTACTGTAAGAGCAATAGGAGTAGTTCAAGATAAAAATTCCTTTACTACAGTGACAAGGGCCAGGGTTCAGCATACAAGACGTCCAACCTCAATGTGTAACAACGGACAATAAGCGAGTTTGAACATTTCACATACATTTCACTACAGTGGGCTTTTCTGGCATATCACAGTAAAACCAACTAATCTAATTTCTATTAGAACTGGTTTGTTTCCGAAATATGTGCAAATTTTAATGTACTCTTAGACTGAATTGTCCCTTTAATTATCTAATTTCAAAAGAATACAAAAATATTATATTGGTAGCCCAGTTGTGATATTACAATGCATAGACTTACGGTAGGTTCAATGATTGAAAATCCAGAGTTATCTCCCATTTTGGTAGTGAAACCATAGGAACCGCTGCTTCCTGTCGGACTTGGCGGAACTTCCTGTGAATCTTGACCTATGACCCCACTGTCTGTACTCGCATCACTGACCACACTCATTCTGACTCTTCGCTTTCGATCAGCTTCTGTTTCCTCAAGCGTGACAGCCTATGGAACGATCCAACAAAGTCATAATTATTTTCTGTGCGATTTTTCGTATCATAATTTGACAATTTCTCTGGCCATAGTTGTGAATGGTCCAAGTGACCAAGTGGTTAAGATGTCCCACCATATTACATCCAACCCTCCACCTCTAGGTCAGGGGTTTGAATCCCATTTTGGGAAGTTGTCAGGTACTGCCCATAATTTATTACACTGAGCATAAAATTGTATTCCCAGAAAACACTGTTGGAAGGGTTTTTTTCGGCAAAGATATCAGTAAAAAATATTTACAAATAAATTTTTTGAAGGCCCGCTACCTTTCTGGAGCAAAACACAAAGGTTTCTTAAAAACATTAATAACATCAGAAAATATATAACGATGGCCTAAGATAAGGTTACAACACCACAGATGATAACAGTGGAGAGTCATTTCGCTGTTTTACCATCTGAAACAGTGATTATCAACTACAGCGCAGTATTTAGGACGATGGCGGGAAACATAAGATGACCCGCGTTATGCAAATTAACATCTTATTTATTTTAATCTAATTTTTCAGAAGATGATGATTGAGTGTAGTATTACAGTAAGTTCATAACTTTTGCGTCTCTACAAAATTATCGATCTCATTTTGCATTACCATTTTAACAAGAGACCCAGAGGGCCTGTATCGCTCACCTGGTTAGTAATGTTCTGAATACAAGATCATTGTTTCTTCTCTATAGGAATTTAAATATTTACCTCTAAATTCCCTGTTGGGCCCAATTCTTTCTGCTTTAGGGGGTCAGAGCCCAAATTTATACACACTCTGTTCCCCTTCCCCCAAGGATGTTTCTGGCTAAATTTGGTTACTTTCCTTGCAGAACTCTATGACATGTAGCGATTTAAAGGAAATGTTGACGGACAGACGGACGGACAAACGGACGGACCGACGGACGGATGACGGATGGACGACGGACGCCGGGCCATGACATAAGGTCACCGGCCCTTTGGGCCAGGTGAGCTAAAAATTAAAATCCGTTTCAGAAAGGTAGTGGGCCTTTTACATTATCCATTAACTCATTCCAATAATATTTCATGATGTTGAGGAAACCACTATTTATATACATTTATGTAACTAATTTCTGATATTATGTACGAGCAATGTAAATACCTCATCTTCATTAGCTTCCTCAATCCAATCTTCGGTAAACCCATCGTCTGAAGGTAAACCTCGATTTCGTCCTGCAAATTTAAAATAAACTTGAATAATTACTTTTTGAGAAATGAAGTTGAAATAACTTATAAAATCAAAATTTTAACATTTTGAGAAGACTGCTTTCTGGCTTTCAAAAAGATGTACTTGAATAACAATGGTTGGTGATTATGGTTGCCATAATTATGTACTTAAATGGCTTCAGTTGCCATGGGGATGTACTTCAACGGCTTTGGTTGTCAGGAGATGTACTATGGTGACTACAGTTGTCATAGAGATGTACTATCATGGATTTGGTTACTATGGAGATGTACAATCGTGGTATGGTTGTCATAGTTTTTATTGTAATAACTAGGTTTGACGTGAAAATGTACTAAACTGGCTTTTGATGTTACGAATATGTTCTGTTAAGGCATGTCTCTGAGATACACGTTGATGATATACTAACTAAAGAACTGTCCTTGAGACGGTCGCTTGCCTCCAGCGAAGGGATCACTTTTGTACGGTCTTTCCTTTCGTTCTCTGCGTTTTTGCACGGCCTCTGGGGTGCTAGAGGATACATCGGAGGAAGAACGATATACATTCTGAAACAGTAGATAGACAACAAACTATCATAAAAAAATCTGAAAATGGCATGAAAACCTGATGATATTGTGACAAAAAAAAAAAGTCTGTTTAGGGTTATACCTGACTGACCATAATTTTTTTAGCCCCGATCGTAATTTTGTTTTCCAATTTTCTATGAAATGTTGGGATTTCGATCTCAGACTCCGGTTCCGGCCATTATTTTAGAGTGAAAGACACTAAAAAACAAAAAATCCAACCTACCAACCCTGCCAATGTAACCCTAAACAGACATTTTTTTTTTTTGCTTAATGGACATTGATATTGCATATTGATTTGGAAAAAGAATCCCTTGAAAACCAATGAAATCGTACATTTAACACATTTTATTTATCAAATAACCTAAGCATATTCACATTTTTCCATACCCCTATGGAATTAAAAATAGTAACTTCAATGCTGAATAAGTTCCATTTATTTATAATGCTATTTCTTTGGTTAATTTATTCTGCTGTTTAAAGACCATTTTTTACTTTATAATTAAGCAATCATTTTTCTTATGAAGACCAATTTTTATTATTTTTATTACTTACTTTATTTCATCGGTTAAAGATTCTACACCACGGACGAATGGTATTTTTTGTGATCAAACACAGGGGCAGACGAATACGTATTTTTCTTCAGTTACAAATGTTACATAATTTTACATCATATTGAAAAGTTTGAGCTGCATGAACTTATTTTATTTTAATATAAAAATATTTCAAACAAGGACATAGTCATTCAGATCCCCCGCCAATGGAGATATCAAAGCTGAAGTAAGTTTGATTGTGGAGACTTATGTGTATGAAAATAAAACAGGAAAAAGGAAGTTGAGCTAAAGAAAGATGGAGTATAATTTAAATAGAGCAGGGCTACAATTGTTGAATCAGGTATACAGCCTTGACATTTATATTAGACTATATACACAAAGATGGGTGGAGTTTTGCAAAGTAACATTTACCATTTACCATGATATTTTCAGCAATGTTTCCATGGTAACGGAAAAAGTGCAAAAAATGAAAACCTAAAAATAGCAAAAGGTACTACTAAACCATAAAAAGAATGTGTCTATGAAGTTTCATGGAAATATCTCTGCTGGTTTTAGAGTTGTGCTCCGGAAACGATTCTTACACAAAAATCTGCCATTTTTAGCAATGTTTCCATGGTTACAGAAAAAAGTACAAAAAGTGAAAACCTTAAAATAGTAAAAGGCACTACTAGACCATAAGACTAATGTGCCTATGGAGTTCCGTGCATATATCTCAACCGGTTTTCCAGTTATGCTGCGGAAATGAACCTGGTACAAAAAATATGATATTTTCAGCAATGTTTCCATGGTTACGGAAAAAGTGCAAATACTGAAAATTACCTAAAAATAGCAAAAGGCACTACTAGACCATAAGAACAATGTGTCTATGAAGTTTCATGGAAACATCTCTGCTGGTTTTAGAGTTGTGCTCCGGAAACGATTCTAACACAAAAATCTGTCGTTTTCAGCAATGTTTCCATGGTTGCAGAAAAAAGTACAAAATGAAAACCTTAAAATAGCAAAAGGCACTACTAGACCATAAGACCAATGTGTCTATGAAGTTTCGTGGAAATATTTCTTCTGGTTTTAGAGTTATGCTCCGGAAACGAACCTGGTACAAAAATAATATATTTTTCAGCAATGTTTCCATGGTTTCGGAAAAAATGCAAAAAGATGCAAACCTAAAAATAGCAAAAGGCACTACTAGACCATAAGACCAATGTGTGTATGAAGTTTCGTGGAAATATCTCTACTGGTTTTAGAGTTATGCTCTGGAAACCATTCGTACGGACGGACAGACGAACGACGGACGGACGGACGGACGGACGGACGGACGGAACCCATTTGTATATCCCCCGCCAACTTCGTTGGGCAGGGGATAACAATTAATTGCGTCTCAAAAAAAATCTGTGGCACAATGTCATATACAGAAAAAGTACTGATTGTGCATGCAACAAAAGTAAAATAAATTATTTTAAATTATTTTTTGTGTTAATTAGACACATACATACACGATGAAACATTGATTGTTGTTCAAATAATAAGTATCGTTTATGCTCTGTTGGTGGTGGAGCATCGTTATTTTGCCTTTTAACGGCAATAATGAATCATTTAAACAATTATTTTTCTTATAATTAATTTTTATTTGTTTTCATACTTTATCCGACTTTCTAATTGGCAGATCCTTTTTCTTCATATACTATGAAGAAAAAATCAGAGAATGGCGCAAAAACCCGACGTTATCATGACGTCACAATAGAGACGTCAACGTTGCGTATTGATTTATAAAAAATAATCCATTGGAAAATCAATAGAATTGTATGTTTAACCACATTTTATAGTATCAAATAGTCTGAAAAATTAATTATAAGCATTGATGTTACTATTTTGTAACTTCTTAGGATTATGAAATAAATTTTGTTTACAAACTTTTGTGTGAATCCGCGTAGAGAATCCGCGTAGCGGATTCACACAATTTGCAAACGAAATTTCTTTCATAACCCGATGAAGTTAAAAACAAGAGATCCCAGAGGATCTTGGCGCCCACCAAAGAATGATCTATATCTGACAAAGGAAAGATGGATCTTTTCTCTACTTTTTAAACTTTTTCAAACATACTACAGTTGAGACTGTCTTATGTGACTTTCCAAGGGACCATTACAAAAAAGTCACATAAGACAGGGAGTCACTTAAGACAGTCCAACCGCAACATTACTGTTTGAAAATCTGTAGGTAATTGTCATTAAATACATATCTTGTTTATTAATATATCAATTAACCTGATTTTCTTTTAAATGAATTTAAAAATAATAATTATCAATTTTTAGAAAAATAAAACTGATTTGTTTTTTATATAAAAAATCATTTAGCAATACATGGCACGTACATTGGTATTTGGGTTTAAACTGTGTTTAAGACAAAAATTATATCTGGAGGGGGTGTAATTTTGGATTAAAAACCCATTTTTCTTCTATTTAAAAAAATTATCATGGTTTTAACAGAACACAAGAAAAAAACCACAAAAATCGAACCTGTCCTAAAATGACCTCTACAAAATAATTGCAGATGTTGTGTAAGCTTAGATGAAAAAGAGTACTTTTGTAGAGGTAATATTTCAAAGCCTGTGCTTTATTTTGCTGAATTTTACAAATCTACTGTACACCGTTACCAAATGGCGTCCATTACCGAAGCCCAAGTCGTGTACATTTGTCTTTACAAGACTGACTGGCACTTCAGGATGGCAATTATAATGACTTCTTACTCATATCAAGGAGTGAAATTATGTTTGGTCGTAAATGTCACGTACAAATCGAAAAGAGAGTCACCCACGCCAAGCCATAGATGATATACGGTAGGCAAAATAAACCATGCTGATTTATTTAACGTGTGACGTTATTTATTGTCAATGTTTACCATTGTTTATTAAGGAGAAATATCTGGATGGTACCTGACCTATTTTATAGTTTTGAAGCCAAATATTGTGGAAAAAACGATCTTTCATGATCCGTCAAAACTGGTTACACAGTAATGTACTCTAACAGACAATGTTTACTTCGATGTTCACACCTCTTTATCGATCATAATTAAGGGCGCAGGCGAATGAAAAGTCGCTCAAGACAGACCTTTTATAGTTTTGGGGTTGTAAAAACACGGTCGCTTGTCACGTAAGACAGGGAGTCGCTGAAAACAGACCATTTATATAACAAATTACGTTGGGGGGTCCCAAGTAAGGTCACATAAGACAGGGAGTCGTTACATACAGGGGGTTGCTCAGACAGTCTCGACTGTACGTACATATAAAATTTGAGACAGATCGCTTCAGTACCTTTTGAGAAATAGCGGTAACAAACTTCAACTATCAAAATCCAAGATGACTCCTTGGCGGCCATCTGGTTGATCAATCGGTCCCAAATCACTTTATGCACAACTAGGGCCCTAGGAGAACCTACATGTGAAATTTGAGAAAGATCCATTCAATACTTTCGGAGAAATAGCGATAACAAACTTTGAATATAAAAATCCAAGATGGCTGCCTGGCAGTAATTTTGTTGACCGATCAGATCCCTTCTGTACTATCTGAGAAATAGCCATAACAAACTTTAACTATCGAAATCCAAGATGGCTGCCTGGCGGCCATCTTGTTCACCGATTGGTCCAAAAATGCAATATGCACAACAAGGGCCCTAGGGGAACCTACATATTAAATTTGAGAAAGATCCCTTCAGCACTTTTAGAGAAATGGGGATATCAAACCTTAACTATTAAAATCCAAGAAGGCCGCATGGCGGCCATCTTGTTTTTCCTATCAGCCTCAAAATCTGTATGGCACAAATAGGGAACAAGGGTAACCTCCATGTGAAGTTTGAACAAAATTCCTTCAGTAGTTCTCAAGAAATATTGATACAAACTTCAACTGCCAAAATCAAAGATGGCTGCCTAGCGGCCATCTTGTTTTTCCGATCAGCCTCAAAATCTGTATGGCACAACTAGGGACCAAGGGTAACCTCCATGTGAAGTTTGAACAAAATCCCTTCAGTAGTTCTCAAGAAATATCGATAACAAACTTCAGCTGCCAAAATCAAAGATGGCTGCCTGGCGGCCATCTTGTTTTTCCGATCATCCTCAAAATCTGTATGGCACAACTAGGGACCAAGGGTAATCTCCACGTGAAGTTTGAACAAAATCCCTTTAGTAGTTCTCAAGAAATATTGATAACAAACTTCAACTGCCAAAATCAAAGATGGCTGCCTGGCGGCCATCTTGTTTTTCCAATCAGCCTCAATATCTGTATGGCACAACTAGGGACCAAGGGTAACCTCCATGTGAAGTTTGAACAAAATCCCTTCTGTAGTTCTCAAGAAATATCGATAACAAACTTCAACTGCCAAAATCAAAGATGGCTGCCTGGCGGCCATCTTGTTTTTCCGATCAGCCTCAAAATCTGTATGGCACAAATATGGACCAAGGGGACCCTCCATGTGAAGTTTGAACAAAATCCCTGCAGCAGTTTTTAAGAAATAGCGATAACAAGCATTGTTTACGGACGGACGACGGACGACGGACCACGGACGCAGGGCGATTTGAATAGCCCACCATCTGATGATGGTGGGCTAAAAAATGACATCATTGCTTAAATGAAATTGAAAAAAATTGAACGATTTTCATGGCTTCTTAAATTCATTTTGTAAGCTATATGACCTTTGCCTTGATCTTCACAACACCTAATTATCGGTAAAACCACACCAGGTCGTCAGACTCTAAGCTCGTTAATAGAATGTTAACAGTTACAGTGTGAATTCCTCTCCAGGTGATTTTTACACATAAAAAATGTTTACCTTTGTATGACCTCGAAAAAAAAGTTACAGAACGGCTAACTTTTTATTTGAAAATATACCATAATTGTTACTTAATGGCATACCTTGTAATTTGTCTGAGTTTGTTACCAAATGGCGGACCACAAATATCTTAGGGACGGACCACAAATATCTTAGGGACGGACCACAAATATCTTAGGGACGGACCACAAATATCTTAGGGATGGACCACAAATATCTTAAGGATGGACCACAAATATCTTAGGGACGGACCACAAATATCTTAGGGACGGACCACAAATATCTTAGGGACGGACCACAAATATCTTAAGGATGGACCACAAATATCTTAAGGATGGACCACAAATATCTTAAGGATGGACCACAAATATCCTAGGGATAAGGACCATGATGCAACAAGTTTTTATATTAGAAGCGTTAGGGCCTCAAAAAGAGGGAGTGCGTGTCTATGGGGACAGGGATGCTTATTTGGTCCAAAACCGTAAGTTCAATTTTGACTTACAATTGTTTCAAGAAATCAGGGTCATTTAAGACTGTGTACTCTAAGATGACCTGAATACGAGAAATATCTTACCTTTAAAGATTCACCTGTGGCCGAAGAATAATCATTGTCAAACTTTGTCCCGGTTTTCGTTTGTTGTTCATAAGGTCTGTAAATGTTATCGATACTTGTTGGTAGCCATGACGATGGCTTGTTGCTTGTGTCGGAAGAAACAGATTCTGATGTAGACATAAAAGACTGGTCGCTATTGTTACACGCTTCTTGTGTTTCCGTTTCTTCTTGATCGGAAAGAGGAGAATTTAACATCGGCTCAGGAAACACAAATATCGAGTCTTCACATATGTTAGGTGAGGCCATTGATGAAAAGTTGAAGTTAGTTGGTTCCTCAGAGAAGATTGGATTTTCTGGGAAGTAAAAAGTTCCGCCATCGGTTGGGCTGCTGTTGCCCGAATTTGGGAAGTCATGGACGTTAAATGGTCCTGTTGCATTCAGCAAGTCTGACAAGAACGGCACTGAGGATGTTTTAGTTTCGCCCAAATTTGGCAATGTTGGCGATTCTACACCATCAGTCGCATCATCAGGTTTTACATAAAGTTCCGATGGTTCATCATTGGGTGACGATGGTACCAGGATTGAAGGAGGTGGGCTAGAAGGGAGGGGTGGAGTTGAGGGCTCATTTGGTGGGGGGCTGGAGGGGAGAGGGGGAGGTGAGGACTCAGTTCGTGAGGGGCTGGAAGGGAGAGTTTGAGAAAAATCGTCACTTCCATTTCGTCTGTGACTGTTCACTTCAGATATGACTTCCTGAACTTGTGAAACTTGTTCACTATCCAGAGACCATGACGTCACCAGAACTGACGGCGCTTCTTTTGTAGCAGAGTTCATATTACAGTCACTCTTTGTTCGAGAGACCCTTGGGGGGCGAGTTGGCAGCTTTCTTTTTCTTGGCCTGATACCAGTCTGTACAATTTGTGACCTTGAGGGGTCATTGACTGGCCTTGACCTTGGCACAGGTCGAGGAGCAGTCACTGGTTTTGTTTGACGTTTTGGTATTCTTGGAAGAATTTTTGGCTTTTCGGGACTAGCTGGTTTATCACATGAGATATTGTCTACTTTAATGTCTTCCTTATCTTCAATACTTTCCTCTTTTGTGTTTGAGAAGTCAATGTCTTCCTCATCAATTTCATTTTTGTCTAAGCACACCGGAGGTGCTTCATAACTTTCTGATGTCTCCAATAAGCTCACTGTCTCCATGACGACACTTTCATGATTACACGGTTCGCTATATTCTGTGTTCCCGTCACTAGCATCCAGCTCTGCCACCTTTTTCTCCGGAAACAAACCACAATCTCTATCACCTGTTGATTGTATGTCAATAATATCATCGGTACTCGACTCAGAAGGCACTTCTAATGTGATGAAGTTTTCTTTCACTTCCGAGGTTTCTGTTGTAGTAAATGTAAACATTTCACAAGTATCCTCATTCACACTACTAGACAGACTTAAACGTCCAGGATCACTTTTCATATTGCACATTCGTAGGTTTGTAGGGGTATCCAAATCTTCTAGCACTAACTTGTCGTCTTTATCAAGTTCAAGGTCACATTTCTCAGGGTCGCTCTCCTGGAGGCTGATGTTTATTGGCGGTTTTTTACTCGGTATTAAATCTGAGTTCTCTTGCTCATCGTCGAACACTTCATCAGACATTTGTGTTTCCATGGAACTCCCCATCAAGGCAAGAACAACATCCTTTGGTATCTGACTATCACTGTTTCTATCTGTTTCTATAGCACTAGTTATCTCCCCTGAACTATGTAGACTTGACTCACTTGGATGACATCCTCCCTCTCTAGGGACAGAAACACCAGTTACCTCCTCTGAACTATTTTGACTTGACATACTAGAGGTCTCTGTCTCAGCAGGGAGAGTCACACTTGTTACCTCCCTTGAGTTATGTTGACTTGATAAACTAAGAGTTATCTTCCCTTCTTCTGTAGTGAAAACACTAGTTTCCTCAATCAAATTATGTTGACAGGATAGACTAGAATTTTTTGCCTTTTTATTGAAAGAGCAATTAGTTACCTCCCCTGAAATTTGTCGCTTTAACTCACTGGGTGTTTCTTCCTCCTCTAAAGATAAAGAAACTTGGGTTATTTCCCCTGAATTATGACGACTTGGCACACTAGGGGTCTCCACCTTTGTTGGGAGAGATACATTGGTTACCTCCCCTGAATTTATCACACATGCGCCAGCTGTCTCTTGCGCAGAATCAACACTTGTCTCTTTATCACATTCTGAATTCTCTCCTTTCACAGAATCTATTTCCCCAGAAGCCATTTTTATATCACCTAAATCTTCAGTTTCTACAGAATGAAATCGTTCTAGTGATGGCATTTCACCTTTTTCTCTAGGAACTGGCGTTGGTACTGTTGTCTCTCTCAACTCCAACTGTACCGGAATAGTTCCTTGTACATCCTCATCCAACTCATTGTTCCCTACCGCACATGTATTCAACTGCTCATCACATTGAATGGTTCGTGTTTTTGGTTCAACTCGCTCAAGTTGCTCAACAGAATTTTTCTGTTCATCCTCAGTTATTGGATGTAAGTGTTCAGCAGATTCAGAATTTTCCAACGAAACGGCCGTCATAAGAACAGAAGCTTCTGCCAGACTCTGAGATGTGACCTCCGGCAGACGAACAGCACTTTGGTTATTATTCAGAAGAGACTTCGCTTCCTTAGCGTATTGATGGCCGCTAGCAATCCGCATCTGTCTCTGTTTTCTAAACTCAGAAAAACTTGGCACATTGAATTTCTGTCTTTTACCTCTGCTAGAAATAGCAGTCACTGCATGTGTTCTTTGACCATTGATAGTTACCTCCCTTTTCGCACCAGCAAGTTCATCCACGATATCTTGAACTTCCTGTCCACTGCTGATCGATACCCGTCTACGTCGTGTCGTATCTTTATTTTGACCGTTCCCTTGACCATTATAGCTTTCATTCCTTTTATCGGCAGTAGAAAAGGATGCCGACTTTGGATTGTTACTTAAGGGACTGTCAAATGTTTGTGATAAGTCTATATTAGTAAGGTCTACGTTTGAGTAGGCTTTACGCATCCCACCACTGAAAACTCCACCACGCTGTTTGTAGATACGCTCAAGAATATTCTCATGGTTTGGTCCGAGATATTTTTGGAACAGATTACTACTAAGAAGTACATCAAATCTTGATGACACTGGTACTCGCGACAAATGATTCATGCGCGAGTTCGACCGATGCATTCGACTTTTTTCTAACAAATCTTCACCATCATTACTAACCTCTTGATCATTCAAGTTTTTCATCTGTCTGATATTTTTACTCGCTTTTGCAACAATTTTGCGCGAGAAAACCCCCTGTACAACTGGCGTATCAGATCTTACATTCCCCACAACATTTGCTTCTTCGGCAGGGCTTTGAATGTTATTAATCAAATCGACTTGTTCATCCGTATCATCCATGTTTTCTTAATTCTCAAACTGTTCACTACTAGGTTTTGTATTTCTGTCGTGCATTTCGATGAGATTATCTCCCCTTTCTTGGGTCATGCTTTTCTTTCGCTGACCTGTCGGAGGTCGGCGCTTGACCAATTTAGGTGGTCCCTCTTTTATTTTGTTTCCATCTTGATGTGTTTGACATCCTTGACCTTGAGCAGGTGAGATTTTGACCTTGGAAACATTAAACTGATGGTCAAGGTCATCCTGAAGGTAAGGCTGATTTATGCATTTTCTTCCATTGTCACAATCAACAATAGAGGTCATCGGCTGATCCGAGCTTCAAAACTGGCTGTTTCGTTCTACTGACTTCTAAATCTGAAAAGACAGAAAGAAAGAAAACAAATTAAGTATTTTGTGAAAAGAAAATCTGGAAAAACAGAATTCTGTAAAATTTATGATTAAATTGTTATCTACGGAATTCAAAAGACACTGAGGGAAACAAGAATTTGGAAGACATTTTTGTTAACAAGAATTTGGAAGACACATTTGGAAACAAGAATTTGCAACACAATTTTGGAAACAAGAGTTTATTCGGATGACAATTCAGTAATAATATTGCGGCCTTGGTATGCGAAGTTTTATAACACTATTCGAAAATATTGACAATTCCAGTAATAATATTGACTTGATGTTTTCAAAATGACCTTCTACTGACATAATCCTCTATGACAAAGTCTACATTAAATAATAATACACCTATGATACTATTGTATCATGTGTACTGAATATTTGATATTCATAATCATACTACCCACTCCAGATCTTGTGAAAAATGTAAAACTTGTTTGTTTTAGATCTTTGAAAAAAAGTTCAAATTGTTTTTTCAAAAAATGGTTAGAAATGTCTCAGACTCTAAGGCCATTGACATTATTTTTTTTGCTTCTTTGACAAAATTTCCACATTTTCAAAATGTAATCATGTTTAGGATGGTTACTTAGAGCTAGCTATAGAGAAATTATTCAAAAGGTATTTTGATAAATAACTGTTTTTTTCTATAATCTTCTTATTTTTTTTATAATCTTCTTATTTCTGTTAAGGTGACTGTAACTATCTATACATATGCAGAGGCTAAATTGTTAATGTATTTCTGTCTTGAATGTAATCTTATATGTTTTTACATTGCATTGAAAATTGATTCTATCCCAGACTGCCAGAGTCGTAAAAGTTTGTTTTTTTATTTTCAATTAATGCTAAATACAAAATTTAACCACAGGAGCTTAGCAGTCTCTCAATAATATATAGCATAAATATATAAAAATACCTCCTATTTATATAGTCTATTGGGGGTATTTTGATATATTTATGATATATATTATTGACAGAATGTCAAGCTCCTGTGATTTAACGTATTTACATCATCAAAGTGTATAACGACATACAAATGTTAACGAATAATTATCCAATCAAATATAACTAAAACCACTTAAAGTTCACTTTTCTACTTTAAAACTTTTTAATTAATGAAAACCTTAAGTTTTCTATAAAAATCCTCAAATCTCCATTAAAATTCCAATGTATATGGCCCTTATTTATGTAAGAGCTCCATAATACTGGCGGCTCAGGACTGATTTAGAAACAATTCAGTAGATACATGTATATATATACAAAATGGCGTCCTTTTAAACAATGGTAAGGACATATTGGATTTAAATAATTAAACCCCACCCTCTTAACTGTATTACAACTTTGAAATCAGATTCAATAATTCATAAAAATAAAGCATAATTGTTGTATATATACTCACAATGAATGTATACTTAAAGTTCATCCCATGTTTCCATTTAGAAATAAACGTCCAGATACACTAATTAATTAACTAATTAGCTTCACACCTTAATTAGTAATGAAGGATATTTAAACAGCCGGTAGCTCACTACCGATTGGGTAGCTGCCAAAAAATCACAGTGCTGGAAACATTCTAAAACATAGCCCATGAACAGTTCAGAACCGTCAAAGGATATGGCGGTACTGGAAACATTCTAAAAACTCATGAATAGTTCAGTCAAACGATACCATAATGGATCTGAAGTACAGTCGATCCCATCTATAAATACAAGAGACAAACAAAATATAATCTTTTCAGCCTAATCTCATGCACCCTGCTAGACACATTTAGACTCACCTAAATCAAAGACTAGAACAGTTCATTATAAAATTTCAGGGGTAATAAGTTAATACACAATTATGAGACCACATGATTAGCATGGTCCTATTAAGCAGGTACGTGGTCTTTATTAAACTTGAATTAGTTTTATTTGTTTAACCTCCCTATTATCAACCCGGGTCATTTAAGGAGATGTCATGTTTGTTGATGAAGGAAAGCCGGAGTAGCCAGAGAAAGAACACCAACCAGCGGTCAGTACCTGACAACTGCCCCACTTGCGATTCAAACTCGCAACCCGGAGGTGGAGGGCTTGTGGTAATATGCTGGGACATGTCAACTACTCAACTACCGCATACCCTAGCTTCATACAATTTCAAAGTCGTTACTGAGGCAGATTATATCATCCTTCAATGAACCCTAAAACAGTTAACTTTATAAACATACAATTACTATGGCAGTATATTTTTAAATTTAAATTGATAAGTCATAACTTTTGAATTACTCAGAACTTGATTACAAAAGATATTTCAAACATTTTTACTGAACCACAACATATACTGCACTCTTTTAAATGGATAATTGGTATTTGATTAAACCAATTTCATAGACAATTTCTCGAGGGAAATCAGGTTTATTTTCTTTTAATTAAAGGCGTTATAAGTAATGTGTGAAAACAACATCTTAAACCTTATATTTTACTCTTTGATCCGAATGTATACATGTACTTTATTTGACCCAATAAGCATCCATGGTGCTTAAAATTGAAATAAGTAAGGGGGGCTCTTAATGGATTTCAATTTCATAATATTACAGCACAAAGTAAGCCATAAATTAATAAGCAAAAGAACTTCAACAAAAAGAAAATTCTTATTTTCTGTCTGCATTTAATTCAAGGTATCAGGTTAGTGAATTTATCTGCTGTATTGGTTCAAGAAATGCTCTGAAATATTTCCAGAACTTATCTTGAACTTGAGTTCTAGAACTATGTATTCATACTTCGTTGGTTCTAGAACTGTTCTTGATAATAAGTTCTGGAATTATTCTTAAACTTGTTGGTTCTTGAAATCAATAACTAGTGTTTTTGAACTTAAGGCCATTTAGCGTTCTAAAATTATACCTGAAGTGTTCTTGAACTATTCAAGAACAGATCAAGAATGTTCTTGAACACTTATTCAAGACCAGTTCAAGTATAATTCTTGAACAGTTCCTGAAAATTTCGCAGAGGGTCAGGCATAAAAAATGCAGAGGAGCATTTATATTAATGGGGACACTTATAGGGTTGAATACAGTATACACTATAGATATACTTTATTTTCTGTATAAGGACATGCCAGCTAGGCATGGGAGGTGGCAGAAAGCTGGAGTTACCTGAAGAAAAAACACCGACCTACTGTCAGTACTTTGCAACTGGTCAACATGGGATTCAAACTCAAAACCTAGAGAGACAAAGACCTAGTGGTAATGTTTTTGGAACACCTTAACCACTATGTCACCACAGATCTCAAAATGTCGCAAAAATCTGTCCTTAAATATTGATCTGGACAATTTTTTTTTCAAAGATAGGTTTAATGTCCTATTAACAGCCAGAGTCTTTGTAAGGACGTGCCAGGTTTGTTGGTGGAGGAAAGCCGGAGTACCCAGAGAAAAAACCATCGACCAGCAATCAGTACCTGGCAACTGCCCACATGGTATTCAAACTCGCAACCAAGAGGTGGAGGGCTAGTAGTAGTAATATGTCAAGACATCTTAACCACTCTTTCTCCTAAATTTGTTGCCTGAGGTGGGATATCACGAAGGTGGACCAAAACGGAGTTACAGCTACTGAGACACATGTTATGGTGTACACATTGCCATTTTAATTTTTTTCTTTTATGTAACAATTGATTTGAACAAGTGTGAATGGAAACTAGGATACAGACACATGGTTCGCACAGATTTTCAAACCAAAATTCCAGCACTTTTCAAGCACTTTTCCAGCACCTTTTCTAGATTTTCGAGCACTACTTTTTTCTTCTACATTGGACTTGAAATCAGAATTTTCAGAAAACATGCCTACAATTTTGCAAGCAATTTGTTAGTACAATTTTGTAAGAGTAATTAGATTCAATTACACATTCTTATCAAACAACAAAGTCATCCCAAGTAATGTCTGATTACTGAAATTATGATAAATTGATTGACAACAGAGCTTTTGCCAGTGTTCTGGGAGCATGAAGTTTCAATTCCAGCACTTTTCAAGGATTTAAAGAAAAATTCCAGCACTTTTCAGCACTGACCCAAAATTCAAGCACTTTTCCAGCACTGACCCCAAATTCCAGCACTTTTCATCTTCTGTACGAACCATGAGACAAATGTCAAAAGGCCATAAAAAGTTTTCTTAACAGTAAATTCACAAACAGGAAAAAACATGCAGGTGAAAATTTAATTTTCACAACATATAACACAAAGAAGGATGTGGACATCATCGTTGTCACCACGTTATGCAAATAAAATGTTTCAAAAAGGATATTACAAAACAGACATTCTGAAAGAGTGCCATCTAGTCATCTTGATATTGCTCAAAAATGAACAGGCACTTAAAGAAACCAAATTTCACAAATTTATTGCTCAAAGTAAGTTTGCAAAAAAATCAAATATAGTTTTACAAAACACGACATTCTGAAGGAGTACCTTCAATTGAAATTTGGCCTCAAAAAGGGGGAGGGGTGCTAATTGGGACAGGGGCACTTATTGGTACATATTGAATACGGTATATTTTTAAACAAGACCAGGAAGGATAAACTTCAAAATCATAGTATACAATACACAATTAAAACACAATAAAACTTTAAAACCTTTACAGCTATTTGTCTTCGCCGTAGACATACAAGGATATTTAAACAATACATGTGCCTACGCAGATAGACTATCTCACATATACAAATTGTGCATGTACAGCATGTTCACCCCCGTAGACATATTTGGACTCTTCTGATTCAAAGGCTAGAAGAGTTCATTATGAATTTTTAGGGGTGAAGGAGTCTAAATTTTGAGGGGGCTGTATAGTGCTTTGTTTAAATGTCTCTTTGACAAGGTTCTTTCCTGTGTATTAGATGTGTATTGTTTCTTTGTGATGAATACAATTCGATAATGACTGATCAAGCTGTACTTATATACCAAATGGTAAAATGGATTTTATCATAAGCTCGGTCACCAACTACTTAACTTACAACAATCACATATATCCCCAACTTTATCAAGGCTGGTCGTGCTTTTCTAGTTTAATTCTTCCATTTTGTTATTACCGTATTCGCCGTAATTACCGCCCCTCCCCCTAAAAGCACTCCTTCCCTTTCCTGGAGAAGAGTTGAAGTTGTATATAAACGCCCCATCCCATGGATTTCACAATGTTTTACAACATGTGATGCCTCTAACATCAGCATTGTATCCCATATTACATGAACTTGCGAGTCTTTTACATGTGAATCACGACATAACAATGCGTCTTTAAGGATAAACGACATATGCATGTTTACTGTAGCAGTTTAATGCACTATGATGACAGAAAGATTTAAAATATGGCTGACTTTTTGGTTCGTTAATAAGCAGCCCCTTTGTTACAATGTTTGCTGTTAATTATGTTAATTGCATTAATTACGGCGAATACGGTGATACAAAATAGGAGATGAAAAATGATTATAAAATTCACCATCTCATAATAAATAAAGTTTTTAATTTTCAATCTTAAATTTAATGAATATAAACTTTCGAAAATTGATGATCTCTACATATACAGAAAGCCTACATTGACTTCCTTGGATTGATAATGCTGCCTACCTACTGAGGAAATTCCGCCGAGTTTTAAATTTCCAGGAAAGATTTTAGTTATCATTTTTGATAATTAAAACATAGCTGAATGTCGTCTTTTGCTGTTACAATACCCGATTATCAGCTAAATATCGATGACCATAATGTTACTTAATTTCAATGAGAAAATAACCGATTTCAAATCATGACTGTGTGATGCGTTTGCATGACTGCATGTTGACTCAGACTGTGTTGTGTCTCCTTGTGATACTGGAAACTAAAGCCATATTTATTATAGTGCTATCTCACTGAAGCATGTTTCTGTATTTATTACATATTTAGAAATATCAAAATTTCCTAATTTTTTTTATAACTTCTTAAACTTTTTCCAGAAATAGATCTTGCTCATGAATGAACAGTTGTGTATGGCTCCGCTTACGATTAGGATCTAGGATTTAGTGAAATGTACTAAGTCAGGTTTTACATCAAGCTAAAAAATACCTACAATCTTGATATAAAATCCCCCTTCACTAAGGTTGAAATATATGCCATTAATGCTATTAAGAAACAACTTAAATGTTGATGACATGTCATGACAGCTAAAAACATATAACTTCAAATTTTTCAGATTTTTTTTTGCAAGATAACTTAAACCAACACAGAACATAAATGGTTTTCTCATCAAACACCGAATGATTATAATGTTAGACCATTGCTTAAGTTGTTTTAAAATTTTTAGCTACGGATGACTGAATTCAGAGATCTTTCGATATCAAAACTACATTTTAACCATTTAAATGTTAACTATATCAAATAACACAACAGGAATTTTAACTACAAATTGTTGACAGAAACATCAACAAATTATCAGTGAAATCTTTTTATCATTTAGAAGATCAACAAATCATAGCAGTGTGTGACTTTAAATCCCAGCGTTTCTTAAACTTAAGGAGAAAAACATCACTATCTTTATATATATACACCATATATTCTTCTTTGAATTAAAGGTAAAATTGAACACTATCATTTTCTCCCATAATGACTTTTTTTAATTCATCACTCCCCTCGCTCCCACTCCCAACCCCCACCCTATACTGAAATTGGATTCACATTCTATGGTTGGGTCAGTTCATGATGTAATTTCAGGTATAAATAAAAGATTTTCTTTTTTTACTGCACTATCGTTGTCTTCTGTGTGCACCAATGGACAATAGCAACTATTTTTGTGTAAAATAGCATAGAAAAGCTCATTTATTTCATCAAATTTACCAAAAATATTTACCAAAATAATACATGCATTATTTACCTTTTAGTAATTGTTTCCGTCATTTCCAATCCCTTGTTGCTGGTGTGCTAGCCAAAAATTGTCTAATTTCTGAAACACATGGGGAAAAAAATCTCAGATAAATAAAAATTGTTCATGAAAAGGTTCGAGCTTGAAATTCATGAATTCATATCATATCATAGAATTTTGTAATTGTGTTTCTGATTCCCAAACCATGAAATGCTGAGGTAGCTATCAGCTTCTGAAAAAGAGAACTTGTCTAAAAAAAAGCCTGGTGACATATATACCCCATATACCTCACCCATTTATATTTATATTTACTTTGAAATAATATGTACAGTATTCACCCTCAGCCTCCCCGCCCTATACTGTAAGTACCTCTCTCCTTTTTGATGTCTCATTTTCGCCGACCTCTCATTAAATGCAGATCGAAAATATGAAAACCAATGATTTCTTTATTTGTTTTCCTGAAGTTTGTAAATTGATTTATGGCTTATTTTCTTCAGTGATGTTGTGAAAGGAAACTTCAAATTCAGTCCTTTTAAGTACCTATTGATTTCTTTTAATTACACAAGTAATTAAGTGCCCTGGGTGCTCATTGATTTGAATTGATTCTAATACTTTATATGGTCATATAATACTTACCATATACGATTATATATAATACTACAAAACGTTATGTCCTAAATATAAAATAGTAATAAGTTTTAAGCCACAAGGAGTTATCTACCTTGCACAGATGTATTGAACCCATACATATTATAATATATCTATACAATATACCTAACTGGGGATTCCAGTTAGTTTATAATGGCTTTTGTATTGAGAATCATAATCATTTTAGGCTTTGTCTAGATTGTACATACAGATACATTATATACATGTATGTATACCATATTCAACCCAATAATTGCTCTGCCGGTATCAGGAATCAGACAGTCCCTCTCGCTTTGTCCTGCTGGTATGCAGACACATTACATATACCGTATTCGACTCAATAACCACTTTTGTCCTATCAGCACCCCCCTCCCCCTTCCACACACATTTATAATAGTACTATATCAATGTAGATAGAGTAAACACATCCATAACTTTTATAGTCATCCTGAGTTATTTCCCTTGAAAAATTCAAACCAAATTCACCATAATAAAATCTTTATGTAAGAAGAGATTTTAGTTTAAGTATCCTTAATGGAACTTCAGAATTATGAAAGATGAACTCATTTCCACCCTGAAATTTCATAATGAACTGTTCCAGTCTTTGAAACAGATGAGTTCAAATACATCTTTAGGGGTGAATGAGTTACAACCCAACTTTATAATTTTGGAAGTATCCACTACAGAAATACTTTCTCACCTGGCCGTCGTTAACTACCTGTATAAATGGTAGACACCTGTATGTATGGACTCTATCACCTGTTCAAAATTCCTACTTCACAATTTTGTCAAACTGAAGAGGCCCAATAAAATAAAATCTTTTGTTTTATGGACCATCGTTGTAAACTGACATCCTATAATATCTAATGGTGCAAGAGGATTTTCGTTGATTTCGCTCACCTTTGCTAAAATGTTTACAATCTAACATTCATTTATTTGAAAATAAACAGTACAATTTTTTATTAAAAAACACAAAATGGCGTCCCCCTTTATATTAAAGGATCACCAGATAGTATGTACGGCCATGCCTCGTGCTCGTTAGTGCACGTGTACCTATCAAATGTCTGAAGCAGACGACATGGAGTAGACTTCCTGGTATCATACATAATACTGACCTTTTACAGGTTTCAGACCACACTGTTAACAATAGAACCCTTATATATAACAATACTTCAGATGTTGATTTATACTCTGATGGATATGAACTGAAGAGCAGATACATATATTGGTAAACATGTACTGTATACTAGGATATTTTGGCGTTAAGACATTTTGGCATTTTTGTATCAATACAGGATATATAGTTAATTTTCGGGTCGTTTCAATATGTGCTTTGTTAAATGGCTCACTTTGTGCAATAATGTTAATGTAACCGCGGTGAATAATAGCTGCAATAAACCGCTTGGCTAGAGAGAACTTCTCTTTAGCTCGATCAGTTGAGTGTCAGACTAGTAACCCAGAGGTCCCTAGTTCGAATCCTGGCAGAGGCAGTGATAATGTTTGTATCAAATCATGTGCTCTGTTATATTAAGGCTATAATCCAAAATTGATTCTATTAAATGCCCCCTCATTTTTTTATCTTTTTAGTTTCCCGGGAGCTTACTGGGTCCAATAGGTTAAATATTTATGAATTAATAGTGAGTCAGATAACAATATTGTCACATTTAAGTATTTAAAGTTAACAAAGAAAAAATCCCCAATCACCATAATACTGATACAACATCTGTGATATTGAGGTAATTCAACGTCAGCCTTTGTATGTATTGATGTGATTTAATGTTATTGCTATATATAAATAGCCAGTGGTCAAACGTTTACCTGTGTATCATTTACAGTCTGGACGTCATCGCTGGTCAAGCGTAAAAACCACTTACGATTTTATAATGTAAACATCCTTTGATTTTGAATCAACAAAAACATCACAGAGTTACCGAATTAAGATCTACTTAGCGGCTATAGGTGTTGATTCATGGGGGAGATTTATTCCTACGTATCTCAAATTTCTGGTTCTTGTCACTTTTACATCAAACTTTGATCTGATCCTTCGTATACCATCTGTAACCTATTCACCCCTTCAATCCCATAATGAACTATTCCAGTCCTTCAACTGGAAGAGTCCATATGTGTCCTTCAGGGGTGAACAGGTTTAAGTAATGTTTTGTTTTGCCGGATGACGTGGGCAAAATAAGATTTACTGTCGATTTGTCCAAATTTCCAGTGATTTTGACCACATATTTTGATATGGTTTTGTAACATCGCAACCATGGGATTTGGTGGAACAAATCAATTGTAAATTGTATTTTACCCACATCGTTTGAAACCCCCATATTTGTCTGTGCTTTTTTCCGAGGAGCTCTGGCTTATTTTCCTCCATCAACAAAATCTGGTGCCTCTTTTAATGATCAAATTTAAAGCAGTGCATAGCTTACCCAGGTGAACAAAAATCAAACAAGCCAAATTTCTATTGTAGGATCATGCATGCAATTATCCTTTTTAGCTCATTTGAAATATATTTAAAACTGGTTTCATAAACCAGTTTTTGGTTAATTATGAAAAGAACTTTAAATTGAGTATATGACGTTAGCTTTACGCATATATATTTGAATATAATCTAAAAAATTTCATATTATAGCAATAAGAAAATATAAGTCTTAAGAAAAGACATAGAAAAACATCAAAGGTTTTATATATGTTTATATGCAATATTGGTTGCCAAGTTTGCTAACATACGATATATAGACTCATGTGCAAATACATTAATTTCATTCTTTTATTATCTGAAACCTGTTTGAAAAACTAGTCACTCCATTCATCTTAATTTGTTCTTGAATTTACTTGAATATTCCTTCATCATTCTGCAACAATTAAAGGTCATAAGGTCAAGACGCAACAAGACTTAAAATGTTTGTCTTTGCCTCAATTTGAAATCTAAATACAGTAGGACAGATTGTGTTTTTTTTTATTTGTGTCCTATTTTTCTACCCTGGGTCATTTCAGGACATGCCAGATTAAAGGGTCACAAAGATATAGCACTGACCTACGGACAGAATTGGATATCTGCCCTAAGTTGGTTTTGAACTTTCAACCAGAAATGGGCTATAGCGGCAATGTGTCATAGACTCATAACATCTAAAAACTTTGCCACAGTAGCTTCCGACAGGATGGGAGTACAAGAAAGGACAGATATTGGTAATATTATATGCCCCCCCCCCCCATCTTTTCATGACATGGTGTAAAAACAGCTTCTGATTGTATTCAATAGGGTTAACTTCTGGTGTGGCTTAATTATTTTTTGTTTGCATATTACAGAGAAACCTCGCTTGTGGGTAGGTTTCCATTGTGATGTCATTAGTTTGTGAGCGAAATTTACGTCGTTTTCTCAGAAAAGTATAACATTGAGCACACAAACACATGACGTCACAATCAATATCTATCGGCAAGGGCAGACAACTCTGTAATGTGCAAATACAGAATAGCCATCACTTTTATTGGTGTTTTAAAAGAACAGAGAAAGATACACATTCCTGTCGAGTGTTGATACCAGGAATCAAATCTGGGTCTCCGAGTGGCTTGAAATGACTTGCCTCAATAGTTTTCTGAACCTTTCAAAGCACCATGAACTCTTATTGGGTCCAATACGGTGAATTACAATTCCAGAAATATTTTATAAGACAATGGTGTTGTAAACAATTGGAGTTTAAATGATTGATGTGAAGGTTAGACCTATAATGTGTGAGAAACAACTTGTTATGAAAATGAAATGTCACATTAATGTGTTGTACACAAACAGGTTATCTCTAATTGAGGCCACAGACATTATGAAAGAAAACGGAAAATTCCAGTAACGAAGCCAAGCGAGCAAAATTTTTTTTTTAATTATCTTTAGCTAAAAACAAAACACATATGTCTCCAAGAAAACTTGTTTGTTTGTTTAGTTTTATGAACCATTAACAGCCAGGGTTATGTAAGGATGTGCCCGGGTTAATGGTGGAGTAAAACCAGAGTACTCTGAGAAAAACCATCAACCAACAGTCAGTACCTGACAACTGCCTCACATTGGATTGAACTCACGGCCCAGAGATGGAGAGCTTGTAGTAATATGTTGGGAATGGAAATCCATGTATTTATAATAATTATAAATATTTAAAATTGACAAACAATTTAAAATTATCCCTTTCTTTTTTTTTACCTTAGAGATTTAAAATGATAAACGACTTCATTTTGATCTAATATGCTGCATTTATATGAACGCTCAAGAATATCTGAAATATTTCTTAAATAAGGTCGCTGAAATACTAAAGAAGTAAACATAAAACCGAACAATTAAAGTATTCAGAATATAAAGTAAATAAACCACTAATAATACTTTTCATGAACCATAACGATCAAATCTAGTTAATAAAAATTTGTTAAGTAGATGTTATATGTCAATGTTGTAAACCAAATTACGAACGTTCATTCCTTCGGGCAAAGTCTCGCAGTAAACATTAAACAGATGTGTATTCAGTAAGGTCACATCCAAAGAGAAAACAAAAAGTGTTAAGAAATAATATTTGCAAAACTCTAAAGCTTAAGTATAAATACTTAGGTATTCTCTATTGGTACATGTCTTAATTTCTTACAGTTCAATACAAACGTAAAAAGTGAGTACTTACAGTTCATTGAAGAGTTCTGTTTGATCTAGGTCACGTAAATGCTTTAAATTTTAAGATCTAATTCTTTAAGCATTTATTGTTGTGCAAATATTTAGAGGAATGCCTGTGACCTTATTAACATTTACGGTCATTGAAAATGTTACACCAACAGCATTGATTATCTCCCCTGTTCAAAACTTGCGACGATGAAAGATAGATGTACAAGTCATATTGTTCTTTTATTGTTTAGAAAATTTCCCTAATTATATAATATCTATTATTTTAAGATAATGGACCACATGGATTTTTTCTTAATAGCAAACTGAAACAAATGAAAGTATTTTAATTACCATATTTTCTCAATTTGAAAGCTATTAAATTGCAACATATTCTATTTTCTATAGTTTGGAAGAAGGTTGCCACATAGAACCTTATAATGAAATATATGCCAGTATGACTTTGTTTAAATCTCAACAAAAGAAAATGTGCATTTTGAATGGGGGGGTCAGAATGATGTTGGATTCCAAAAGTCAGTCGAATATAAACATTTGAGAATTCTTTAACCAAATTATTTTTACATTTTGTTTTACAAATACATATAATGAGAGCAAAGCCAGCACACCTTTGACAGTAATGAACCACGATTTAAGCTACAAATGGTATATCTAATGATTTCAGATAATTTCATAAACACTTTAAGATATATATATGTATAATACAGGTACAACAAGGTAAATTGGATATAGATTTATTTTTAGATCTATATTCCTCATTAAATCATTAATTGGCGTATACACTATCTCGTTAATCAAGGGAGATAATCACCATATCTGAAGAAGATTCTCCTGGGAACTGGGTGAGCTGATCAAAGTAATTGATTTCAGTTCAGTATTGTTAGCTTGATTTACAAAATTAATCATAAATTATTTCCATCTATCGCTTTATCTTCATATTTTTTTTGATAAATTTATCTATATTATTTATATATTATAAGCAGGAACAATTTACTTATTGAAACTACATTTTTTTAAATAAAATATCTTTAAAATATCATTGCTATTTCATAAGTAAAAATGTTTTTGAGTTAACAAAGCTTGTTGGACTTTTCAATGTATTAAATATTCCACAACCAATTATTAGGTAAATTACCACTTAATACTGTAAATGCAGACTATCTCTCAACTAAAAAGTGTTGAGCAAAGTTCTTGTAAACTTTTAATGAGCTATATTATGTAAATTACATAACGGTATATATTGACCCTATAGACATTTTACAATATTACAAAATTTATCAAGGATAAGTTGGATTAAATACCAGTAGCTTTAGATTCTATGACGTAATGTTTACATAGTTATATTTTCTCATAGTCACTATGATTTGCAGCTAGGTGCTCCAGCATTTAATTTTACAAAATTACAAAATTACAAAACTTATCAAGAATAAGTTAGATTATATACCAGTAGCTAGTAATATTTACATAATTATTATCTTATAGTAACTATAACTAGGTGTTCCAGAATTCAATGTCTAGTGTACAACTCTTTCGTTCTCTTTCATCAAAAATTGTTTATATTACTACAGTAACTTTGAAGAGTGTGGACTAAACATTAGGGACGGCCATTTCATTTCCACCTTTTCAAATTATACCTGCATTTGTAATATAGTGTAATTAAATTAGTCTGTTTTAAGATAGATTGAAGTTATCTGAAGATATCTGTATTATTTTTAGTAATATTTTACTCTCCAGGATTTAATCAATGAAGTTCCAGATTTCACAGTTTATCCTACAGCAATCCTAAAATTGATCTTGCAGAATTCTGCTCCAATATAGAAAAAATGTTGGAAAATATTGGATACTCAATAATTTGGATTTTCTCAGATAGTTTTTGTTTACTGTTTAAATATTATAATTCACAAATGACTACAGATGCTTTTAAGTAACCTAATATAGTGCGATCCCACTGAATCATACTGCTGTTTCCCAGGCCCCACCATATTACAATATACAACTATTACACTGTTCCACTTGTATCATGGGATGGACATTATTCTATATTGGGGCACAAACTGAAGTAAGCAGTTAGTTTTGATTGTCGGCCCCTTGGTCATTTCAGAAAATATTTCATAACTTTTTCTTAATGAAAAGTACTAGAACAGATGTCTTGTAGAACAGATGTCTTGTGGAATTATGCCCCTAATTAAAAAAGAAGTTGGAAAAAATTGAACACTCAATATAAAAATATTTTTAATTTCTTCATAGATTTTCACAGCTTATACAATATTTATATTTATTTTCAAATGACTGCAGATATTAGTAATCTGATCTTTGTAATAAAACAGAAATTAATTATTTATTGTATGAAATTTCTCCAGAGACATCACTCAAACTTTAAACATATTGAAAGTCCTGTAGTATTGTATACAATATATTTATTGTCAATGGAAAGGTTTTAGTATTTATTGTCCATCACAACAAAGAAATCATCTGTTCTACTATAGAATATGACAGGACAAAAACCAATAAAATATATTTCAAAACAAATCTTTTTAAAGTGTTCTACCCCACACAAACATGCTACACAATCAGACTTTATATAGAATGTCCCTATTTCCATCCGAGGAAATAATTGGCTTGTTTTGAGCAGATAATCTCTCGTGTTTTAACTTCACATTGCATGTGTAGTAAAAATTACAACAGCTGTGTAGCATTACATGACATTTGTGAAATTGGATTCCATCAGGCGAAAGGTGATTGTCAATGACAGTAGGTCAAGGTCGATCATTGATGTCACGGTTTGATTTTTATTTTGTTTATTGTTGTTTTTTATGGCCAAATGACAGTTGATGTGATTTAAGGGCAATGTCCTTGATGTGTTTCAAATAAACATAAATAAATTATGTATAATAAATATTTAATTAATTTTCCTTAGGATTTTTGTGTTGGTTAATTTTGATTTGGTGTTTTTTACTAAAAACTGCTAAGATCATGTCTAATGTTATGACGACACAGCTACTCATGCAGACCTTTTTGAACTGTGTTAATATGTTCGATAAAATGTTTCACTGTAAAAGGATTTATTGAAATCCCTCCCATAGACTTGAAACAAAAGGGCAGAACTCTGAAAATGGTCAAGTTAAATTGTTCCCATATAGATTACGTACTTGTAAACTGTATAAGGACTATTGCCATAAAGTCTCGTTGAAATCCCTTCGGTAGTGTATGAAGAGTAGTCGGTCGATTGTTGTGTCTACAGACGGATGGACAGAATCCAGTATATACCCTAAAACTTCATTGCTGGGGGTGGTTAGTGGGTGTTGGGGGTTGGTTGTGGGTACGGGGGTGGGGGGATGGTTATTGGGGGCCTTTATTAACATTTTGTCTAAAAAATATATATAAGTATACTTACTGTATGTAAATACAGTACATAACTTTTGTGTCATAATCTTCAAATAGAAAGCTGAAATACAGAGACAAATGTTAAAAAAAAAGAGATATATTCAAGTTTAAAATTGTATCACTCACCCACACATAATAGGTAATAATTTCATCTCCAGACCAGGTGTAGACCAATATCCCACAACAAAGGCCAAGGAATGTCACTCTCACCCCATTGTGTCAGAAAATGAGACAAAATATTAAACCATGTGCCTTAATTAGAAGGCCTGCTTTTCAATATTATCGACAATGGCTGCTTGTTATGGCTCAAAATGCCTTTAAATATCTGATGTTAAGAAAGATCGAAGTACAATTAAGACCTGGCTCTTAACAATGTTATATGTACACATATTCAATGCTAATCCGTATTGTTATACCACAAAAAAACTTTCCAGACCTACTGTGGTGTATTTGGCTGTCAAATTCACACAGCTCACAAACAAAGTCAGCCAGTTAGTTATAAATAGATACACGAATTAACTGGCAGTCTGTCAAATTGATCACAGCAATATAACTATGTTTATATGCAAAATTGTTTCAAAGCTGCATATATATTTGGCAAATAATCTTGTAAAAACATATCTGCATGATACATACTTAACCGTCTTAAACACCGCCTGCATAAAAAACAAGTTGAGTAATTAAATTACAACACATTTGCCAAAAAGTAATAAATCCTGGAATTATATCCCCTTTACTCTGCAGTTATCTCCCTTTAGATCAGAGAGTGATCTCCCCTTTACTCTGGAGTTATCTCCCTTTAGATCAGAGAGTGATCTCCCCTTTACTCTGCAGTTATCTCCATTTAGATCAGAGAGTGATCTCCCCTTTACTCTGGAGTTATCTCCCTTTAGATCAGAGAGTGATCTCCTCCCTTACTCTGCAGTTATCTCCTTTTAGATCAGAGAGTGATCTTCCGTTTACCCTTGAGTTATCTTTCCTTTAGATCAGAGAGTGATTTCCCCTTAACCATGAAATTATCTTCCCTTTAGATCAGAGAGTGATCTCCCCTTTACCCTGGAGTAATCTTCCCTTTAGATCAGACAGTGACCTCCCCTTTACCATGGAGTTATCTTCCCTTTAAATCAGAGTGATTTCCCCTTTACCATGGAGTTATCTTCCCTAAATTTAGATCAGAAGGTAATTAAGCTCCCAGTCTACCCTTATAGAGTAGTGTCCCCTTTTGAGATAAAAAGCAAAATCTGATGAAAATTTGATGAAATATTGAAACTGGAACATGAATGAAATATAATTTGTGACTGTTGATCTACCCTTGAATACAAGTTGTTTTGGAAGTTTTGAGATGAAGTAGTTGACACGAACGTTCGTTTAGAGTTACATACCAATAAATAGTGCTGTACGTTAAACAACTTAACACACAATATAAAACATTATATATAGAGAATTGTTTCTGAAGATACATGGTAAAATTAAGATCAAACAAATTAAAATGCTTAGGTGCAAACCATTTTTTTCTTTCTTTCCCAGTCACATATACATGTACACAATTAACTTATCAAAATTTCTACTTGAATGAACCCTTAAACCCAGCAATCATATGGTCTATTACCCCCCATTTAAAATCATATTTTCATAATACTGAACTCCAGGTAATAATACACACCTGTGTATGTTTAGGAAACTGACAAAGGTGTTACCTGTAAACGAGTAGTCACCAGGTAAACTATCAGGTACTTACATACAACAAAGGTCAAAATTTATTATTTGTTGTCAAACTGAACCCTGAATTTTTCTGTCAAAAATTGATTTCAGAATATTTTTTTCAGTTTTATTTTACATTAATTAATAGTACATAAATATCCCAGCTGCCAGCGGTTTTAAATTCCATAGTTTGGTAATGCATATAAAGAAACAAACTGAATTGAAACTAACAAATCATGAATAATATAAAAAAAATAACACAACAATATGACTATGATCAAACTTGCCAAGTCATGGTATCAAATGATGTCTCCACGAGTTAATTAACACACCTGATTAACGTAGAATAGTGGCTCCAAATCTTTGGAAAAAAAATTTGTTCAAAATACTGTGTTGTGCACATTTATTGTATTATAAAATTTCATTGATTTACCATAGAAGATCCTCCATTTTCAATGAAAATAAACATCTTCCAAAATGCTACGGTCACAACAGAGGTTTCTGGACATGGGACAATTGTGCCCAGCATTCCTGAAAACCCCAATATACCAACAATGATATTCAGCATTCCCATGATTATTTTCCTTGAATGTTGATTTTTATTCAAATTAGACAATTTATAAATTTTGGCCTTTTTAAAAGACAACAGACCTGCCATCTTAGTTTTCTCACAAAAAAATTGGTGGAGGTGAAAAACCTAAGGAAATCTGGAGTTCTTGGTGAAAAACCAACTACTATCTGTACCTCATGCTATACAGTGGACCCTCTATAATCTTGACACTTGCATCCTCATCTCAAACCATTGTATTCAATAGTCATTTATTTAAAGTCAATCAAATCTTGAAATCCGTCCTTAATGTGGGGTTTCCAGACTATCGGTATCTGGATTATCGAGGGTCCACAGTAGACCTTATAGTCTGACATTCCAGTCGGTTTGCCAACATTTCCAGAGGATTCTTCAGAGTATTGGTGTCCGAATTATCGAGGGTAAATCACTCTTAATCTAGAATTTTATCATTTTGGTGGCAAGCAGATACATTCCAGTCTTTTGTGAACCTAACAAAATATGTTGGCCTGCAACGCCACGTACCAAAGCTGACCTTTTTTATCAATGATCTTGAAAACGTGACACCTATGTATACAGTTTTGATATTTATAGTGTTTAGATGTGTTTTATTAGGTAAACAATCATATCGCAGGAGTATCACATCACAAAGAATAACAAAACAGACATAACTTGTGGGTCGCGTGGATGTACTCTTAAGAAAAAAACTTTATTATGTGCCGTTTTTCAAACATTCTGACACGATATTGTTTCAGTTGATATTGTAGCCCCATTCATGTGACGTCCTGGTTTCATTCATACTGTTTCATTATAATTATAGGCTGTGCAGACTTGGGTTATATATCTTCTACAACAAGGAAGAAGACTGCCAACGTTTTAGTTGTTTTATTATAATACATTATATTTTGCAATGAGGTGATTAAGATGTGTTTCAGAAAAAGAACATCTGAGAAAATTTATCCAGGAAGAGTTTCGTTGTAGATCTACCATGAAAACCTTAAACAACATGTATCTTATTTAGATAATTGTTTGTTTAATTAATTCAGGTAATTGATTAGAAGTTAATTGATTTCAGGATTCATCTTTCCATGTTTACATTTGCAATGTAACTGCACTAAGTAAACTAAGCAATAAAATTTAAACTACATTTTTTTAATTTTTTAATTTCTTTAACGTTATTTCTAATCTGAAGAATTTTTATGAACAGTAACACAGGGTCTTGGCACAGTCTTCCAACCAACGGTCAATATACATTATGTATTATATAATATCTATTGACTGTTGGTTGGAAATTTTTGCCAAGTCCCTGTGTAGATTAACATAAATAACCCACCTCAGTGACCTTGAAGATGAATGGATAAAAAGCTGATGACTTTCAAACGAAGGATATCACTCATAAAATATCACCTTGAAATTGAATTTGACTTGATAATACGACGTTCTTTTTGTAAACAACAATATAATTCAAATTTATGTCAAATATGATTCATGACCATGTACTAATTGACATAATGTTGTGATTAAATAAAGTATGTTTTAACACAAGTAACAAAGCAGGATAGATAGACAAATAGGGTATGGTATACATAATCAGGTACATACCGTATACACTGTACTTAGCGCCCCTTCCATGGTATACATAATCAGGTACATACCGTATACACTGTACTTAGCGCCCCTCCCATGGTATACATAATCAGGTACATACCGTATACGCTGTAATTAGTGCCCCTCCCATGGTATACATAATCAGGTACATACCGTATACAATGTACTTAGCGCCCCTTCCATGGTATACATAATCAGGTACATACCGTATACGCTGTAATTAGCGCCCCTCCCATGGTATACATAATCAGGTACATACCGTATACAATGTACTTAGCGCCCCTTCCATGGTATACATAATCAGGTACACACCGTATACGCTGTAATTAGCGCCCCTTCCATGGTATACATAATCAGGTACACACCGTATACGCTGTAATTAGCGCCCCTCCCATGGTATACATAATCAGGTACATACCGTATACACTGTACTTAGCGCCCCTTCCATGGTATACATAATCAGGTACATACCGTATACACTGTAATTAGCGCCCCTCCCATGGTATACATAATCAGGTACACACCGTATACACTGTAATTAGTGCCCCTCCCATGGTATACATAATCAGGTACATACCGTATACACTGTAATTAGCACCCCTCCCATGGTACACATAATCAGGTACATACCGTATACACTGTAATTAGCGCCCCTCCCATGGTATACATAATCAGGTACATACTGTATACACTGTAATTAGCGCCCCTCCCATGGTATACATAATCAGGTACATACTGTATACACTGTAATTAGCGCCCCTCCCATGGTATACATAATCAGGTTCATACCGTATACGCTGTAATTAGCGCCCCTCCCATGGTATACATAATCAGGTACATACCGTATACACTGTAATTAGCGCCCCTCCCATGGTATACATAATCAGGTACATACCGTATACACTGTAATTAGCGCCCCTCCCATGGTACACATAATCAGGTACATACCGTATACGCTGTACTTAGCAGCACCTTCCCATGGTATACATAATCAGGTACATACCGTATACACTGTACTTAGCGCCCCTCCCATGGTATACATAATCAGGTACATACCGTATACGCTGTAATTAGTGCCCCTCCCATGGTATACATAATCAGGTACATACCGTATACGCTGTAATTAGTGCCCCTCCCATGGTATACATAATCAGGTTCATACCGTATACAATGTACTTAGCGCCCCTTCCATGGTATACATAATCAGGTACACACCGTATACGCTGTAATTAGCGCTCCCATGGTATACATAATCAGGTTCATACCGTATACAATGTACTTAGCGCCCCTTCCATGGTATACATAATCAGGTACATACCGTATACACTGTACTTAGCGCCCCTCCCATGGTATACATAATCAGGTACATACCGTATACGCTGTAATTAGCGCCCCTCCCATGGTATACATAATCAGGTACATACCGTATACAATGTAATTAGCGCCCCTCCCATGGTATACATAATCAGGTACATACCGTATACAATGTACTTAGCGCCCCTTCCATGGTATACATAATCAGGTACACACCGTATACACTGTACTTAGCGCCCCTCCCATGGTATACATAATCAGGTACATACCGTATACACTGTACTTAGCGCCCCTCCCATGGTACACATAATCAGGTACATACTGTATACACTGTAATTAGCGCTCCCATGGTACACATAATCAGGTACATACTGTATACACTGTAATTAGCGCCCCTCCCATGGTATACATAATCAGGTACATATCGTATACGCTGTAATTAGCGCCCCTCCCATGGTATACATAATCAGGTACATATCGTATACGCTGTAATTAGCGTCCCTCCCATGGTATACATAATCAGGTACATACCGTATACGCTGTACTTAGCGCCCCTCCCATGGTACACATAATCAGGTACATACCGTATACAATGTAATTAGCGCCCCTTCCATGGTATACATAATCAGGTACATACCGTATACACTGTAATTAGCGCCCCTCCCATGGTACACATAATCAGGTACATACCGTATACAATGTAATTAGCGCCTCTTCCATGGTATACATAATCAGGTACATACCGTATACGCTGTAATTAGCGCCCCTCCCATGGTATACATAATCAGGTACATACCGTATACACTGTAATTAGTGCCCCTCCCATGGTATACATAATCAGGTACATACCGTATACACTGTAATTAGTGCCCCTCCCATGGTATACATAATCAGGTACATACTGTATACACTGTACTTAGCGCCCCTCCCATGGTACACATAATCAGGTTCATACCGTATACGCTGTAATTAGTGCCCCTCCCATGGTATACATAATCAGGTACATACCGTATACACTGTAATTAGTGCCCCTCCCATGGTATACATAATCAGTTACACACCGTATACACTGTAATTAGCGCCCCTCCCATGGTATACATAATCAGGTACACACCGTTTACGCTGTAATTAGCGCCCCTCCCATGGTATACATAATCAGGTACACACCGTTTACGCTGTAATTAGCGCCCCTCCCATGGTATACATAATCAGGTACATACTGTATACATTGTAATTAGCGCCCCTTCCATGGTATACATAATCAGGTACATACCGTATACGCTGTAATTAGCGCTCCCATGGTATACATAATCAGGTACATACCGTATACACTGTAATTAGCGCCCCTCCCCCTATAAGCACCCTTCCCCTTTTCTGGAGAAGAGTTGAAGTTTTAATAAACACCACCATCCTATGGATTTAATTATGTTCTATAACATGTCATGGCTCTAACATCAGCATTGTATCCCATATTGCATGAACAATCTTTTACATGTGAATCATGATATACCGTATTCGACCCAATAAGCGCCCAGGGCATTTGTAAAATTGAAAAATGAAAAGGTGCTGATAAGACGAAATTACTGCAAATAATCTATACAGTTTTGTATAGTTTTGGTCTTTGTTTATGCGTGGACAATTGAAATCGAGGCCTCAAAAAGGGTGAGGGGCGCTTATAGGGACATGGGCTCTTATTGGGTCGAATACGGTATATAATGTTCCTCAAAGGTTAAAACATGTACGCATGGTAAGTGAAATTGAGGTTTCAAAAAGGGGAGCAGAGCTTATAAGGACAATTAGGGTGCTTGTTGGATCAAATATGGTATTTCTCTTTCTTTACGTTTCCTTGAATATATTATTCACACACAAATATTACTACACAAGGGCAATTAAATCCCAAAAAAATTCCTTTAAGGAAATCAGAATAATTTCACATCCCACAAAACAAGAACTAGAGCAAAAGATATATACTAGAATGCTTTTTCCATAGTTTAATTACTTGGATGTACTTGAATTGCAAACTCATTATTTGAAAAAATTGGAATCTTTTAAAGTACAAAACTTTTTATTCTCACTTAATTAAGAAAAAAAAAACATGATTAAGTGAAAAATCCTAATGTATTACTTTCCCTAATAAAAAACAAAACATTAACTTACAAATTAAAATTTGATTAGAATCTGAACATTGATCCACAAAAATGTTCTTCACTTTTAAAACTTGTGAGAAAAAATTCTGAAATAAGAGTAAATTTACGATCTATTACCTCAACAAAATGTTTTGACAAGAGACATTATCCGAAACCAGGTCACAAGCTAGGTCAGAAATGTAAAGGACCAAAGTAAACATATGATCGATAGCGAGATAGCTCTCCCATGTATGACCAAGTTAAATTATACACTCATTATTCAGACTTAAAGCTGAAAGTCTTTTTTTTTTTAAATACTGAAACAAATTCCTTTTTTAATTCTTTAAGCTTATAGATCGAGTTGGTTGCTATGGAAACAACTTGGTGGCATATTTATTCATACATGCTGACTTTAATAAAATAAGGATGGAGTGTTTCCAACATATCATATTGTACCACTAGGTACTGGCCATTGGTCGTTGGTTTTTCTCCAAGTACTCTAATTTTTCCCATCTCTTAAACCTGGCATATCCATGTAATAATGACCATGGCTAAGTATAAACAATAAATTATACACAGAAGTTTCAAAAAAGTTTGAAACACTCCATAGAATATCTCGTTATACATGTAATTGTTTGACAGACAACTATTACAACAATGACAGACATTAAAAAATCAAAAATGGCAGCCTAATAGGTTGGTATAGTCATTTGGGTTGTCTGAAAATAAGCCCCCCCCCACACACACACACTTTTAGGGGTCTCATTTGCTTCATTTGCCATAACATTCAGTACTTCTTAATGTTTAGAAATCAATTATTTTGTTTCCTGTTGTCCTGAAACCTTGATCTTTATTTTCTTCATTTCAAATTATCGACTGCAAAAAGAACCCAACAATTTTATTTGTCTATAAATACATCATAGATTCCTAATGGTGTGCTGCAAAATTACTCTGATCATTATATGAAGATTGATTTACAAAAAATACAACTCTTCATTCGTATTTTCACAATAAAACGGTATCTTTGACCATTTGTTATCATCAGGAAGTATTCAATCATTGGTCGAATGGCTATCAGTTGGAAACTTGATTGGTCAATGTAATTGTTAGTGCTGCAGTGCAAGCTTCTTTATGACCCAGACTTGCAGCTTTCTGATGGTTGGCCCAGTGACAGTGAAAATCAATGTACCTGGTCTATATAAGGACAGAGTCAGCATTTACAACTAACAAATCAATGGTTTATACATTCCAGACAAGGAAATATTGAACCAAATATCTTAATCAAATACCGAAAAATATTGAACTGAATTGCCACCTAAAGCAGTAATGTCTTTCGGAAGTAGTGAAATCAAACCTTTAATACACCTGGGCTTGTCTTATCTCAAGAAAACCGCACGCTCAGCCACAAAATTAAGTCAATGGATCATAGATACTATTCAGGACTTTTAAGTGATACAAATTTTGCACTATCGTTTCAAAACAGCATGCTTAAGCAGAAAATTAAATTGATGGATCGTAGATACTATTCAGGACTTTTAAGTGATACAAATTTTGCACTATCATTTCAAATTCTTGTAAAGATTTATTTTCTGTGATTATACCAATAACAAATTTAATCGATGATTAGAAATTTTTATCAGAGATTGATAGATCAATATGCTGGGATTTAAACTCTGATACATATATTGAACCCACAATAAACACTGATAGCCCAGAAAACTCACAAACTTTAAGAAAATGTCCAGGAACAGATTTCCATAACTTGTTTTGGTACACATTTATAATTCTGGAAATTCCAATTCTTAATCCAGAATTACATTTTAACGAAGGGATATATATTACTTATCGATAGTAATCTGGACAAATCTATGTCACCTGGAGGCAAAAATGTGATGGTCAGCTAAGTTAGCATGTACAATAATGCACAGTATGTTATTTATCATTGATTCAACTCAATATCTACCCTGTCCCTTATAAGCCCCCCTCCCCCCAATCCCAAGTTAACCGCCCCTCTCTTTTTGGAAACTTCAAGTTCTTATTCACTTTGAATTGAAATATCTATTAAAATGCATGCTAATCATAACATATGAATATCATAAAGTTCTTTCATTTATATTTTTTTCATTTTTTTTTTTTTTTTTTTTTTCAAATTGAATCATTGATTAATTTGTGCTAGGTCTGCAATGGTCGTAATAGGCACCCTGTCAATTTCTGCAGTATCTTATGCACCCTATGCGGTTATTAGGTTTAATACAGAAGATTGGATTCAAAGTTTTTGGTTTATGGATGAAAATATGTATAAATTTGTCTATTCATATTCACTCAAATCTGCCCAAGGGGATATGGTAATAAACTAAGATGTCTTGAATTTGGACCCCAGCTCTCAGGCAATAGACAATTAAAAAGTAATTTTCCCAAGCCCTGTCGAAATGGTTTCACATTTAAAGGATTTAACGTCTAGCATTTTGAGGAAGAGAGAGAGACATACAATAGATATAATTAAGAAGCTCTTCTCATAGCAGGAAGCACACCTTCAAGTGTGATTCTGTCTCGAATTCCAGAATAAATTGAGCGGCCACATTCAGGGGGAGACAACTTCTTATTGTTATCTTGACACCTTCGATTGTTACCCATATCCAAGTACTTAAGGATTTTGACAAGTTGAAATTGATCCCTATTTTTGACATCTCACCTCCGATTGAAACTTGATCTGTACAGTTAAGTTGGTGCCTAGTGGGAGGTTTAGAGATTGACACTTCATACCTAACACTTGCTCAATCAACCATTACAATGTATTTTACTTATACCGAGAATTTAGATGTGGGTTGCATCAATTGCTGGTAAACTCGTGGTGACCTGAAGTGAAATCTTACAAAATTCTGAGATATGTTTGTTTCACTTCACATGCTTATGTTAACCCTTTCACCACTGTAGGCTATAATGGACTCATCCAGATCAATTGATGGTAGAGTCTACTAAAGTTCACATAGGGGTGAAAGGGTTAAGATGCTACTGGGGTACGGTACAGCAACCCTAAATAAAAGAACATATTAACTCTTTCACCCCTATGTAACTTTAGTAGACTTTACCATCCATTGACCTGGATGAGTCCATTATGGCCTACAGTGGTGAAAGGGTTAAGCTTCTTACTTAGCAGAAAAGTCCTTTTTTCAAGTGGCTACCCTACACTGCTATTTAACTGTATCGTAAGAAACCTTGCCCAGCATTATGCTTAGAAAGCACAAATGGAGATAAAGGGACTTATCACAATTTCTTAAAGTTTAAAGAATTGAATTAGTCTTTGAAATCTTCAAAAGATTTTTGACATTCCATTTAAATGAATACATAATCTACAGTAAGTTTCAAACAAGATACATGAAAAACTTTGAAAAAATTTTCTTATTGCATAATCGTGGACTTAACATGCTGTATGTTTGAGAATAATAAACCGCCATTGAGCTGCTCTAGGCTATTGGAAACACAAATCGTTTGAAGTTGAAAACAATTTAAATTTTTAATCTGTTGATCGTGTTTAGCACACCTACTTGAGGAGATTACAAATCTTTAGATGTAATATGTACAAATTGGTATACACATACAACTTTGTATAGGGAAACAGGACCCACAAGCAATCTCTATACATTTTGTATCAACATAAACTTTAGCTAGAGTTCAAATTTCAAAGTCATGACATGCTTGTTGACCTCTAAGCTAATTATAGAATATCTCTGATGGTAAAAAGCACGTCAGAGGTAGACAAAAGTGTTCCTGTTTCAAACGCAGAGCATTTATTGTGAGACGAATGATACTCGTAGCAGTTGTTCAACTTGATCACCAAACTAGTTTTTTTATTTAAAGCTAGCAACTTTTACTAGGTCGTAACCCATTTTTGGAAAACATTAAAAAGTTTATCTTACATCAATTGCAAAACAAGTTATATGATTGTTACAAATCACTCTGATCCGGATGTCAGCATGCAAGAGGTCTTTGAGTGGGAGAAAACCAGAGTGCTTGGAGGAAACTCATGTGATTGGACAGAAGACCCATGACCCTTTAACATCTGCGTCACAGATCAAACCCCTACTGACTAGGTGAAAGGCCAGTGGCATTAACCACTATACCACCCGATTATCCAAGAAAAAAACACCTTTATCCTAGCTGCAGTACTGTTAATAAGAAATGTCAGTAAGAAATAAATACTTCCATATATCCGTAGGAGAACTGGACTTGGTCGAACTTTCGCGACCAATTAGCTCAATCGGTAGAGCATCCAGCTATTGTTTGGAGATCTTTGGTTTGATCCCCTGGTCTGGCAGATATATTTTCTCCTTCTGTTACACATCAAAGTGGACTGGGACAGGACACAAATGTGTATACCACTATAACCTGTCACAGACATAACAACTGAAGATTTTTTTAATAAGCTCAAAGTTAAAATTTAAGCATACCTTGGTGACCTAACTTCTACAGAGCAGGAATCTGAGTAAAAAATGACATTATCAGGATTTTAATGATCAGGGAATCTGAAGATATTAACTATATTATCTGAGTATCAGTAAAGAACAGCCACTGTGAATAACAGTATATGATCAGGAAATCATTATCATGGTGTATGTATGGTGAACAAAGATATTGTCTTAGCTTATATGGCCAATATCCAAACTACTCAGAACATGGTCAATGAGGGATGAGGAAATCAATATACGCCGTCGTAATTAGTGTAAAAGTGATGTGGTCAGCAAATTCCTGGCTTATTATAGGATAAAATGTCTGGTACAACAAGACAGGAATGGCTTTGTTGTCTTATAATTCTTCGACTTATCATATTTTTTATCATTACCAAAGACAATAGGAGGATTAAGGGTTTACTTTTCTGCACATGCCTAGTTTAGGATGAAAAGGAAAGCAAGAGTAACCAGAGAAAAAATCACCAAATTACAGTTAGTATATTATTACTACCCTACAAGCGTTTCGAGCTCATGGTCCATGGCACAGCTCCAGAATGGAATGGCCTGGTTAAGGCCTCCTCTATAACATGCATATATGATGTAAAGCACACTTTTTGAGACTCTGTACGTTCCCTGCTGGTTGTGTCTTCTTGTGATGGTGGAAACTACTTTTGAGACTCTGTATGTTTCTGCTGGTTGTGTCTCTTTGTGATAGTGGAAACTACTTTTTGTGACTCTGTATGTTTCCTGCTGGTTGTGTCTTCTTGTGATAGTGGGAACTACTTTTTGTGACTCTGTATGTTTCCTGTTGGTTGTGTATTTTTGTGATAGTGGAAACTACTTTTTGTGACTCTGTATGTTTCCTGCTGGTTGTGTCTTCTTGTGATGGTCGAAATTACTTTTTGAGACTCTGTATGTTTCTTGCTGGTTGTGTCTTTTTGTGATAGTGGAAACTACTTTTTGTGACTCTGTATGTTTCCTGCTGGTTGTGTCTTCTTGTGATGGTGGAAACTACTTTTTGAGACTCTGTATGTTTCCTGCTGGTTGTGTCTCTTTGTGATAGTGGAAACTACTTTTTGTGACTCTGTATGTTTCCTGCTGGTTGTGTCTTTTTGTGATAGTGGAAAATATTACCTTCTTTATATTGATATCTCCAGGAGGTGTAGGAGTAGGTGTGGGGGTAGGACTGTTGGTAGGGGGATTTAGAGAGTCATCCCCACCCCCTCTAAATCAGTACTGGACCTATTGTGACCACAAATACACTCACTTGTCTTCCTCCAGGTACTGCTTTATCACTGTAGTATGGTTTGATAAGACTTATCGTCATATCAATAGCCAGCTAGGGTCATTTAAGGATATACAAGGTTTATAGTCAGAAGGAAAGCTGTATGATGATGAAAATCTTCCTCCGTCACTCTGTTTTGATCCCTACCCTCTATAAGCTGAGAAATTTTATTCCCCCTATATCCATCTAAATATTTGTATATCTATATGATAACAGCTGTTGTAACATCTTTCCATATATATACTTCTTTAGGTATAGAATAAATAAGAATTAAGATGTATATCACTCTATTTAATATAGCCTATCTCGTCCCGTCCCGATGATTATAGGAAGAGAATACATCTAAAACATTAAATGGTCATGTTCCTATACCTAATTCTATAGGATAGTTTATGACAAAACGTAACACAGATAGACTTGTTCAAACTCAATAAAGCTGATACAAGTTAAGGACAATGTAAATAAATATGTGTTTTCTAGGACAGTTATGACAAAACGTAACACAGAAAGACTTGTTCAAACTCAATAAAGCTGATACAAGTTAAGGCCAATGTAAATAAATGTGCGTTTTCTAGGACAGTTATGACCATACTCAATAAAGCTGATACAAGTTAAGGCCAATGTAAATAAATATGTGTTTTCTAGGACAGTTATAACCAAACTCAATAAAGCTGATACAAGTTATTTTGAGACAGTTATAACCAAACTCAATAAAGCTGATACAAGTTATTTTAGGACAGTTATGACCAAACTCAATAAAGCTGATACAAGTTAAAAGCCGATGTAATTAAATGTGCATTTTCTAGGACATAGATGTGTTTTCTAGGACTTACTGAAAAATAAAGTATAATTGAACCCAAGGTTAGCTCAATCTTGTTTAGGAAATGGATGTTTTTTCTTCCTTTTATTTTTGTACACAAGTCAGAATAACAATGTATACAGAGTCTTAAATGATTGTTCATTTATGATGCAATTTTATAAAAAGAGTTTTTTTTTTATTTTGCGAGCTGTTTTTATCACATAACTGCAACAACAACCTACATTTCAAAAAATCTAAACGTCAAAATGAGTTACGAAAAACCAGCAGAGGCCGCCATGTTATCATGACGTCCTCGAATCCTGACGTCACATCACAGTCAACTGACGTCAAGTCATGATTAATTTCATCCAATGAAAAACACACCAGGTTATATGACACTTAAGTGACAAAAGTATTACATGGACAAAGTCACTATGATATCAGATGGATTATATGTTAAAAAGACAGCTCTGTGCTTTATTTATTTATTTTTTTTTTTTTTCTTTTTGGCAGATTAGAAATATCCGCACTCATTACACCATGAAAGAATCTTGGATAATTTACCTATCAGACCATCCTACCTACAATTACAACAATACCCAGGTATGTTAAACAGATATGCGACAGATATAGATATACATTACGACTGAGACACCAGTTGTTACCTATCGTTAACACAAAGTGGCTATTCACTATGCTCTGGAGAGTATCTGGGAAATCTATGGTGGGAAACAACTCATCTCCTGGGTTTCAGACGATAAAATATTTGTTCCTGGTGCACAAAATTAACCTGTGAACTTGTTGTCAACTTTTACAGTACACATTGGAGAGAGCCTGTCTGTGTGATGTAAGACTAACTGATTTAAGATTCATTGATATTTTTTAAGTTTTAAAACTTCTACTTTCTCACTCTCTTGGACTTTTTTTTTTTTTTTGTCAATTCTAAGAGTCAAGCCATAAGTCGAGTACAGTTATATGTTGACAGATCACCGCCGTCAATCAAAGCGCATGTGACTTTGCATTTTACATTATGTAATTACTAGAATGTTTTTCTTCAACATAGGTACATGTGTGTTTGCGACACCAGGCATGGCTATACATACTGCCTGGCAGTTGGTCAATTTCAGTAACACCTGTATGAATATTGATATGAACAATTTTCTTTGTCTATAAATACATCATAGATTCCTAATGGTGTGCTGCAAAATTACTCTGATCATTATATGAAGATTGATTTACAAAAAATACAACTCTTCATTCGTATTTTCACAATAAAACGGTATCTTTGACCATTTGTTATCATCAGGAAGTATTCAATCATTGGTCGAATGGCTATCAGTTGGAAACTTGATTGGTCAATGTAATTGTTAGTGCTGCAGTGCAAGCTTCTTTATGACCCAGACTTGCAGCTTTCTGATGGTTGGCCCAGTGACAGTGAAAATCAATGTACCTGGTCTATATAAGGACAGAGTCAGCATTTACAACTAACAAATCAATGGTTTATACATTCCAGACAAGGAAATATTGAACCAAATATCTTAATCAAATACCGAAAAATATTGAACTGAATTGCCACCTAAAGCAGTAATGTCTTTCGGAAGTAGTGAAATCAAACCTTTAATACACCTGGGCTTGTCTTATCTCAAGAAAACCGCACGCTCAGCCACAAAATTAAGTCGATGGATCATAGATACTATTCAGGACTTTTAAGTGATACAAATTTTGCACTATCGTTTCAAAACAGCATGCTTAAGCAGAAAATTAAATTGATGGATCGTAGATACTATTCAGGACTTTTAAGTGATACAAATTTTGCACTATCATTTCAAATTCTTGTAGAGATCTATTTTCTGTGATTATACCAATAACAAATTTAATCGATGATTAGAAATTTTTATCAGAGATTGATAGATCAATATGGGATTTTAACTCTGATACATATATTGAACCCACAATAAACACTGATAGCCCAAAAAACTTACAAACTTTAAGAAAATGTCCGGGAACAGATTTCCATAACTTGTTTTGGTACACATTTATAATTCTGGAAATTCCAATTCTGAATCCAGAATTACATTTTAACGAAGGGATATATATTACTTATCGATAGTAATCTGGACACAAATCTATGTCACACATGGAGGCAAAAATGTGATGGTCAGCTAAGTTAGCATGTACAATAATGCACAGTATGTTATTTATATTGATTCCCTCAATATCTACCCTGTCCCTATAAAGCCCCCCCCCCCTCCCCTACTCCCAAGTTAACCGCCCCTCTCTTTTCGGAAACTTCAAATTCTTATTCACTTTGAATTGAAATATCTATTAAAATGCATGCTAATCATAACATATGAATATCATAAAGTTCTTTCATTTATATTTTTTTTCATTTTTTTTTTTTTTTTTTTTTTCAAATTGAATCATTGATTAATTTGTGCTAAGTCTGCAATGGTCGTAATAGGCACCCTGTCAATTTCTGCAGTATCTTATGCACCCTATGCGGTTATTAGGTTTAATACAGAAGATTGGATTCAAAGTTTTTGGTTATGGATGAAAATATGTATAAATTTGTCTATTCATATTCACTCAAATCTGCCCAAGGGGATATGGTAATAAACTAAGATGTCTTGAATTTGGACCCCAGCTCTCAGGCAATAGACAATTAAAAAGTAATTTTTCGAAGCCTTGTCGAAATGGTTTCACATTTAAAGGATTTAACGTCTAGCATTTTGAGGAAGAGAGCAAATGAGACATACAACAATAGATATAATTAAGAAGCTCTTCTCATAGCAGGAAGCACACCTTCAAGTGTCATTCTGTCTCGAATTCCAGAATAAATTGAGCAGCACATTCAGGGGGAGACAACTTCACATTGTTATCCCGACATCTTCGATTGTTACCCATATCCAAGTACTTAAGGATTTTGACAACTTGAAATTGATCCCTATTTTTGACATCTCACCTCCGATTGAAACTTGATCTGTACAGTTAAGTTTGTGCCTGGCGGGAGGTTCTGGATTGAAGCTTCATACCGAACGCTTGCTCAATCAACCATTACAATGTATTTTACTTATACAGAGAATTTAGATGTGGGTTGCATCAATTGCTGGTAAACTCGTGGTGACCTGAAGTGAAATCTTACAAAATTCTGAGATATGTTTGTTTCACTTCACATGCTTATGTTAACCCTTTCACCACTGTAGGCTATAATGGACTCATCCAGATCAATTGATGGTAGAGTCTACTAAAGTTCCATAGGGGTGAAAGGGTTAAGATGCTACTGGGGTACGGTACAGCAACCCTAAATAAAAGAACATCTTAACTCTTTCACCCCTATGTAACTTTAGTAGACTTTACCATCCATTGACCTGGATGAGTCCATTATGGCCTACAGTGGTGAAAGGGTTAAGCTTCTTACTTAGCAGAAAAGTCTTTTTCATCAAGTAGCTACCATACACTGGCGACTGCTATTTAACTGTATCGTAAGAAACCTTGCCCAGCATTATGCTTAGAAAGCACAAATGGAGATAAAGGGACTTATCACAATTTCTTAAAGTTTAAAGAATTGAATTAGTCTTTGAAATCTTCAAAAGATTTTTGACATTCCATTTAAATGAATACATAATCTACAGTAAGTTTCAAACAAGATACATGAAAAACTTTGAAAAAATTTTCTTATTGCATAATCGTGGACTTAACATGCTGTATGTTTGAGAATAATAAACCTCCACTGAGCTGCTCTAGGCTATTGGAAACACAAATCGTTTGAAGTTGAAAACAATTTAAATTTTTAATCTGTTGATCGTGTTTAGCACACCTACTTGAGGAGATTACAAATCTTTAGATGTAATATGTACAAATTGGTATACACATACAACTTTGTATAGGGAAACAGGACCCACAAGCAATCTCTATACATTTTGTATCAACATAAACTTCAGCTAAAGTTCAAATTTCAAAGTCATGACATGCTTGTTGACCTCTAAGCTAATTATAGAATATCTCTGATGGTAAAAAGCACGTCAGAGGTAGACAAAAGTGTTCCTGTTTCAAATGCAGAGCATTTATTGTGAGACGAACGATACTCGTAGCAGTTGTTCAACTTGATCACCAAACTAGTTTTTTATTTAAAGCTAGCAACTTTTACTAGGTCGTAACCCATTTTTGGAAAACATTAAAAAGTTTATCTTACATCAATTGCAAAACAAGTTATATGATTGTTACAAATCACTCTGATCCGGATGTCAGCATGCAAGAGGTCTTTGAGTGGGAGAAAACCAGAGTGCTTGGAGGAAACTCATGTGATTGGACAGAAGACCCATGACCCTTTAACATCTGTGTCGCAGATCAAACCCCTACCGACTAGGTGAAAGGCCAGTGGCATTAACCACTATACCACCCGATTATCCAAGATAAAAAAAAACTTTATCCTAGCTGCAGTACTGTTAATAAGAAATGTCAGTAAGAAATAAATACTTCCATATATCCGTAGGAGAACTGGACTTGGTCGAACTTTCGCGACCAATTAGCTCAATCGGTAGAGCATCCAGCTATTGTTTGGAGGTCTTTGGTTTGATCCCCTGGTCTGGCAGATATATTTTCTCCTTCTGTTACACATCAAAGTGGACTGGGACAGGACACAAATGTGTATACCACTATAACCTGTCACAGACATAACAACTGAAGATTTTGTTAATGAGCTCAAAGTTAAAATTTAAGCATACCTTGGTGACCTAGCTTCTACAAAGCAGGAATCTGAGTAAAAAATGACAGTATCAGGATTTTAATGATCAGGGAATCTGAAGATATTAACTATATTATCTGAGTATCAGTAAAGAACAGCCACTGTGAATAACAGTATATGATCAGGAAATCATTATCATGGTGTATGTATGATGAACAAAGATATTGTCTTAGTTTATATGGCCAATATCCAAACTACTCAGAACATGGTCAATGAGGGATAAGGAAATCAATATACGCCGTCGTAATTAGTGTAAAAGAGATGTGGTCAGCAAATTCTTGGCTCATTATAGGATAAAATGTCTGTAACAACACGACAGGAATGGCTTTGTTGTCTTATAATCCTTTGACTTATCATATTTTTATCATTACCAAAGACAATGGGAGGATTAAGGGTTTACTTTTCTTCACATGCCTAATTTAGGATGAAAAGGAAAGCCAGAGTATCCAGAGAAAAATCACCAAATTACAGTTAGTATATTACAACTACCCTTCAAGCATTTCGAGCTCATGGTCCATGGCACAGCTCCAGAATGGAATGGCCTGGTTAAGGGCTCCTCTATAACATGCATATATGATGTAAGCACACTTTTTGAGACTCTGTACATTCCCTGCTGGTTGTGTCTCTTTGTGATGGTGGAAACTACTTTTTGTGACTCTGTATGTTTCCTGCTGGTTGTGTCTCTTTGTGATAGTGGAAACTACTTTTTGTGACTCTGTATGTTTCCTGCTGGTTGTGTCTTTTTGTGATAGTGGAAACTACTTTTTGAGACTCTGTATGTTTCCTGCTGGTTGTGTCTTTTTGTGATAGTGGAAACTACTTTTTGTGACTCTGTATATTTCCTGCTGGTTTTGTCTTCTTGTAGTGGTGGAAACTACTTTTGAGACTCTGTATGTTTCCAGCTGGTTGTGTCTTTTTGTGATAGTGGAAACTACTTTTTGTGACTCTGTATATTTCCTGCTGGTTGTGTCTTCTTGTGATGGTGGAAACTACTTTTTGAGACTCTGTATGTTTCCTGCTGGTTGTGTCTCTTTGTGATAGTGGAAACTACTTTTTGTGACTCTGTATGTTTCCTGCTGGTTGTGTCTTTTTGTGATAGTGGAAACTATTACCTTCTTTATATTGATATCTCCAGGAGGTGTAGGAGTAGGTGTGGGGGTAGGACTGTTGGTAGGGGGCTTTAGAGAGTGATCCCCACCCCCTCTAAATCAGTACCTGGACCTAATGTGACCAAAATATACTACTTGTCTTCCTCACTGGTACCGCTATCACTGTAGTTTGGTTTGATAAGGTTATCGTCATATCAATAGCCAGGATCATTTAAGGATGTACCAGGTTTATAGCTGGAGGAAAGCTGCTGATGATGAAAATCTTCCTCCGTCACTCTGTTTTGATCCCTACCCTCTATAAGCTGAGAAATTTTATTCCCATTATATCCATCTAAATATTTGTATATCTATATGATAACAGCTGTTTTAACATCTTTCCATATATATACTTCTATAGGTATAGAATAAATAAGAATTAAGATGTATATCACTCTATTTAATATAGCCTATCTCGTCCCGTCCCGATGATTATAGGAAGAGCACATCTAAAACATTAAATGGTCATGTACCTATACCTAAATTCTATAGGATAGTTATGACAAAATGTAACACAGATAGACTTGTTCAAACTCAATAAAGCTGATACAAGTTAAGGCCAATGTAAATAAATATGTGTTTTCTAGGACAGTTATGACAAAATGTAACACAGAAAGACTTGTTCAAACTCAATAAAGCTGATACAAGTTAAGGCTAATGTAAATTAACCTGCATTTTTTAGGACAGTTATGACCAAACTCAATAAAGCCGATACAAGTTAAGGCCAATGTAAATAAATGTGTGTTTTCTAGGACAGTTATGACAAAACGACAATAAAGCTGATACAAGTTATTTTGAGACAGTTATAACCAAACTCAATAAAGCTGATACAAGTTATTTTAGGACAGTTATGACCAAACTCAATAAAGCTGATACAAGTTAAAGCCGATGTAAAGAAATGTGCATTTTCTAGGACATAGATGTGTTTTCTAGGACTTACTGAAAAATAAAGTATAATTGAACCTCAAGGTTAGCTCAATCTTGTTTAGGAAATGGATGTTTTTTCTTCCTTTTTTTTTGCACACAAGTCAGAATAACAATGTATACAGAGTCTTAAATCATTGTTCATTTATGATGCAATTTTATGAAAAGAGGTTTTTTTTTGTTTTTTTTTCGAGCCGTTTTTATCACATAACTGCAACAACAACCTACATTTCAAAAAATCTAAACGTCAAAATGAGTTACGAAAAACCAGCAGAGGCCGCCATGTTATCATGACGTCCTCGAATCCTGACGTCACATCACAGTCAACTGACGTCAAGTCATGATTAATTTCATCCAATGAAAAACACACCAGGTTATATGACACTTAAGTGACAAAAGTATTACATGGACAAAGTCACTATGATATCAGATGGATTATATGTTAAAAAGACAGCTCTGTGCTTTATTTATTTTCTTTTTTTTTCTTTTTGGCAGATTAGAAATATCCGCACTCATTACACCATGAAAGAATCGTGGATAATTTACCTATCAGACCATCCCAGTTACAATTACAACAATACCCAGGTATGTTAAACAGATATGCGACAGATATAGATATACATTACGACTGAGACACCAGTTGTTACCTATCGTTAACACAAAGTGGCTATTCACTATGCTCTGGAGAGTATCTGGGAAATCTATGGTGGGAAACAACTCATCTCCTGGGTTTCAGACGATAAAATATTTGTTCCTGGTGCACAAAATTAACCTGTGAACTTGTTGTCAACTTTTACAGTACACATTGGAGAGAGCCTGTCTGTGTGATGTAAGACTAACTGATTTAAGATTTATTGATATTTTTAAGTTTTAAAACTTCTACTTTCTCACTCTCTTGGACTTTTTTTTTTTGTCAATTCTAAGAGTCAAGCCATAAGTCGAGTACAGTTATATATTGACAGATCACCAGCCGTCAATCAAAGCGCATGTGACTTTGCATTTTACATTATGTAATTACTAGAATGTTTTTCTTCAACATAGGTACATGTGTGTTTGCGAACACCAGGCATGGCTATACATACTGCCTGGCAGTTGGTCAATTTTAGTAACACCTGTATGAATAATGATAAAATGATTTTCCTGTTATTTTCAAATTTGTAAACTGAGATTTAATGAATAATATTGACTCACACACAGGGAGACCACCAAAGATAACATTAGTCAGGGGAGAGAAACTGAGACCAAGGGAGATAATCTCAGTAAGGGGAGACAATCTGAGATGAAAAGAGGTAAAACAATCTGGATTAGGGAGGCAATGTTGGAAGTTAAAGATGACAAAAAATCTTATATCAAAGGTGACAATTAAGGAATATGCAGTGCTAAAATGTTATCAGTACAAGCATTAAAATATTTCAGCAAGTCTTATTGCAATATGATGGAAATGGATCAGGCTGCAAGATGGCAGACAATCTGAGATGAAAAGAGGTAAAACAATCTGGATTAGGGAGGCAATGTTGGAAGTTAAAGATGACAAAAAATCTAATATCAAAGGTGACAATTAAGGAATATGCAGTACTAAAATGTTATCAGTACAAGCATTAAAATATTTCAGCAAGTCTTATTGCAATATGATGGAAATGGATCAGGCTGCAAGATGGCAGAGCATATTAGGCTTCTGCAAGATCAGGCGAGACAATCTAAAATCAAGGGAGACAATCTGAGATCAGGGGAGACAATCTGAAATCAAGGGAGACGTTCTAAAGTCATGGGAGACAATCTGAAATCAAGGGAGAAAATCGAAAAAAAGGGGAGACAAACTTAAAATCAGGGTACACAATCTGATATCAGGGGGAGACAATCTGAGAATAGTTAATAGGAGTGAAATTGTTATACATGTTTTAGAAATATTGCTTAGAGTTTCATCACAGTCAGGGTACAACCATAATCATATTAACTCAAAACCACAAAAGAATTAACTCATGAAAATTTCATATTGAACATAGTGACATTGTACGAAATCCATCATCCAGGTAATGTAACTTGTACATTATATCTCGGAGCTACCTGAGTAGTTGTTTATTTATGAATAACCTTCAGCAGTGATAATACCACTATTTATCTAAATACATAAAGAGATTTATTGATTTTCCTTTTCGGCATGATAGTATTAATGTACATAGAGATAGGCAGGTATATTCCTAACGAGCTAACATAATGGTCTAGTAGGGTAACACAGGTGTGTTTAAATACCTGCCAGGTAGACTACCCGCTCAGGCTGCTCAGGCGTTTAGTACGTAAACTATAGCCCAAATTAATGCCAAATTAACACCTTACTGTCAGCGTTCACCTCGGTAAACTTTAACCTAAATTAAAACTAAAATAAAATACTGCTTTCTATTCGGTCTCAACTTGCATCTTTTCACTCTTACTTGGTGATTATTTGTTAAAATGACACTCTAACCCCCACACCGCATTCAAAATAATAATGGTTCTGATTTTGCAGGATAATAATCAATAATAATCATTATAATTAACATACATATTACATGGCGCCTGGACTACCATCTTCAAGTCTACACACTTTTCCATAAGAATTGCCGAAATTGACCCTTCTCCAAAAACAAAACAAAATTCATGAAAAAGGTGATGCCCAGGTTCATCGCCGAGTCGGGGCTTATTGCCAGTAGAATACGGTATCTAGATCCCTGTCTATATTCCGGTATAATTGTATGGCATTTTCCTTCTGAACTCATAGCAATTAAAGCCTGTATTATCCAGAAACCTGTCTTTACCGACCAAATATGCTGGTCCTGGTGAAATCCAGTAAAGACAAGTTCTTCGGACTATATCCACCAAATAAGGTTTGAATATTTATTTCATTTAGTATGTATCCACATGTATTTTTATAGCACAAATCAATGCTACTAACTCCTCTTTATACAGTAATCCAGACACCTGTCTATACCGACCAAATCTGTTGGTCTGGTGACATTCAGTCTAGACAAGTTACATTGTATACAGGTTCATGGGTTCAGATTTGATTTCACAGAAAAGTTTGCCTTTGTTTTTAAACTGCAATCAGGAAAGTACAGTCCATTCTTTTGGCTGTAGTTTATTTACTTTTTACTTTGGAATGACTTTGTGAACTATCTCATAATGCCTTTGCAGATATAAGGGACTAGATTACTCTAGAGAGGTAGTTGTTCTAGCTAAACATTCTAGATTGCCGTAAGTATACATACCATGGTTGCTGATATAGGTATGGTCCACTAAGATACAAGAACATGCCCTAAGTATTTACATATCTAATATAGGCCTAATTCTTATCTTTATTTTGTATCCATTAATTGACACTGAGGTAAAGGATTACTTGGTCATCACCTTTAAAAGGATCAAGTGACCAATACAAGTGACTATTACAAGATGTTGACCTCTTTGTACTCCAAACCTTTCAGAGGGTCTAAGATGGTCAAACTCTGGGCAGATTTTGTGTAGAATCTTGAGCTACAATTGTATACATATTAATGAAATTTCTTTCTTTTCAGACCTACTGCATATATCGGTCAGGACATCAATTTCCTTCTTTTTAGACCAATCTACTGCACATACCAGTTGGGCCGTAACACAACGGGTTTTATTTTTGGTTTTATGAGTTTAACGTCCTATTAAAAGCCAGGGTCATTTAAGGACGTGCCAGGTTTGATGGTGGAGGAACGCCAGAGTACCCAGAGAAAAAATAATGACCAGCAGTCAGTACCAGGCAACTGCCCCACATGGGATTCAAACCCACATTCCAGAGGTGGAGGGCTTGTGGTAATATGTCGGGACAACTTTACCACTCGACGACCGCGGCCGCTAACCCCACGGGACAGGACAGGGTGGGATGGATTATGGGTAAATTCATCTGGAGTACATTAGATGGCTCTCTATCAGTCATAATATCAAGTCAAGGGCAAAGAAACGTGTGTCAAATCAAGTCTGGTTTTCAAGGCCAGACGAAACTCAAACCTCAACTTTCTGTTAACTTTGACTTATATTTCCTTCCTGAACTACTGTGTTTGATGATTGCACCTATATTTCATTTCCATCAGACGAATACCTATGACCTTTGACCTTTTCTAGACAGTGTGGTTTTTAACCTATCTAGAAAGATCACATACCTATTTATGACCAATTTCAACAGGTTTGATTGACCTGAGAACGCACCTAATGGAAGAAAAGGCCATGATTTCCCCCTCAGGCATGTGAAATTGAAATTTACACATTAAATAATACTAAATTTCCTGTTATTCTATGTACACAAACCCAGTATATATATATTCTCAACCCACCCCCATATATATCTGGTATTCACATTTATATAAAAACCTACGGTATTAAAAACCGGTGGAAAAATAGTAGAATCTATAAAATTTCTTTAGATGTAATTGATTTGTGCGTAGATTGCTGTGATTTATATTTCACATTTGCTGTTAGAAATTTAGTTATACATTTATCATTCATGGGTTCAGGATTTATGTCTCAATTAGGCCTATATGATGCCTAACATACTGACTCAGATGAATTATACAGGGACACCCTTGGGTTTTAGGGGCTCATATTCCTTATCCTTTAAATAAATTAAATCTTCATATAGAAATGCCTAGGTTTGTAATTATTTTATGTACTTGAAATCACAATTTTTTTCAGATCTCAAAACTGAATATTCAGCGCTTACCCCAATCCAAGTCTCTAACTCCGCACTAACATACACTGTATTGGAAAAAGCTTATAACTGTGAATTTTGTAACTATCATACCTTCATTTTTGATTTTTATTAATTATTTTACATCCTATTGATAGTTAGTGTACTATTTAGGATTGTGCCAGGCTTAGGAGGTGGAGGAAGGCCAGAGTACCAGGAAAAAAAAACATGGACCTATGAACTTGGCAACCCAACTGTCCCACATGGACTTCAACTTCATTATTACCCAGAGGTGAGAATGAATGGTAATATGTTGGGATACCTAAACAACTTGGCTATCATATCTCCTATTCAGTAACAATTATTACTGTTGTTTTAAACAACACACCACCTTTCTGAGGAGAAAGCGACACCTTCAAGTATCGCTGTTAATTTTTAACAACACAACACCTATCCTAGGAGAAAGCGACACCTTCAAGTATCGCTGTTGTTTTTAAAGAACACACTACCTTTCTGAGGAGAAAGCGACGCCTTCAAGTATCGCTGTTAATTTTTAACAACACAACACCTATTTGAGGAGAAAGCGACACCTTCAAGTATCGTTGTTGTTTTTTAACAACACATCACCTATCCGAGGAGAAAGCGACGCCTTCAAGTATCGCTGTTGATTTATAAGGTGTTATACTGCATTGCAGACAAGCTTTGCAACAGGTGCCAAGTTTGTACAGAAACAGCTTAAGGCTACATTTCAATAAAAATCAATTAGAAAATTGCACAGAAGACGATTGACTGACGCTTTCCTTCTGGAACAACACCAAAAAATAATTTGTTTGCGATCACTAGGTTCATTGGCCTTAGACCATACAAGATAAGGCCTTCAAGGACAGACCACTAGCGCACCTGTTGGCTAGTACACAAAACACTTTTAGGGTGGAGTGAAGGGTTAGTGGGTGGGGGGGAGGTGTCAAGGATTTTTGTAACTCTTGTCTGCAAATGCAGACTTAATTGTATGAAACAATGAAACGATACAATTTCATACAGGTGTATAATGGATAACTGCAAGTAAACAATTCAGTTGTTTACATAAAGAACCAATCTTAATTTTAGGTTTTCAACATGGACATAGGTTATAATATTGCTTGCTAATTCTAGAGACACATTATATAAACATTGTATTTTACCCAATAAGTGCCTCTTATTCCCTATTAGGGCCCTTCCCCGTTTTTGAAGACTTAATTTCACTTAACTAAACACAGACTGCAGCTATGAAAACTTGACATTTCTCTGTTTGATTTCTATTGCAAACTGACTAATTGGTTACTCGATCCATACAATAATTTTTGACATGTTAGCAAAAATGGTCCTACTTAGCGCCCCTTCATTTTTCAATGTTTTAAGCATCCTGTGCGCTTATTGGGTCGAATAAGGTATGCACTCTTTTCTAAGCAATCCGTATATGATGCTAGTTTCAGTCACCAGAAACATTCATATTTCCAGACACCTGAAATTTTGAACATGTACAAAATCTTCCCTATAAACAAGCATGGCAAGAATTTTGCTATAATTTCCATGCATGGAATATGTTGGTCTATATATAGCTGTAAAATATATTCACACATATAAATCTACAATATCACACATCAATTTAATGACTCACCTGTAATTTTTACCTGTCCTTTTCACACCTGTAGTTTCCTGACGAGCTTCTGACCACACAGTTAATAACAGATCCAAAACACAGGTTATTGATTTTGAAGATCTATGTGACTGGGTTATGATTAAACCATTCCTAGAGTACATCTACGATCGTCACAGAAATTTCTCACCTGGAAATATAATCAATAAATAACTACAGTATTTACCAATAAAGCAAATATGGCCTAATATTCACTACAATGTAACAGGTACTTAAAAGTACGGGTATAAAAATTCCTCATGAAAAATTATGATATTTTACAATATAATATTTGATACATCAATGTACTTTTGAAACAATATTACAATGCATAACTATTTTATAATTTCTCGATATATATGTGATAAATAAATTGGCTCGACACACTCTGAGGTACCTGAATGCTTACAAAATCTTATCAGAAATCGTCTGTCTCTTTTCTTCAAGGAAAGATCTCAAACCAATGAAAAATTAAATTCTATTGTGAGTGAATAATGATTATTAACCGTAATATTATTTACGTTTATAAAAACTGTCGGAAACAGAAAATATTGAAAATAGGAAGAATTGCATAGAACCAAAACAAATTCATCGAAACAAAAATGTATTGTGACAGTTAAATTCAAAAGTAAGCGTCGTGTCAAGGTCACTGAGCTTATCAGTTCAATTGTACTTCATTGAGTATATTTGTGATTACAACTTTAGTCTACAGGAGAAAAAAATCAAAAAATGCCTATAATAGTTTTAATACATGCACCAGAAAACCTTGATGTACTCAATGATCTACTCCATGATCATCTATTTAGATTGTGTTGAAACTTACATGGGGATATGTTTCCCAATAAAACAACTCTTCTTTATATATCCCTAGCATGATCACCTTTTGGAATGTTGTATCACATTTTTAAAAATCTTTATTTATAAATAAATTTGCTATAGAAAATAATATTCAGATTAATTCCAATACCGTATATCAGAAATCAATGTGGGTTATTTCATTCGTGGTTTTGAACTAGCAAAGTATTTCCCTGGGAAGAAATATATTTTAGTTGGTAGATGTGACTGTGATCAAATTTCATAATTTCACAGATCAATATCGTTACTTTCATATCCATACTTCCAAAACAAACATGAAACCACTGAAAGTTTCTACAAAGCAAACATTATATGTTAATAAACAATACTATGCCATATACCCTATGTGTTATAATGTTAAATCAAATTTCCAATCATCTCTGTTCATAGTAGAATTTTTTTTACTAATATGCTGATGTTTTGTTACTGCAGGTAATATAAACTCAAAGACTTAAATATTAAACATCTCTTTGTAAATACTGTTAATCGAACCTTTATTTATTCTGTTACAGTGCTCTCTTGATCGAATAATATTGATGATTCATAATGTACACAAATTTCACCTAAAAAAATCAATTACGACTACACATACAACATATATGAAAGTCACATACTAAACCATACTAAATTTTACCTCAATAAGGCACATATAAAAAATTGGCATTATCATCCTGGACAATGGATGTACAATTAAGTGACCACTACGAGATTCCAACAATGACCAGATGACCAAACCATCCTGAATTTGGACTGGTCAATTTGTCAGTTTTACCTGTAGCATTTACACCTGAGCTTGTTCAGTCATACCTGCTTGTATATCGTCCAGGTGTGTCTAAGTATGGAACATAAACCACTATCCAATGAAACACATATTATAATATAAAAGACTTGCAGAAATCCACTGTAGTTGTCGGTAGAGTATATTCCTGGTAAACACTTATAAATCCAGATTTTTACAGCTTATCTCAACTTGTTACTGTCCAGGTAGCACACAAGGCTCTGATAGTACACACCTGTATTCGCCAGGTATATCGGTAGCACTATGCTCCTAAAACATGTACCTACCCTACTTAAAACTGGGTACCTGGGAGAAACGCTCGCCTCGTCGCTGGTATATATACATTCATTTAGGTAGACTTATAAATTGGCCTGCATGTAACGGCTCCGTTTGTTCCTAGCTTGAAAGCCAATTACGATATTATAATAGCATCGGTCGCGGCTGGGAGAGGTCAGGTATGCGTTATGCCTCAGCGATTTCATTGTTTGTATTTCCATATGAATACACTGTATCTTGTATTGTTAAAATATGTATATAAACTTGAAGCACTGCATTGTATTTATATAGTATATATAGAATAGGACAATACATGTAGAAAATTTATGAGAGAAAATTGTAACTTCTTTATGAAGTAGATACATGAAAATCTATGTTCTGCACACATGTATATTTGCATTTTTAAGGCAACTTGAGGATGAAAGTAGGAAAATTAAACCTGTTTCCAAGCAACTTTAGTGTGACGAATGTATCTATTTGATGTAAGTGGAAATTTAAAGATGCTCCACCGCCGACAGAATTGTTTGATGGTAAAATTTATCATTTGAACAATAATATGGTGTTTAATCGTGTGCATTATATATTCATAGTCTAATTAAAGACAAAAAAATATCTATACCTAGTATAATTTATTCCAATACCATTGGTCTAATTTGCAAGTAGTATTCATTCCATATAGGATATAGTGACACGGAATTTTTTCGGGATGCAATTAATTATTTTTCATATTTTTAATTTAAAGTAAAATTAAAGCCCAAACTTTTCAATGATGGTAATGGTGTAAAGTAAGTAACTTTTGCCACTTAAGAAAAATACTAAATTGTTTGCTCCTGTTTTTGATAGCGAAAAAATACCTTTTGTCAGCGGTGGAGCATCTTTAAATGAATTTTCACTCAAACTTTGAATTGTTTGATGCCTAAAATTTATAATATATTATATTAAATATTTCTATTGTTCAGTTGTGCACTTACTGTATTCATAGTGTAATTGTTAAGAGGAATAGAATATCTCTACCTAGTATATCTATCCATTCAATACCACAATCACACCTGTCTATACTACCACCTGTCTATAACTACCACCTGTCTATATCTACCACCTGTCTATACCTACCACCTGTCTATACCTACCACCTGTCTATACCTACCACCTGTCTATAACTACCACCTGTCTATACCTACCACCTGTCTATACTTACCACCTGTCTATACCTACCACCTGTCTATACCTACCACCTGTCTATACCTACCACCTGTCTATATCTACCACCTGTCTATAACTACCACCTGTCTATATCTACCACCTGTCTATATCTACCACCTGTCTATACCTACCACCTGTCTATACCTACCACCTGTCTATACCTACCACCTGTCTATACCTACCACCTGTCTATATCTACCACCTGTCTATACCTACCACCTGTCTATAACTACCACCTGTCTATAACTACCACCTGTCTATAACTACCACCTGTCTATAACTACCACCTGTCTATAACTACCACCTGTCTATATCTACCACCTGTCTATACCTACCACCTGTCTATACCTACCACCTGTCTATACCTACCACCTGTCTATACCTACCACCTGTCTATACCTACCACCTGTCTATACCTACCACCTGTCTATACCTACCACCTGTCTATACCTACCACCTGTCTATACCTACCACCTGTCTATATCTACCACCTGTCTATACCTACCACCTGTCTATACCTACCACCTGTCTATACCTACCACCTGTCTATATCTACCACCTGTCTATAACTACCACCTGTCTATATCTACCACCTGTCTATACCTACCACCTGTCTATATCTACCACCTGTCTATACCTACCACCTGTCTATACCTACCACCTGTCTATACCTACCACCTGTCTATATCTACCACCTGTCTATACCTACCACCTGTCTATAACTACCACCTGTCTATACCTACCACCTGTCTATACCTACCACCTGTCTATACCTACCACCTGTCTATAACTACCACCTGTCTATATCTACCACCTGTCTATACCTACCACCTGTCTATAACTACCACCTGTCTATAACTACCACCTGTCTATACCTACCACCTGTCTATACCTACCACCTGTCTATACCTACCACCTGTCTATACCTACCACCTGTCTATAACTACCACCTGTCTATACCTACCACCTGTCTATACCTACCACCTGTCTATACCTACCACCTGTCTATACCTACCACCTGTCTATACCTACCACCTGTCTATACCTACCACCTGTCTATACCTACCACCTGTCTATATCTACCACCTGTCTATATCTACCACCTGTCTATACCAACCACCTGTCTATAACTACCACCTGTCTATAACTACCACCTGTCTATACCTACCACCTGTCTATATCTACCACCTGTCTATACCTACCACCTGTCTATACCTACCACCTGTCTATAACTACCACCTGTCTATATCTACCACCTGTCTATACCTACCACCTGTCTATACCTACCACCTGTCTATACCTACCACCTGTCTATATGTACCACCTGTCTATACCTACCACCTGTCCATACCTACCACCTGTCTATACCTACCACCTGTCTATATCTACCACCTGTCTATACCTACCACCTGTCTATACCTACCACCTGTCTATACCTACCACCTGTCTATACCTACCACCTGTCTATACCTACCACCTGTCTATATCTACCACCTGTCTATAACTACCACCTGTCTATACCTACCACCTGTCTATACCTACCACCTGTCTATACCTACCACCTGTCTATAACTACCACCTGTCTATACCTACCACCTGTCTATACCTACCACCTGTCTATACCTACCACCTGTCTATACCTACCACCTGTCTATACCTACCACCTGTCTATAACTACCACCTGTCTATACCTACCACCTGTCTATACCTACCACCTGTCTATAACTCCCACCTGTCTATAACTACCACCTGTCTATACCTACCACCTGTCTATAACTACCACCTGTCTATAACTACCACCTGTCTATACCTACCACCTGTCTATAACTACCACCTGTCTATACCTACCACCTGTCTATAACTACCACCTGTCTATAACTACCACCTGTCTATACCTACCACCTGTCTATACCTACCACCTGTCTATAACTACCACCTGTCTATACCTACCACCTGTCTATAACTACCACCTGTCTATACCTACCACCTGTCTATACCTACCACCTGTCTATAACTACCACCTGTCTATACCTACCACCTGTCTATACCTACCACCTGTCTATACCTACCACCTGTCTATACCTACCACCTGTCTATAACTACCACCTGTCTATACCTACCACCTGTCTATACCTACCACCTGTCTATACCTACCACCTGTCTATAACTACCACCTGTCTATACCTACCACCTGTCTATACCTACCATCTGTTTTTACCTACCACCTGTCTATACATACCACCTGTCAATAACTACCACCTGTCTATAACTACCACCTGTCTATAACTACCACCTGTCTATACATACCACCTGTCTATACCTACCACCTGTCTATACCTACCACCTGTCTATACCTACCACCTGTCTATAAATACCACCTGTCTTTACCTACCACCTGTCTATACCTACCACCTGTCTATACATACCACCTGTCTATACCTACCACCTGTCTATACCTACCACCTGTCTATAACTACCACCTGTCTATACCTACCACCTGTCTATACCTACCACCTGTCTATACCTACCACCTGTCTATACCTACCACCTGTCTATACCTACCACCTGTCTATACCTACCACCTGTCTATAGCTACCACCTTCTTTACCTACCACCTGTCTATACCTACCACCTGTCTATACATACCACCTGTCTATACCTACCACCTGTCTATACCTACCACCTTCTTTACCTACCACCTGTCTATACCTACCACCTGTCTATATCTACCACCTGTCTATACCTACCACCTGTCTATACCTACCACCTGTCTATAGCTACCACCTGTCTATATCTACCACCTGTCTATACCTACCACCTGTCTATACCTACCACCTGTCTATAACTACTACCCACCTGTCTATACCTACCACATGTCTATACCTACCACCTGTCTATAGCTACCACCTTCTTTACCTACCACCTGTCTATACCTACCACTTGTCTATACATAGCTCTGTCTAAACCTACCACCTGTCTATAGCTACCACCTTCTTTACCTACCACATGTCTATACCTACCACCTGTCTATATCTACCACCTGTCTATACCTACCACCTGTCTATACCTACCACCTGTCTATAGCTACCACCTTCTTTACCTACCACCTGTCTATAACTACCACCTGTCTATTTCATGGTCTACCACCTGTCTATAACTACCACCTGTCTATAACTACCATCTGTCTATATCTACCACCTGTCTATACCTACCACCTGTCTATACCTACCACCTGTCTATAACTAGATAACTTTGACCACGTTATTTCTTACCATGATAACTTGAACTAACCCAAAATGACACATTCGCTTGTTAACGATCGTAACAATTTCTTACCTTCATAAAAAACTTCAGTTGAGTTTTGCATTATTCATTTAGAAGATAAACAGCGACGTTTCCCGAAAACTTGCGAAAGGAGCTAAATTTAGTACAGGGCCATTCGCGTTATCACGGTTTGACTGTTTGGACCAAGTTGTTCGTTTATAAATTCAAGACGAATCTAGTGATTTTTAGATTTTATATCATTTTCAGATGAGCCTTGACAAAATCTTTTCGGCCTGTATCAAAATCTGCAAGTTCGTCAGGATTTATACTTGAAGTAGTCTAATTACTTTTAGAGAGGATCCAACCAGTCCAACCGCATAAACAAAATCGGTCCGGCTTCCTTTTCAGTCAGCCAATGAGATTATTGCTTTCATTCGTGAAGTTCAACATTTAAACTTTTTTTTGGTAACACAAGTGTAATTAAAATTGTTCGTTTGTACTAGACTCACAAATTATAAAATGGCTTCATACAGAACATTTGCAATTACTAAGCAATATCATCAAATCAATATGCTTTCCGTGTTAAGGGGAGGAAGCAATTTCTCAATTTCATATTTAATAAAAGTTCCAAATTGTTGGGCCAGAAACAATAGCATTGTACCTTAAACTAAGAATAAGAAAAATAATAAATACATAAATAACCTTGGTATTTTTGGACTGTCGCAGGAAAGTATATATGCCTACAATGTACATTACCCTACCTATTCTTTATTAACCTAACAAAACCTGCAACCTACTCTGTGGCGACTTGCAATAAGCCTTCTCTTTTCAAATACCACACAGAGGATCATACCCTGCCTCCACTCCGTTCCCAGCAAGCCATCTGTCAGAAATCTTCCGTCTGTCGTTCAGAGCTAAGTCATCGAAGCTAATCTGTAACGTGCACGTGCATGGCGTGACTGACCGGACACCAGATTGACGTCCGAAGGACAGACTGTCTGGTATACAATTCTTACAATGAATTTATCCAATAGGTACCCGATACACTTATTTTAGGCACAACGGGTTTTTATTACAGTCTTAATGGTCAGGTTTAACCTTTGGGCCAAAAATCCTCCAGGGACATGGTTTTACCTCCAAACTCGGGATATATCTGCATCAATTTTTTAGTGTAGTAAAAACTCAGTCACGTGCTTATACCTCATTCATGCCATTGGCCGGAATATACAATTGTATTATGGGTTACTAGTGATCACGTGATTGTGTGTTTACTTCCAAATATGGTGATAGTTTGCTTGCCATTTCTTCGGAAAAATTGATTTATTTGAAAATATTTAGACTGCAAAACGTTATTAATATTGCATGCATATCATTTTGACTTTTACTATGTACTGTTTTACTATAAATAATGAATTTAAATGAGTTATAAAACTGCCATTTCCACGTAAAATATAGAAATGATATATTCGCGAATGACGAATTCAATAGGTCTAACCGTCTAATCTAGGATCAGCGAAGATCGGCAACTCCCGGCTAAATTCGTAGAATTCTAAATTTATATTGATATATATAATTACCTGCTTTAGGTTTCAGAACAGATACATATAACACAGAGAAAATAAGATCTTCGTCAAAAAGCCAAATTACATATACTAAATACCAGGTCAGAGAAATCTCCATATTTGAAAGTAAACACACACTCATGTGACCACTAGTTACCCATTATACAATTCTATATTTATTTCGGCCAATGGCATGAATGAGTTAAAAGCACGTGACTTGTTTTACTACGTTTGCACTACTACAGAGAACGCGTGTTCTTTGTAGTAGTGCAAACGTAGTTGGGGGGTTGAGAGACATTTGATGGGGATATTAAGGGAGGCAATTTGCAATTTCATATTTAATAAAAGTTCCAAATTGTTGGACCAGAAACAATAGCATTATATGCATTAAACTAAGAATAAGAAAAATAATAAATACATAAATAACCTTGGTATTTTTGGACTGTCGCAGGAAAGTTTATGCCTACAATGTACATTACCCTACCTATTCTTTATTAACCTAACAAAACCTGCAACCTACTCTGTGGCGACTTGCAATAAGCCTTCTCTTTTCAAATACCACACAGAGGATCATACCCTGCCTCCACTCCGTTCCCAGCAAGCCATCTGTCAGAAATCTTCCGTCTGTCGTTCAGAGCTAAGTCATCGAAGCTAATCTGTAACGTGCACGTGCATGGCGTGACTGACCGTACACCGGACACCAGATTGACGTCCGAAGGACAGACTGTCCAGTATACAATTCCTACTATATATGAATTTATCCAATAGGTACCCGATACCCTTATTTTAGGCACAACGAGTTTTTATTACAGTCTTAATGGCCAGGTTTAACCTTTGGGCCAAAAATCCTCCAGGGACATGGTTTTACCTCCAAACTCGGGATATATCTGCATCAATTTTTTAGTGTAATAAAAACGTAGTCACGTGCTTATACCTCATTCATGCCATTGGCCGGAATATACAATTGTATTATGGGTAACTAGTGATCACGTGATTGTGTGTTTACTTCCAAATATGGTGATAGTTTGCTTGCCATTTCTTCGGAAAAATTGATTTATTTGAAAATATTTAGACTGCAAAACGTCATTAATATTGCATGCATATCATTTTGACTTTTACTATGTACTGTTTTACTATAAATAATGAATTTAAATGAGTTATAAAACTGCCATTTCCACGTAAAATATAGAAATGATACATTTTCGAATGACGAATTCAATAGGTCTAACCGTCTAATCTAGGATCAGCGAAGATCGGCAACTCCCGGCTAAATTCGTAGAATTCTAAATTTATATTGATATATATAATTACCTGCTTTAGGTTTCAGAACAGATATGTACATATAACACAGAGAAAATAAGATCTTCGTCAAAAAGCCAAATTACATATACTAAATACCAGGTCAGAGAAATCTCCATATTTGAAAGTAAACACACACTCATGTGACCACTAGTTACCCATTATACAATTCTATATTTATTTCGGCCAATGGCATGAATGAGTTAAAAGCACGTGACTTGTTTTACTACGTTTGCACTACTACAGAGAACGCGTGTTCTTTGTAGTAGTGCAAACGTAGTTGGGGGGTTGAGAGACATTTGATGGGGATATTAAGGGAGGCAATTTGCAATTTCATATTTAATAAAAGTTCCAAATTGTTGGACCAGAAACAATAGCATTATATGCATTAAACTAAGAATAAGAAAAATAATAAATACATAAATAACCTTGGTATTTTTGGACTGTCGCAGGAAAGTTTATGCCTACAATGTACATTACCCTACCTATTCTTTATTAACCTAACAAAACCTGCAACCTATTCTGTGGCGACTTGCAATAAGCATACCACACAGAGGATCATACCCTGCCTCCACTCCGTTCCCAGCAAGCCATCTGTCAGAAATATTCCGTCTGTCGTTCAGAGCTAAGTCATCGAAGCTAATCTGTAACGTGCACGTGCATGGCGTGACTGACCGTACACCGGACACCAGATTGACGTCCGAAGGACAGTCTGTCCGGTATACAATTCCTACTATATATGAATTTATCCAATAGGTACCCGATACACTTATTTTAGGCACAACGGATTTTTATTACAGTCTTAATGGCCAGGTTTAACCTTTGGGCCAAAAATCCTCCAGGGACATGGTTTTACCTCCAAACTCGGGATATATCTGCATCAATTTTTTAGTGTAATAAAAACGTAGTCACGTGCTTATACCTCATTCATGCCATTGGCCGGAATATACAATTGTATTATGGGTAACTAGTGATCACGTGATTGTGTGTTTACTTCCAAATATGGTGATAGTTTGCTTGCCATTTCTTCGGAAAAATTGATTTATTTGAAAATATTTAGACTGCAAAACGTTTATTAATATTGCATGCATATCATTTTGACTTTTACTATGTACTGTTTTACTATAAATAATGAATTTAAATGAGTTATAAAACTGCCATTTCCACGTAAAATATAGAAATGATACATTTTCGAATGACGAATTCAATAGGTCTAACCGTCTAATCTAGGATCAGCGAAGATCGGCAACTCCCGGCTAAATTCGTAGAATTCTAAATTTATATTATATATATGATTACCTGCTTTAGGTTTCAGAACAGATACATATAACACAGAGAAAATAAGATCTTCGTCAAAAAGCCAAATTACATATACTAAATACCAGGTCAGAGAAATCTCCATATTTGAAAGTAAACACACACTCATGTGACCACTAGTTACCCATTATACAATTCTATATTTATTTCGGCCAATGGCATGAATGAGTTAAAAGCACGTGACTTGTTTTACTACGTTTGCACTACTACAGAGAACGCGTGTTCTTTGTAGTAGTGCAAACGTAGTTGGGGGTTGAGAGACATTTGATGGGGATATTAAGGGAGGCAATTTGCAATTTCATATTTAATAAAAGTTCCAAATTGTTGGACCAGAAACAATAGCATTATATGCATTAAACTAAGAATAAGAAAAATAATAAATACATAAATAACCTTGGTATTTTTGGACTGTCGCAGGAAAGTTTATGCCTACAATGTACATTACCCTACCTATTCTTTATTAACCTAACAAAACCTGCAACCTATTCTGTGGCGACTTGCAATAAGCATACCACACAGAGGATCATACCCTGCCTCCACTCCGTTCCCAGCAAGCCATCTGTCAGAAATATTCCGTCTGTCGTTCAGAGCTAAGTCATCGAAGCTAATCTGTAACGTGCACGTGCATGGCGTGACTGACCGTACACCGGACCCCAGATTGACGTCCGAAGGACAGTCTGTCCGGTATACAATTCCTACTATATATGAATTTATCCAATAGGTACCCGATACACTTATTTTAGGCACAACGGATGTTTATTACAGTCTCAACGGCCAGGTTTAACCTTTGGGCTAAAAATCCTCCAGGGACATGGTTTTACCTCCAAACTCGGGATACATGTATATCTGCATCAATTTTTTAGAGTAGTAAAAACGTAGTCACGTGCTTATACCTCATTCATGCCATTGGCCGGAATATACAATTGTATTATGGGTAACTAGTGATCACGTGATTGTGTGTTTACTTCCAAATATGGTGATAGTTTGCTTGCCATTTCTTCGGAAAAATTGATTTATTTGAAAATATTTAGACTGCAAAACGTCATTAATATTGCATGCATATCATTTTTACTTTTACTATGTACTGTTTTACTATAAATGACGAATTTAAATGAGTTATAAAACTGCCATTTCCACGTAAAATATAGAAATGATATATTTGCGAATGATGAATTCAATAGGTCTAACCGTCTAATCTAGGATCAGCGAAGATCGGCAACTCCCGGCTAAATTCGCAGAATTCTAAATTTTTATTGATATATATAATTACCTGCTTTAGGTTTCAGAACAGATATGTACATATAACACAGAGAAAATAAAATCTTCTTCGTCAAAATATACCAAGATTTAAATCTCTGCATATACTAAATACCAGGTCAGAGAAATCTCCATATTTGAAAGTAAACACACACTCTGTGGACCACTAGTTACCCATTATACAATTCTATATTTATTTCGGCCAATGGCATGAATGAGTTAAAAGCACGTGACTTGTTTTACTACGTTTGCACTACTACAGAGAACGCGTGTTCTTTGTAGTAGTGCAAACGTAGTTGGGGGGTTGAGAGACATTTGATGGGGATATTAAGGGAGGCAATTTGCAATTTCATATTTAATAAAAGTTCCAAATTGTTGGACCAGAAACAATAGCATTATATGCATTAAACTAAGAATAAGAAAAATAATAAATACATAAATAACCTTGGTATTTTTGGACTGTCGCAGGAAAGTTTATGCCTACAATGTACATTACCCTACCTATTCTTTATTAACCTAACAAAACCTGCAACCTATTCTGTGGCGACTTGCAATAAGCATACCACACAGAGGATTATACCCCGCCTCCACTCCGCCATCTGTCAGAAATTTCGTCTGTCGTTCAGAGCTAAGTCATCGAAGCTAATCTGTAACGTGCACGTGCATGGCGTGACTCAGACTGACCGTACACCGGACGCCAGATTGACGTCCGAAGGACAGTCTGTCCGGTATACAATTCCTACTATATATGAATTTATCCAATAGGTACCCGATACACTTATTTTAGGCACAACGAGTTTTTATTACAGTCTTAATGGCCAGGTTTAACCTTTGGGCCAAAAATCCTCCAGGGACATGGTTTTACCTCCAAACTCGGGATATATCTGCATATATTTTTTGTAGTTAAAACGTAGTAAAACAAGTCACGTGCTTATACCTCATTCATGCCATTGGCCGGAATATACAATTGTATTATGGGTTACTAGTGATCACGTGATTGTGTGTTTACTTCCAAATATGGTGATAGTTTGCTTGCCATTTCTTCGGAAAAATCGATTTATTTGAAAATATTTAGACTGCAAAACGTCATTAATATTGCATGCATATCATTTTGACTTTTACTATGTACTGTTTTACTATAAATAACGAATTTAAATGAGTTATAAAACTGCCATTTCCACGTAAAATATAGAAATGATATATTTGCGAATGACGAATTCAATAGGTCTAACCGTCTAATCTAGGATCAGCGAAGATCGGCAACTCCCGGCTAAATTCGTAGAATTCTAAATTTATATTGATATATATGATTACCTGCTTTAGGTTTCAGAACAGATACATATAACACAGAGAAAATAAGATCTTCGTCAAAAGTCCAAATTACATATAATAAATACCACATCAGAGAAATCTCCATATTTGGAAGTAAACACACACTCATGTGACCACTAGTTACCCATAATATAATTCAATATTTATTTCGTCCAATGGCATGAATGAGTTATAAGCACGTGACTTGTTTTACTACGTTTGCACTACTACAAAGAACGCGTGTTTGGTACCATTATGGGGAAAATCCCCCGCGGATCGTGGTTTGATTTCCAACATTTGAATTTGCTAAGAAATATTATCATATCATTATTCATTTTCCATATTCTTTCCAAACAAATGGTTAAGCTTCCGCGTAGCCCACTTAGCTTTTTGGGAAGCTAATACTTGTAGCAATTATGTCTCATTCAAAAGTGTAAGCCACCATGCATCAGTTTCCAAAGCCCGATCGGGGACTATTCGTGTTTTAAGGCCTAAATGTAGTTGCGTGCGAGTGCGAAGATGAGTTTGTAAAAAAAAACCCAACAATGATCTGAGTTTGTAAAAAAAAACCCAACAATGATATTTATTGTTGTTTAGACCGCTTAGCTATGTGGGATACTCGTATAGTATGATTTTTACCGTTTTTTTATCTGACCCCTAAAACTTCTGAGAGTGACCTATGGACACTGGTTTCTAATTCCCATAGCCCTGATATATGGTATATTCGGGTTCTTCCGTGTCTTTGTCGGTATTGGAGAGAGTTTTCGCTATCTCAAGGAGACACAATACGAACATACCTCAATCCAAAGACAAGGAAATATAGCTATGAATTACTTTCAGTCAAGATTAATTGCATTTGTGTCTTTGTAACTTGAATTATTCATTATTTGCATTGCAACGTATGAATGACTTACAGCACGTCGATCATGTCAGTATTTTGTTAACAACTTTCTAGTGACCTAGAAACGTATACCTTATAACTGGTAATCAACATTCCGGTACTATTTCAGATCAGACAAGACGGTAGAGCCTGGTTAGCTTGTTAATAAAAATCCGATATGTTATAGCAAATGAATTTAGTCAAAAGTATTTATCTAGAACTTCAAAATGAGGTTATCAATGCTTATTGGGATAGTGTTAGAGGAAGAAAAACTTTTTTTTTTCATCTTTAAAGTTAATAATTTAAACAATTTGAATATGATGTTTTTATCTTTCATGCCATCAAGCTGACTATAGTCTCTAGGAAAACTGACCCGACCAAAGTTAATTGGAATGATACATACCTTTGAACTGATAATTGGATGTTATTTATAGAAAGGACATATTGTTGAAATTTTTAAAAGACAACAGATATGGTTTATAAATCATGTTGTTTTGAGTGTTCATTTCACATTCGTGCAAAAATAGTAACAATAAACACGATTAGAAAAATGGTTAACTTAAGAAGGTGGGAGGAAAGCCGTATCACCCGGAGAAAAACCGCCGACCTGTTCAAATATCACTTACAAATCACTTCTTTTCCTTTAAGAAAAACTACCGAATTTAACATTTTTTTTATATCTCTAAAGGGACAATTCAGTGAGTCTAATTCATTTACATAACTATGAAGCAAAATATGACATAAATGTATTGTTCTACATTCCTTATGTTACATAACAGGAAATACTGACACATTTCACGACGTTGTTAAGTATTTTGACTGATACCATAACTAGTTCAATACGATTAAACAGGTATAACATGTACGCTGTACCCATACCCGAACCAAAGTCACACACATTAAGTAAATGCAATACATAACCACTGAGGAGTTGATGAAATTATTTTAGACAAGAACATGCATCAAATAAGGTGACACACTACTGTAAGAGCGATATGAGTAGTTCTAGACACACAAAAAAATCTTTACTACACTGGCAAGGGTCAAGGTTCGGCATTCAAGACATGTAATTTCACATACATTTGCACTGCAGTGGGTTTCTCTGGCACATCACAGTAAAACCAACTAATCTCATTTCTATTAGAACTGGTTTTGTTTCCGAAATATGTGCAAATTTTAATGTCCTCTTAGACTGAATTGATAAAAAGATTTTTTCTGGCTTTAAAACTCTTATGCTAAGGTCAAACATCATGCGTCATCCCTTACGTAGAATTGCTATATTAAAATCATGTTTTTTCACACTTTTTTTTTGAGTACATGGATCAGAGAATTAGTTACAGTTTACATAGTGACCCAGCTACAGGTTTTCACATTTTTAATTTGAACTTAGGTACTAGGCAATATACAATCTATCGCAGTTTTACATCAATTCTAGATTTATTTTAAGTCATCTTTACGCTGAATTCGTAATAAACATGATCAGTTTGTCCTGCTGATGAGGAAGCCGTAAGAATCGGTTACATCACCATAAAAGCGGTCGCCAGGTAAACATGTGGTACGGTATATTCTGTAGGTCGTATCTAGTTCCCAGGCCTTGTTTCAAGACACCATACCGGTTAGATATTATACTCACAAAGTGAGAGCACTTGAGAGCCCAGCTTCATTTTATTTTTAAGAACGCTAAGTCCAGCTAAATGTGAGGTATCAGATGTGTGGATGCAATACTGTATCGCAAAATAGTTTTAGACAGATAATGAGGTCGTAGGCCGGCTACTAGACTGGCCACCAGTCTCTAGAATATTAAAGAAATCACTTAATTTGGTTATTAAAATTTTTCTTGATTATTTTTGTCTCTACTACATGCCTGATTCTAGCCTAAGTTTTAAACTAGGGGGAGATAATATAGTAAAGAACTCTGCTGAGAAAGTCTTCTCAGTAACTTAGGGTCTTGAGGCCAGTCAGCCAGCTACGTATATTCGTTCTCACACAGCAGACTTTCTCACAACCTACGTTACAAGTCCCTGTGTTCGTTCTTTGAGAAGTGAAGAAGGACCTCAAACAGAATCAAGGTTTTTAATCGAATACAATGCATTAAAATTTAGCGTTAGTCGGTAGAACATTCTAGTCCAAGAGCTCCGACTAAGATTTAGAAGTTTTGGCAATGAGAAGTTTGGAGTTGGTCCGAGTTTTCTCTGTCCCTGATACCAGATTTAGACATTCGGACTGATATAGCTTTCTGAATGACAGGGCCCTGTTAATTCGGTTCATTCCAGTCTAGCAACTTTTTAAGTGAACATCATTCCAGTCTGGCCAACTTTTTAAGTGAACATCATTCCAGTCTGGCCAACTTTCCTGTTTTCACACCTTGGTCAGACTTGGTCATACCTGAGTGACCATCAGGTAATTAATTATGTTCAAGTTAAAAGTACAAAAGTAGTCACTTACCTATATTTATTTTAATATTTGATTCTACTGTTCACAATACTATATATTTACATAATGTACTTATTTTTATCTTTTTACAACTTATTGGAATGAGGAAACAAAACATAATACATGTACAGCAATGACGCGTCACAAGATACTGGTGATACTTAATATTATAATACCTTTCAGCGTAGCTAAACTACAAGGTTCTTCATCTTAATTGATACAAGATGGAACACTTTTCCTCTTTTTCTATTCGACTCTTTTACGACTGTAAAAAAACCCCACTAAGACTTCTGGTATTCTGAGATTGAAATTGCTTTGATTAGTTTTGAAAATTATACTTAATATTAAATTGATTCATATTAAAAGAAACGTTTACCTATTCTTTGTAAATTCAATTAAAACTCTGGGTATACCATATGTATTGTGTGCATAAATGAGAAAACAATGCACAACTTTCAAATGTTGAAATCATAAAGAGTAATGTCTCAAAAATGGGTATGTATATCAAATTACATGTATAATGGACCTTTAATTTGACATATGTGCGCAGGACAACACCCTGATGGACTAAATAATTGAACAGTGATATTCTGATGGAAATGTTTGATATTCATGGGAGAATTGGCGAATGTTACTTTGGTAAATTTCATGGGGGGCTGAAATGAGTTCATCTTCAAACGAATTGAACGAACTGACTCAAATGAGCAGTTCATATTCAATTTGTTTCAAAGAGAACTCAATTCATCACCCCATGAAATCGACCAAAGCAAGATTCAATCCTTATATTTCAATTCAATCGTATTTAATTGACAGAATAGAATATTTCTGTATAATGATAAATGTTTCTATCTATATCTCTCACTCAGACACACTAAATTATGTGACAAGAGGTCCAATGTATAATACTGTTTGGTAACGGTTTTTGTTTAACTTCGTTCTTTAAATACTTAATATGTGTACACAAATTTTCTGATAAAAATTATTTTTTGCATCAACATGATCCATTTGAATAGCATTTGTTCTGTTTCATGAAGTTAATTACTACAGTTTATGCATGTACAATTTATTTCATTACAAACCAAGGATTTCTAAGTGAGAAGGATTCGTGACCGTTCTCTTTACATTACTAAACACCACCACGAGACACGCCTATGAACGGGAATAAAAACCGTTTTTCTCAACAAATTACTTGTATTATCGAGTCAAACGGAAACACCAATGTAAAGTTTATTAAATTTCACAACGTTTATAACTTGTTTTAAGGAAAGAATAATTAGAGGATATGTATTGAATTTTCGTTTAAAAAATACGACAGTCCGCAACTCATGAAATGACGGCCCGCTTCAGAAAGTAATGACGATAACCCTCGCACCCGCAAGCTACCTCAAATCAAAGCTGCGCCGGCGGATATCAAAGGGGGAAAATCAGTCGTCGCTCAACGTACACGGTCCAGTGCACAAACACAAAAGCTCCTGCCTTGTACTCCCCCAAAAACCCAGTGTGACTTATCTCTTCTCATATAAGTCCTTGTTACAAACCAACAAAAACCAAAAGTGCATCATTCTTAATCAAATATCGACATTTCTAATAGAATATCTAATAGGATATGGTTTTCACCCTGGGATTTACTGTGCTGTCCAGTGTTGTTTAGTAGAACCTGTGTTGTTTTAGTAAAAACACACCTATTCCACCCTGGCCAAGCCTTTTACCAAATCTGATTAAAAACACAGGTCCTTATAACCAACTCCGTTCAATAGAGGGATCTGACAAAGTATCCCATAAGGGGTCATGTCCAGATGACCTTTTATACCACGTGTACTTCAGAGCAAATGTAGTTTCTAATTTGAAAATGGCTATTCGACCCAGTATACATTTATAAGTAAGCTTTGTTGTTGCACGTCGGGCGATGGATGGCTACACACACGAAAATAATTTGTACAGCTTTAATCAAAGCTATTTCTCAGTCCCCAGTCTTTTGTCCATCTACTAGGCTTACCTCGTACCACAATGGGGCAAATTCTGAGGGATTGTTTTGTTACAGACACGTGACAGTAATCCCTCAAAAGGAGGAGGAGTTGGGAGGGGTGTTAGCATTCGAGTTATATAGTATTCTCGTATGCAGTAAAAAAAAATACATTCAACAGTTCAAGGTAGGAAGATTCATGCAATTACGGCCGGCCTTATGTCTGATAATGAAAATTAAAATATTAAAATGTCTAAGTCCGCTGTTAGGACCAGTGGAAACTCGGACAATCTGTACCTTCAAAATTAGGTACCGGTGCACGTTTCGTTTTAAAACACTAAATGTCTTCGAAATATTCTTATAATTATCAAGACAGCGCTTCGGTTATCTTTTTGTAATGCAAGTGAGGTGTATGAGATCGAGTGGTATGGTATGGAGCCGTTTATGGACTTACCTTTATATACGAATGATGTAATCCAAGCGATACGTCAATCAAATATACGTGTATATCCAAAGTGAAGAGTTAACATACAAAAAAAGTTTTACACGGTACACTACTTATGATATACCTGATATAAATCAGTGAGTCTTTCAATAGTACCGAATTAATTTCACAAATAATGGAAATATCCGGAAGAAAAAAAATCCTGTTGGACACCCAAATGTCACACTGGAGTAAGAATGGCCTGTACTCGTTGGTACTAAGTTGGTGTTTGGGGTAAATATCAGAAACATATAATACCACAACCTAATATACATGTATTAAGTACTATAGACAAGGTACCACGTTAAGCTTAAAAGATCTGTCAGCTTAATACCAAATACGGTGATTTTCTTATCAACAGTTTTCCATAACAGCGATACAAAATAAAGAGATAAATTAAGATTTTCTAGAGTTATTTTTAAAATTTAAGAATTATTTATAAAGATTTCCGATTGGAATAGTTTACAAGATGAATTTTTTTTTATTTTTAAAAAGAAAGCTGACGATGTTTTGAAAACCTTGTGGTCAGCAGGCATGTTGATTCCTGAGTACACAGGGTGTGTGGACATAGATTAAAAGGACTCGTATTAAAATATTTGTCAGCTTGATTTGAATTTCATCGAAAATCTGTTATTAATTTCAGAATTTATTTCTAGACAAAATTTACGTTTGACATAGCTCGAAGTGTAGAATTATAAAGATACATATTGTATATTTAAAAATCCGTATATTTAATTCTCTGCGATGCATTTTGATGTTTATAATAGTGTTATTAAGTTTACTAAACTTTCAATATTTGGTTCTTTCCACGTAATACACCTAATTAACACGGTTGAACAAATGGCCAGAGGTCTGTGTAAATAGAAGGTAATGAAGTGGACATCGCCCCGTCTTAATCAGTCAATATTACACATAAGGGTATCAAAACCTACAATTAACAGCCTCACAAGTCAATATTTTATATCAGATATTGTAACGTAATCTATTCATATAAATCCACTATTTCCTTCAAGTGAATTGATTTATTACTCGTACACTTTTTTAACTTTTGAAGATTTTCTTTAATTTTTCATTTTCTCGCTGTAATAGTATAGTGTCATAGTTTTTAATATTTTATCTTTTATATATAATAAAAGTGATATTTCCTGTGGTATTTTTCTTTAACCATAATGCTAGCAAATAATGTTCTTTATCTACCCCTTAAACTCCTTATGAACGAGCTAAACGTCTTTTAATTTTTAAAATGGGAATGTAAAACAAGATCGATAATTTTGTAGAGTCCTAAAAATTATTAACTTACCGTTAATACTACATTAATCATCACCTTCTGAACGATTTGATTAAAATAAATAAAATGTTTATTTTCATAACGCGGGTCGTATTATGTTTCCCGCCGTCGTCCTAAATACCGCGCGGTAGTTGATTATTACTGGGCAAGACGATAACACAGCGAATTGACTCTCCACTGTTTTCATATATTACACAGGAAATCTTGCATATGTTTGGTGTCGTAACCTTATTTTAGATCATCGGTATGCATTTTCTGATGTTATTAATGTTTTTTTAAGAAACCTTTTTATCTACTTCTTAAACTCCTTATGAACGAGCTAACAGAGTAGATAATAAACATCGATTTTTATTGGATTGGTTTCCTTGCAATAGTATTGCGTTCGAACGCAATATTAATGTTTATTGAAATATTGAGGGGAAACTCAAATATCACTTCTTAGCGAGCAACAATAGCGGACACAATAACAATTTTTTCACAAAACACAATATGGAAATACAATAGTTACATTTATAATCAAGTTCATTTTAGGATTTCCACGGGGGAAAAAATCACAGCTTAAATTCTGCAAAATAATAAGTACCGTATTCGCCGCAATAAGGCCACAGGGCGCTTGGAATTTGAAAAAATAATAATGAAGGGGCGTTTAAAAGGACAAAATTTGCAGTCTGCATTTAATTTTATATAAGTGAAGTTGAGGTCTTAAAAAGAGGGAGGGGAGCTTCTAGGGACAAGTGCACTAATTAGGTCGAATACGGTATATGAAATTATGCTTCTAGGGACAAGTGCACTAATTAGGTCGAATACGGTATATGAAATTATGAATCATAAAAAAATGCCTTTACATCCAACAGTACTTTAATCAGAGATTATGAAGGAAGTTTAAAGTTTTGATTATGCTATGAATATGTTACCATAGAAGACGTTTAAAATTAAACTTTAAGCTGTTTAAGAGCTTGGCCACGTGGTCTAAAGGCATTTAATTAGCGGGGTTAATCCGTAATTCGGTTACTCTTACCCAATTAAAGACGATTGTTAGCGACGATTATGTAGTATGGTTTCACAAATTTTGCTAATTTTATTTGTATGAAGAGTTTCGGTTGACAGGGACCTGGATATACACAGATTAACATATAATTATTTATATATCTAATATCTATAACTCTTTTCCAGAGCTGAAAAGTATTGACGATCAAAATGTATTTGGACCAACCAAAGAGTGGTTTAGTTCATTTGCATATGTTTTTTGTAGCGTGTGTCGAAATTATGGCACTCATATATTCATATCCCTTTGACCATGGTCAACTGTGTACGAAATCACAGGGACATGAGAATTAGGGACAGACTACGTATTATCTAGACCTACCTACGGTATATAATATCATAACATTTACATAGATCTAATTCATTGGTCCCTGTGTTTTGACCATAATTCTACCCCTGGAATATCTCAGTAAAACTTGAAGCAGTTCAGCAGAAAAAACCTGACCAAACACAGGTCTGTAGAGACTTCCTTTAAAAATTACATACAGCCGACAGTCAACCAGTGTAATGTTATTTCGAACCTTTTGATGTACATTAAAGGACCAAATTACCTGTCTTCTGTTGCCTTCAGTTTTACTATTACATAATCCAAGGGTGTATATAATGACAGCGATAGTAACCCATGGAATATCGAGGATGACCCTCCATACATATATATATAATTATAATTATAATATCAAAGTGAGAGGAAACGAGACAGGACAGGACAGACTTAAGTAACCTTCATTGTAGGGTGGGGGAATAAATGTAGACTCTGGAATAATATTTTTTAAAATAATGATTAACTGTATTTATTAAACAAAGGGAGGTAAGTCTAACACTAACAGTCAGTATTCTACATAACAGATACTTCTGTGGTCTTATATCAACACAAGAGGTCCATTTTCGATAGAGGTTACTATCACTGTCGTATATCCACCCCTGGAATATGTCAGAGCATACCTGAAAGCTCTTTGTGCGATAACAGATAAGCAGGTGTTTCACTTTTTTGATGTGCATTAAAAGAATTGATTATAACAAGTAAAGGTACATTGTATGACTTTGAATTTGAGGGTCACACTCTGTAAATCTTCAAAGTAAGTGTGCACGGCCTGTGACTGGTCAGTTTTAGCAGATGGTGACTATTTTTGCATTTTGGACAAACGGCAATATTTCCTCAGAGCGTATCAAAATAACAACATGTCTCGGGCTGCTTTCTAAAGATGTATGATAAAATTAATTTGTGAATCCGTGAAGTGATAGTGTAGATTCAGCTAAATCTCACTTGCAGACCTTGAGAAGTTTAAAAAGAGGAATGTTTACAAACAGCAGACAAAGCACAATAACTATAGGTCATCATGACCTATTGGTGAAAGTTAGCTATGAATCAAGAAAAAGTCATTTTGAATGAACAAACTTTATTATCTATCACATATACATACCATAGGTACTTTTGGTTTTATAATGTTTGCATACTCAATAAAGTTTCTTTCTTTAAATACATGTACAATCACAATCGAAGTTTTTTCTGGTTTTATTACTAAATTTTACATGCACTGTATTGATTTATCAACTGATATTACAATCATCGAAGATGTGATATTTTTTTTTGATAATTCCTAAAATAGATACTATATATTACTCATTAAGCGTCCCTAGTCTGCTAAACCTGCCTATAGTATTAGGCTTTAAAAAAAATCTTTTTGCCTAATATATATTAGGCAAAAATTAAAAAAAAAACAAACAAAAAAGCCTAATAATATAGGCAGGTTTAGCATACTATAAGCGTCCCATGACGCTTAAAAAATTGAGGACACTTTAATGAGAGCAAATCCTTTAGAATTTTCAAAAAAGTGTTTGCACTTAGCCAAAAATCATTTTGGAAGTTTAAAGGACTTAAGAATTAACATTATGTATAATTTATAATGATTTTGTTCACTCTGCATTTAATTGTTCTATAATCAAGATGAATTTGAGGTATCAAAAAGGGGGTATCTAATTGGAATACGGCACCCAAAATCGTACCAAATATGATATGACATTCCCCCCTGCAGACACAGTTTGACTCTTCTAAAACAAAGACTAGATCAGTCCATTATGAAATTTCAGGGGTGAATGACTTTATAATAATTCATCAGTGATTCTCGATTTATATCTAATTCAAAATAAAAATTTCATTAGTTTGGACATTGTTTTGTTTAATGTTCTCAGAACCCTTAATTGAAGAACATGAAAAGTTTAATTTTGAAGGTGTAAAAAAGTCAGAGTACCCGATGAAATACTATCAACCTATAACAAGACCTGGTAGCTGGGTTTGTCAGCTGCCTCATTCAGGGTAATTATCAAATCTCACAACCCAGAGGTTGAGGCCAGGTTAACAGTAGAAGGATGGCCCAACATAACCATTTTGACCAAAAATCCTTAAAGATTGAAAAATCATAAATTGATACTGGTAATTGGAATATAACATTAAAACCTTGTGATGCTATTGTCATGGAATTTAAATATTAAGAACAAATTATTTATCACAATTCCATCATTAGATTATATAGATAGTTGTACCAATTTCCAAGGTATCTAGTATTAAATATTTCTATAGGACATTCTAATAAAGATGTATCCCCGTTTACCTGGTAGCTGTGCTAAATTGAATTATAAGTGATTATTTTGCATTTACAACAGGTTTAAAATAATTCTGAGAAAGAGATGTAGTTTTATAATTAAATTACTTGATAATTTTGGAAAAATTCCTTTTTTTCCCCCCTGCAAAGAATGAAAATTTAATACAAGGCAATCTTAGAACAAGACTCAATCATAAATAATTATAAATACATAAGGCTGGATCTTTAAATAATGATTATTAAATTATTTCCCCCGGAATAATCCTACAGCAAATAATTTCATACCTATCTTCTCAAGATTACTAGATTTATATATTATATTGATCACAGCGAAATAAATATAAAACATGAGATCATGACACATACATTAAAATCCTAAGCTAAAATACCGCCACCTATTGCAGTTTGTTTTAATATCTACCTCTAAATCATCACTACTGTCATGCTCATAAGATCTATGTTAAACATTAAAGGGACAATTCACTCAGACTAATTCTTTTGCATAACCAAGAAGCAGCAAAATATGGCATAAATGTATTGTTCTACATTTCTTATGAATCATATAACGTAAAACATTGACAAATTCCACGACATTGTTAAGTATTTTAATTAATATCGTTGAAATATCAAATCGTTGATCAATACGATTCAGCAGATACAATATGGACGCTGTACCCATACCCGAGCCTAAATCACGCACGTTAAACAAAAAAACTACATAACCACTGTGAAGGTGATAAATGATTTTTAGACAAGACAATTTACCTAATAAGGTAAACACACTACTGTCAGAGCGATTTGAGCAGTTCTAGACAACAGTTGCATTACTTTGCGAGCAAGGGACAGGGTTCGGCATACAAGAAGTTCGACCACAATGTGTAATGGCGGACTGCGAGCGAGTTTAAACATCTACACACATGTCACCACCATGGGCTTTTCAGGCATATCACAGTAAAACTGACTGATCTAATTTCCATTAGAACTGGGGTTTTTCCGATATATGTACAAATTTTAATGTTCTCTTAGACTGAATTGTCCCTTTAAATTCTTAATCAATCTCACAATTGCTTACAACACATACATTCAAAATAGCATAGGCTTGTCATGCAAAATATGTCTAAAAATATTAATAGAGGAAAGTAATTTTTGCTTTTTAATTGGAATAAATGAAGAGTTCATTTAGATACTTTGGTTTGAAAATCATGACCTTGCATATACAAAGTTATATAGTCAATAATTGTAGCAGGTAATTGAATTACAATTAATTTTAAAACTAACATAATATTTGAAAACAATACAATCAAATTTAATTACATTCATTATCTCACAATTATTTTTATCATGCAACAAAGTTAAAAAAAAAAATGGAATTACACTATACAAAGAATAAAAAATTCCCCAAGGGAACAAAAATTCATTATATTTAATACAATTCTCATTTATACAAATTCAATAAAAAATGTCAACAAAATGCAGTACAAGTTTAAATAGTTACAAATACAGGTATGTGTTCATTTTCACACACAATTCTTCAATATTTGATCCCACTATTGATAATAATTCTAAATTTTTGAAGTTTACCAAAGAGCAAATTGTATATGCTTTCAACACATTATAGTTACTGTGATAAAAATGACAAGATATTCTAAAATTTTGGAAATACGGTAAACTTAAAGCAGCTGCAAAGCAAGATCAAAAACAAAAGTTGATGACAAAAAGTCTATTTCAACACCACAATATGATGAAAAGATATCGATGTTTTCAGAAAGATAGGCTGACAAGATTAAATATCTGTTGATCACTCACATAAGGACTAGATAGTGATGAACTTACAAAATATTAAAGTTACAACTTAACACATATAATAATATTAAACAAAGATTTGAGCATTTTAAAATCACAAATTAAGACATAAATCCTTGCACTTGACGGGATGTAATGAGACATGATATTACAGAAATAGGTTGTGCTAAGTGTTGGGACTATCTTGCTTTAGCATGATTTCACGTGTATATTACAGAGTTATCTGCCCTAGTGGGAAGGTATTGCTTGTGATGTCATGTTTGCAAGGGTAACGCTGCAGGGCCATACTGGTTAAATAAAAGATTTTTTTTTATTATTATCACTAAAACGTTATTACTTTTCTGAGAAAACAACAATTTTTTTGCTAACAAAATAATGATATTACAATTGGTACCTACCAGCAAGGGAGGTAACCCTGTAATATAGCCAATTATGGAAATGATAATAGTTTGCTGCGTAGAATTGTTCAAACTTTAAACTTCTGGACACTAAAACACTACTATACTCCATGTTGTAGAAATTGTTTACAAACATTTAATTCCTGGAGACACTTCTATAGTCCGTCCTGTAGAATTGAGGAGATCAACACCTTGTCTTGTAGTGTGTGCTCTAGTTCTTTTTCGTTCAGCTTCAATGTTACCTACAAAACAAAGCCACAGATAGTATTACAAATCCTTAATTTAAAATAAAGATGCATTTTTTTTTTCTTCTTCTTCTCAAAGTTATAGAGAGAAAAGCAACTAGAATGTATATTATTTCAAACAAATGACAGCATTCTGAAGATCTTTTTTCTTAATATGCATTGCCAATCAGTTTTTCTAAGTTATTCAAATTTATTTTCGATTGAATAGGTCCTATTTCTTACTGTAAGATGGACTTTTACATGTTCATATTTTCGCCTAGTCGCCTTTAAAAGTGTTCATGACATGCTATAATTTCCACGCTGTACATGTATTATGGAAATTATTCACATGTAAAATTTGCATTTGTATGCATCTTCTAAAATGTATGAAAAAAGAAATGTTTTATTGAGATGGTACGATACCTTAGCCAGTCGGCCATCTTTGGGTTTCTTGATGCCTATGATCCCCCTTGTCTCTAACAGAGTACACAGGCCCTGGAACTCAGACGAGTCGTGTGTAGCCATCTGTCTTTTCTTACAAACTTTAGTACAGGTATCCTGAAGCTGTAAGATAAAATCATAGTCTAAAGTTGAAAGTTTTGAACTTAAGCTTTGAATTAACTCTCTCCGTACTCGTTCAAATTTCCCGCTCGCAACCGGAAGTAAATTTGGGCTTCGTCCTTTGTGTATTTAGCAAATGCAAATTACTGTAGAGATTTCTTAAACAATGTTTTATGACTATGAAGCTTATATAACATCAGTATCATGTCTTTTATTAGTTTAATTTACATGTATAAACTTGATTGTTGACTACTTATTTGAAAACACAGCAAAATCGTTAGACAGAATCGAGGGAAATACACCTGCTGACCGACATATGTGTAACATGTGTGCAAGTAATGTGTCTTGAGGGATACAGGGACATGTCTGTGACGGATTAATGCATCACGAGTATGGAAAAGAGTTAACTACTATAACTTCAGAAGGAAAATGCCATCAATTACGCAGGAATCTGGATTAAGCAAGTTATACTGTATATCTCTATCAGTGGTGTAAAAAGACGACAAATTTTCCCTCACCTTTCCCATGGTCACTTCCTTCATCCGTCCTTGCTTGACCATCAGCAGTAGAGTACAGTAGTGGACTTTTACATGTTCATATTTTCGCCTAGTCGCCTTTAAAAGTGTTCATGACATGCTAATTTCCACGCTGTACATGTATTATGGAAATTATTCACATGTAAAATTTGCATTAGTATGCATCTTCTAAAATGTATGAAAAAAGACAATGTTTTAGTGAGATGGTACAATACCTTAGCCAGTCGGCCATCTTTGGGTTTCTTGATGCCTATGATCCCCCTTGTCTCTAACAGAGTACACAGGCCCTGGAACTCAGACGAGTCGTGTGTAGCCATCTGTCTTTTCTTACAAACTTTAGTACAGGTATCCTGAAGCTGTAAGATAAAATCATAGTCTAAAGTTGAAAGTTTTGAACTTAAGCTTTAATTAACTCTCTCCGTACTCGTTCAAATTTCCCGCTCGCAACCGGAAGTAAATTTGGGCTTCGTCCTTTGTGTATTTAGCAAATGCAAATTACTGTAGAGATTTCTTAAACAATGTTTTATGACGATGATGCTTATAACATCAGTATTATATCTTTTATTAGTTTAATTTACATGTATAAACTTGATTGTTGACTACTTATTTGAAAACACAGCAAAATCGTTTGACAGAATCGAGGGAAATACACCTGCTGACCGATATATGTGTAACATGTGTGCAAGTAATGTGTCTTGAGGGATACAAGGACATGTCTGTGACAGATTAATGCATCACAAGTATGGAAAGATTTAACTACTATAACTTCAGAAGGAAAATGCCATCAATTACGCAGGAATCTGGATTAAGCAAGTTGTACTGTATATCTCTATCAGTGGTGTAAAAATATGACAAATTTTCCCTCACCTTTCCCATTGTCACTTCCTTCATCCGTCCTTGCTTGACCATCAGCAGTAGAGTACATACGACCAGTTTCTGTTGTAGGGGAATGCTATCTTGACCGGACGATGTGGAACTTGACCCGTACACTTCAGATAGAACACTGGAGATTTGCATCACACCTATTTTCTTTGGGATGGCTGGCGGTTGTTTGGACGGACTGTTTAATGCTGTAAAGAAATGTACACCATGGTTAAAGTAATTTTTCATTATAGAGTCTCAATCAGGCTAGGAATGTCTTCAACGTTCAATCATAAAAGTCGGAGAAATAGTCACTTTGCATAAAAAGCAATGTAGAGCTGAATTATGGTAATTTTTTAGGGAAAAGCATATGAAATCGCCACAAATTAATGAGCGACAATTATATATATAATTTTCTTCAGCTTATATTTAAGAATAGCTGCAAAATCTTAAACAGATAAGTTGATGAATTCGAAAATTTATAGCTTACAGCTGCTCTGTTGCAAAAGTGTAACAGGGAATTATGGGTATTCCTTGGTTATTTGCTAATCGAATTACAACATTTGATAAGATCAAGATTTCCTCGGATGTTTACCTGTAGATGACTTCAGAACCTGTTGACTACGGACTTCCGTTTCTACCATCTCGACTGCCCTCCGACACACATCCAAAGCCTTTCTCATGTCCCCGGCCACTGCCGAGATTTTCCGGGCACAGAACTGTATGGCACTGTTCTCCATCACACCTACTCCATTACACTCGATCTGGGAAATAAACAACACAGAATGTTATTTGTTTGGTTCTCGGTCGACTACAGTATGACTCCAGGTAGAGGGCCTGCAACTTTAAGCACTAGTCCGATGCCCATGACTAGTAATTTTACCGCCGGACTAGTTCCAATTGTAAGGAACTAGTCAGATTGGACTAGTGGCTCCCAATTTACAAGAGCGGTGGTCTATTGCATTTTTCAACATATTCTGAGTGCATTCTGTATATGTTTATTTCTGTCTGGATGCATCCAGCCTTTAATTTGTGTCAAAATTTGTAAACTGATCATGTGACAGACATGCTGAAGCAAAACCGCTGTATTTTTAATTTGGACTAGTGACTAAATAGTTGGACTAGTAAAACTTTGGGGTTTACTAGTCTAATTGTCTAGAGCAGCGAAAAAAATTGACGTCCCAGGCTAGTACTGGGAAGAATTCTTTCTTTTGTGCAGGAATGAGATAATGACACCTAATTGCCTTGAAATACCTTAGTTTAGGTTGATTTATTTCTAATAACAACCAGGGTTAAGTGGAATTAATCGTGGAGTGGAAATTTCTACTCTTGTCACTTTCATCTCATCCTCGATATTCCAGGGGTTCCGATCACTTACGATCTCTACACCCCTGGACTATCTCATAGTGAAACTGGAGGCAACAGAATAGAACAGGTAACTTAGTCATTTGATGTACGTCAAAAGAGCCGTATAACGGTACACTGTGGTTGACTCTGTGCCTTTGATGTTAGGCGTCGCTCTCTCTGTAGTCTTCAAATGAAATATTTGCTAGCCTGTGATTGGTCAAATGTTTTCCGCTGAGCTGCCTTCAATTTCACTATGAGATAGTCCAGGGGTGTAGAGATCGTAAGTGATCGGAAGCCCTGGAGTATCGAGGATGCTTTCATCTAACCTCTACGTTTACATGCACATTATCAACATGTGTATTTTTTGGACATTTGGAAAAATTGCACTATATACATGCATCGATTGCACCGTGAAAAATATATCAAACTGCAACAATTTAAACTCTGAAAATATCCCTTGAATCTTATTTAATGGTTGCTAATAATACCATTACATGTAATCTAAACAAAACATTGAGAGACTGGGTACCCACCTTTTCTATTCTGTCCTTTAGAATAGCAGCGATTTGGTCTTTGCTGTAAGGAGCAAAGTTTAGTAGTTGTGGTTTACATTTGGGCCTGGCTTGAAGGCGTGGTAGAATTCTGTCAGTAAGATCCAAAGCGTTGGCAATCCCTGTAGTTAACGAGGTTTTAATTAGTCATAAATAAACAATGTTTCCATTCCAGAAGTGACTAGGAGATTGAATTATACTTTTAACACCAAATGATATGTATACTCTTGAATTGACTCTTCATGGCGTAAGTGTTCAATTCCTAATTCAGTAGTTTATCTTTTGTTGCAAAAACAGTGAAAACTTTTTCCATGGAAAATATTGAATTAATTTTCATTTTAAATTTGTCATGGTTTAATGAATGATTCCAGTCGTAGTTTTGCAGACAATTTATCATGAGCCCATTTGAATGAAACATTTACATTTTCCACTCCCCACTTCTTTTTCTTCTTCAAATTTTTTGCAAAAGATGGAATAGATCTGACTTTGGGGTAGATGTTTAGTCATTTTTGTTTACTGGTTACAGTACATACCTATCAGAATCAGCCTTGATTTCGTCATGGATGGCCACTCAAATATGGTGTACAGAATTTCCTGATTCTTACTATCTAGCTGGTCAATCTCGTCCAAAACCATAATTCTGGAAAGCAAACAAATTATACTTTATTAATGCTCAGGAAATGTCCAACACTGTCAATTACCACTGCTACCATGATTTAATTCACATTTAGTTTTTTTTTTTTTTACACATTCTGGAAAATCTGACTAAAGGAGTACAGATTTATTGAATACTTGAATCACAAGACTCGAAGAAGAGCCTATTGTTTTTTGTCATGGCAGATTCTACTTTTTGTTTACAAACATATGGCTAACTTTTCTAACCAGCACATAGATATCATGGTCAATATTTTGTAGTACTCTTTTTTGGATACATGCAATACATAAAATATCTAATTCATGACAATAGGTTTTTAAAGGTGTTGATAAATATCATACATAAATTATATCAAAATCTTACATGCTTGGTCCTGATGCTGTTAAGTGTTTCTCTACAGCTCGGAGTCGATCTTTGGCGGACGGTGGTGATTTCCCAGTCAGGTCCGTGTAGAGTTTTCCATACACGGTGGCCGAATCCTTCAGGGTCATACAGTTCAAGTATACAGATTTACAACTGTGTGTTGCCTGAAAACAACCAACAAGTGAACCGTTTTCAAATTATTCATGAGAGACAGAATTTCACAGGTAATGATGTAGACTGATATCTCAAATTTTCATAAAGTTTTGTACAAAAACTAAACTAGTAAATCTCTGGTCTTATTATAAGGTCTTTTCAAATGGCTGAATGAACTTTACAAGAACCAAATTAAGTTCTATGGAAATGTTCCTTAAAGATGCTCCACCGCTGACAAATGGTATTTTTTCACTATCAAAAACAGAAGCAGACGATTTAGTATTTTTCTTCAGTTACAAAAGTTACTTACTTTACACCATTACCACCATTGAAAAGTTTGAGCTTCTAATTTTACTTCAAGTTAAAAATATGAAAAATGATTAATTGCATCCCGAAAAAATTCCGTGGCACTATATCCTATAAGGAATGAAGTAATGATTGCGCATGCACCAAAGGCGAAATAAATTATTTTAAGTTATCTTTTGTGTTATTTAGGCATATATATATACACGATTAAACACCAATTATTGTTCAAATGACGAATATCATTTATGCTCTGTCGGCGGTGGAGCATCTTTAAACATTCTGTGTCCACTGCATGGGGAATTTTTTGTTATCAGAATCTCTTATATCAATCATTAACAAAGAACTCGGAGATTCATTTGTTAAAATTCAATCTTGGTATATTTCTAAGGGACATAAACGGCCACAATATTTTAAAATGTTTGAATATATCTTAGGGAAATCTTTGTACGCACCTGTACATTATCCAGGATGTGTGTTAGTACAGCGGTTTTCCCAGTGCCTGGTGCCCCAGATATATAGATACTGCCCGCTGTTTTATTTGTCATATGACCCTTCACAAACGAAGAAATCTCGGACATTTCCTTATCTCGGCCAACAAGTCTTTCTGGTTTTGCTGTATGGAATGACTGTTTTGCTTTATGATATAGTTGTCCTGGAAATTGAAATCACAGTATTTTTCTAATAAATGATATAAAATCTGATATTCATTATCAGGAATATATTTTGGGTTTAATTAATTCAATAAAATGTATATTAATAGGGTTTTCAAATTGTCTTTTTCATTTCATTTCTTTGCAATAATATCAGTAGCCAACTTGAATCTATCATATTAAGAATTCAGAGACTAGAAATTCAGTTTTAATTATTTAATGTTTAGCAAAACACCAATAAATCTCAAAAAGAAAAGAAAAACAAGGGTTTATATCAGCAGCAAAAAATGTCTTACCATCTTGTTTTTTCAGTTTCAGAGATGGAGTAGATTTTCTGTGTGAGTTCTCTCCCTTTCTCGGAGATAGGGGCTTCACTTTCAATGGCGAGCTCAGGTTGAGTTGTCTCCCTTTGCTTGGGGTAATAGAATTCTGTTTCAGTGGGGAGTTGAGGATATTTTGCTGGTTGTCTTTCCTGGGGGTCAGTGGTTGGACTCTTAAAGGGGATGAAAGACCTAGAGGCATGGCGTCACTCTTCTCTTCTTTCATGGAAACTTTCAACGGTGAGCGTGGCAGATCTGAAAGTCAAGAAAATTCAATTTAATAGTCATAAAACATAGACTTATGATAAACAAGAAACCAACACAATTAAATTTAACTTGTTGTGCAAAGGAAAAACATCAATTTTTTAAATATTTAATCTGAAAACTGATCTTTTTTGTTTGTAAAAATAAGACACCTCTTTGACATGCAAATAACATGAAATGAATGTTTGGTTTTAATTTAGGTCAATATTACAGCTAATTAAAATCAGTATGGTGTAAAATACCAACCTTTATTTTCGTTTCCATATACCAGTTTTGTTTTAGACTTTCCTCCCTGTATGGGTGTTTCACCTTTGCGTGGTGTAGGACGATTTTCTTTTCGCATTTTACTTGGTGAAATTCCTGTAGGCTGTACATTTTCTTCATCTGAAAGACAAGCATGTAAAGTAATGAGTGATTTTTGGCCTCAACGAGTCCTGATTCATGTAAAATATTTTACTTTTTGATCTCTGAAAGTATTATTCTTGATTTATCTTATATAATCAAAAATTGCTGTTTTATAATGTAAAGCTCAAATTTAAAGAAACATTTCTATACTTGTTTTTTTCCTTCAGTTTTAACACCGTTATCTGAATTCAAATTGTATACTATGTAGATTTTTTCTTGCAATGAGTAACTCAGAAAGATATATATTAAGATCTTTATCATGAATTACCACTAGACAATAAACTCTACAGGGGAGTAAAGAAAACTTCTAATATACAAGAATCAAACCCATTAAACTCCAAATATAAAATAAAATTGAAAAACAAAGCCTGTAGGCAAATACTACTTATTTCATTACATACCACATCAAAATCTCATTTTGGAAAACAAACTTTATATATCTTTATATTTTAAAGATGCTCCATCGCCGACACAGCATGAATGATATTTATTATTTGAACAATAATTGGTGTTTAATCGTGTATAAATGTGCTTAATTAACACAAAGAATAACATAAAATAACTTATTTCGCCTTTGGTGCATGCGTAATCATTACTTCATTCCATATAGGATATAGTGCTTCAGAATTTTTTCGGGATGCAATTAATTATTTTACATATTTTTAACTTGAAGTAAAATTAGAAGCTCAAACTTTTCAATGGTGGTAATGGTGTAAAGTAAGTAACTTTTGTAACTGAAGAAAAATGCTAAATCGTCTTCTCCTGTTTTCGATAGTGAAAATATACCATTTGTCAGCAGTGGAGCATCTTTAAGAGAATTTGAATATCAGACAATATAGACAGCATATACGTGAAACTGAAATTATTACCATCATCACTACCAATCCTTTTTCTTGGTGATTCGATCTTTGGTTTAACAGACAGTCTCTGTTTGGGTCGCTTTGGAGAAGCTAGTGATGGACTGGGGACAGGAATTCCATCTACTTTTTTACTTTGTGATCTTGTTGATTTTCTCACTGGAAACTCGAGTTTACGCTGAACTCTACTTGACATCTTCAATAAGTAATTTATTCTGAAAAACAAAATACATGAAAATGTAATAAAATGATAAACGCACAATGTTTAAAAGTACCATATCCATATATTTTTTTTCTTCTTGACAAGACGCTAAGATTTTGTGTTGTTAGTAATATCCATTGTTTGCTTACGTTTTCTTATACAAATTCTCAATATTAATGGGCAATTAATAATATAAATCTAAAAAAAAATCTGATCCTATTATATGCCTGTATTTGGACAAGTTTTGTATTTATAAGCCTTAAAATAAATGCGTAAAAATATGGCGGGCAAATAGACCTCAATAAATGCAGTAGGCCCTTGTTGTTTTTATGGGATAGGTACCGTTAATCTGGCAGGTTTTTTTTTGAAAGACCACCACCTAGAATTATCAACATTGAACTTAAATCAAAGAAACAAATCTCCATCAGGCTATTCTTTCTATAAATCTCGTATGTATGATCTAAACCCTTTATTATCTCGGGCCGCTTCCATTCAGAACTTTCAAAACACGATGAAAAAAATCGTGAAAAACAATATTCTGATTCGAATCTAAATGTCAAATGAATTAAATAAATTTAAAAGTATATCGATCTGCAAAATGCACTATTGCATACTAAAATCGGGTTTACAATTATACTTACTCAATAAAAATATCTTTCACTTCCACCCACGATCAAGCTGTTTACAAAATGAAGAATGAACTTGGCGCGAACCTTTCCTTTCCCGCGATTTGATTGGTGGCAATATTCTGATCTCGTACAGCTCTCGCGAGATTCGTCTGTCTGTTCGTCATCACACACAACGTTGGATCGGTGTTTTCAGAAAATCCAGAAACTATTTGGCGCAACATGCCGAGGTATATTGAAAAGAAACGGTTTCTCAACAATTAACGTGAATGTGTCTCTCATACGCAATATTGTATTTGTGGTGAAAAAATGATGTGACGCGATTAGGAAATCGTGTTCATTCGTAAGCAAAAAACATATTTTGACTTCTTTCTTAGATTTTATTTTGCAAGAGTGCCCATCTGCACACCATATGCTACAGAGACACTCAACTCTGTTTAAAATGCTGTAACATGTCATTTTCAAATCAGTTTTGCTAATAAAATGTTATAGCATTTTGATATCGATTTCTCGAGTGGGTTAAATAATTGAAAATTGTCAATAAATTGAAGAATATTGGTGGGCATTGAATGTAACTGAGTTTTTGGATTGCAACCAGGACATATTTTCATTTTTTTTGTGAAATATACTTGATTTTAATTGACGAAATGCAGTGAAAAGGGATAGAAGGATAGCTATGTGGTGAAGGTTGAATTTAATTTATTAAATGGCAAAGCGTGGTTAAGATTTCCCGGCATATCACCTCAAGCACTCCACCTCTTGGATACAGGTTTGAATCCCATGTGGGGCAGTTGCTAGGTAATGACGTTGGTTTGTGGTTTCTCTCAGGGTACTCAGGCTTTCTTCCATCAAAGAAACCTGGCAAGTCTTTACTACCCTTGGCTGTTAATAGGATGTTAAACTAATAATTAAAAAAAAACTGGCAAAGCACTTATGCGTTGGATAGTCTTTTTGTTAAAAGTCTTTCCCACTTGGTCGCAATTTCTTAAAAGAAAACAAGTAAAAAAGGAGCTTAGGTTAGAAAAAAAATATAATGAAGAAGATTTGACGAATGGGTGTTTTTTGTTTTGAGAAATTAGCCTAGGGCCAGGTCCTCATTGCTGATGTTGGTGGGTCTACAAATGTTTTGGTATAAACAAATTACCAATGTTAACAAGGATTATAAATTGATATAATATGGTCTCCCTCCCTTAGCTAGCAACATCCTATTTTTGTTCTCTATGTAGATCTAGAGCCATAGGTTATTATATCTAATGCTTTAGTCAATTGAGACACAGGAGTCAATTCTTGGAATGCTTGATTTCAGCAATCAGGACAACCCTGACTTGTACAAGTCGACGACTGAAATTCCTCCCTTTTCAGCAAAGTCTTTAATCTGAAAAACACAAACTTAAGAGGTGACACAAAGACTCCATACACTTGTGGATAGTTGAGCAAAAAGATGTTTGATGCATACAGTTAAATGTACACCCCTAATTTTGGAAGTTATTTTGGTATATAGCTTATAATTTTACTCTCTGTAGATTTTGTTATAGATAAACATTGAGTTGTTTGAAAATATATAAATCTTGATGAGTTGTAATCAAGATGTAAAAATTAAAAATTGTTTTGTTTCTCATTTTCAGTAAAAGAGGAAGAAAGAGTATTACACCAACTAGTGACAAGGGAGACAACCAATCCAGTGAAAGTGAAGAGAGTGATAGCTCATCTAGTAGTGGGTCGTCTTCAAGCAGTAAGAGTAGTCATAGTGACAGTGATTCAGACAGTCGCTCAAAGTCACCTAGAAAAATCAAATCAAAGTCAAGGTCACCTCGTGTGAAGGAGAAAGTCACAAAGCAATCTAAAAGTAGGTCAAGGTCACAATCTCCTGTAGTTACATCAGGGGATAAGAAAATTTCAAGGTCAAAATCTAGGTCACCAAACCCAAAAACTGTAGAAAAAAGGGCTTCAAGGTCAAGGTCGGGGTCTTCACAGAAAAGGAGAGAGTCTAGATCTAATTCAAGGTCATCATCTGTGAAAGAAAAAGTATCTCCTGATAAAAGAGAACCATCCAGATCTAGATCTAAATCAAAGTCTAGATCACCTGAAGGGAAAGATGGAGAGATCCAGCAAGAAAGTAGACGTAGCAGATCTAAATCAAGATCACCTGATATAGAGGATAAAGTAGAACTGTCCCTTGACAGGGAGACATCCATATCTCCACTACGCGAAAAAGATGGTGATGATGAAGCAAGGTCAATGTCACATTCCAGGGACAAATCTAGATCCCCAGATACAACTAAGAAATCTCCAGGCCTACATTCCACCACTCCCCCTCATCATGACATGAGTAAATTCCACAGTGAACCAGAGAGTGGGGAGATCACGGACAGTGATGATGAAGCACCTGTTGTCCTGAAGTCTGCTGTCGGGGTAAGCTATTCTTGTCACTAGTTTTATATCCCTGGAGGAGTGGGGTAAATAGTCTTACCCATATCATGTTAGGCCCAGCTGCAGAGATTTCATTATCTTTCACGAGAGCAAAGTAATTTCGTACAATTGCAATTCAGGGAGTACTTTTCTATACTATCGATCTGTATGCTATCTAACGTAAATTAACCCAAATCAGGCGGTACCACACTCTGGTTTAACCGGCACATAGTAACGGGTACTGCGTGATATTGAAACCCCTGAAGGCCTATCTCACTGCAAAACATCACGTTGTTAACCCAGTGTTAAGATTATAAAAAAATAAGGCTTTTATTGTCAGACATCCTTCAGGTGAAGTATTTAATATATATATATATACAATTTTTAGTGAAGCAGGAATCGAATGCAAAATGCTTTTAAGGGAATAAGTTTTTTGAAAACTTACCAACCATTCTCTATTTGTTTTTACAGGTATCAAGACGAAGAGGAAGGTAAGTGAAATTTGGATATACATTCACAGTGATATTCAGCTTCATGGGTATAAGTTTAGATTAATAAAGAATATTAGTAAAAATAATTGACTATTTCACACTGGGGTTTAAGGAAAGAATATTGTTGATAGGAATCAACATATTTCAAGATATTGACCTTTTTGGGTTAAGATTTTATTTAAGCATAGAATTTATTTAACTGGTACATGTGTCATTATTTTCTAGATCCAGGTTGTTTTCCTTTAAAAGTATTTTCCTGCTAGAGAATGGTATTTTATTAAAAAAGTAATGTAAGTGTATTCATAGCATTTAAAATAATCTTGGATGAAGAATTATCCTTTAACTTTGTTGATGTACATTTTGTTATTAGAGGAGACAGCGATTATGATAGTGATAGTAGTCGAGGAGACAGAAAGAGGAGACGAGGAGGACGCCACAGCAGTAGTGAGGATGATCGTAGGTACCGTCGTGATGACCGACGCTATGATGATAGACGACGTGACGACAGACGCCGCGACGACTACAGGGATCGCTACAGGGATGACAGACGGCGAGATGATAGAGGAAGGTACGATGATAGACGCGGACGTCATTACGACAGTCGTTATCGGGACGATGATCGTAATGACGGTCGCAGAAGGGATGATCGAAGGAGGGATGATGAACGGAAGAGAGATGATGAAAGACGTAGAGAGGAAAGGAGGGATAAAGATAAGGCATCCACTGACAAGAAAGGAAGGTACAACTTTCCAGAAATAGGAAATTCATTTACCTAAGTAATGTCTGAATGATGTTAATAAATAAATCCTTAGCTTATCTGATTAAATGTATCACAGTAAACTAATAACATTTTTAGCCCACCATCATCAGATGGTGGGCTATTCAAATCACCCTGCGTCCGTGGTCCGTGGTCCGTGGTCCGTCCATAAACAATGCTTGTTATCAGTATTTCTAAAAAACTACTGAAGGGATTTTGTTCAAACTTCACATGGAGGGTCCCCTTGGTCCATAGTTGTGCCATACAGATTTTGAGGCTGATCGGAAAAATAAGATGGCCGCCAGGCAGCCATCTTTGATTTTGGCAGTTGGAGTTTGTTATCGATATTTCTTGAGAACTACTGAAGGGATTTTGTTCAAACTTCACATGGAGGTTACCCTTGGTCCCTAGTTGTGCCATACAGATTTTGAGGCTGATAGGAAAAACAAGATGGCTGCCAGACGGCCATCTTGGATTTCGTTATTCAAAGTTTGTTATCGCTATTTCTCAGAAAGTACTGAAGGGATCTCTCTCAAAATTCATATGTAGGTTCCCCTAGGGCCCTAGTTGTGCATATTGTGATTTGGGACTGATCGGTCAACAAGATTGCTGCCAGGCAGCCATCTTGGATTTTGATATTCAAAGTTTGTTATCGCTATTTCTCAGAAAGTACTGAATGGATCTTTCTCAAATTTCACATGTAGATCCCCAAGGGCCCTAGTTGTGCATATTGTGATTTGGGACCGATTGATCAACAAGATGGCCGACAAGGAGTCATCTTGGATTTTGATAGTTGAAGTTTGTTACCGCTATATCTCAAAAGGTACTGAAGCGATCTGTCTCAAATTTTATGTGTAGTATGTTTGAAAAAGTTTAAAAAGTAGAGAAAAGATCCATCTTTCCTTTGTCAGATATATATCATTCTTTGTTGGGCGCCAAGATCCCTCTGGGATCTCTTGTTACTTGTAAAATTAATAAGATGTTATTTCAGTATTAAGCATAGGGTTTCGTTTCGGTGTAAAAAGAGGCGACCAATGTAGTCTTAGATGTGGTCTCTGTCACTCAGCTGATAGAGCATGCTGTTTTGGCAGAACTGTTGAGGCATTCAACAGGATTATATAATTTCCATTCTTTACCTGTTGCAGGCTTTATTTAGAAAAGTAAACAGAGTATACAATCTGTTTTATTTTCAGTGATGAAGGAAAGCCCGAGGAGAAGAATGATGCTGAGAAGACCGCTGCGCCTGCTAAAGCCTCGACTTTAACCACCAAGACAGGTGGTGCCTACATACCTCCTGCTCGTCTTCGTATGATGCAGGCAGCCATCACAGATAAATCCAGGTAAGGTTTTCTATGTATAAATATGTAAAACTTTATAAAAAGTGGGAGATGGTTTTTATACAAGATAATGTTAAGGAAATGGTCTTTTGACAAGATACATTTTTGGGAGAATATTTTTTCTTACAGTTTCTGTAGTGTTAAAAAAAAGAATTTTTTGTTATCAAATGATTATTGAATTTGACACCAATTTGTTGTGTTAACTTGACTTCATTCAAGTTGATAAAGTTCATTTCAGATTGTGATATTTTTATTTATTCCTTAATTAAGAAACTAGATGTTTAATAGATGTTAATTTCATGTCCCATATTAATTATAAATATTGCCCTAATTCAGCATCATTAAGTTGCCATCATGTCATAATTATACATATTCTCCTACAGCGCTGAGTATCAGAGGATAGCGTGGGAGGCGCTGAAGAAAAGTATAAACGGTCTAGTCAACAAAGTCAACGTTTCTAACTTGGTGGACATCGTCAAGGAGTTGTTCCAGGAAAACATCGTCAGAGGAAGGTAATTATATATCTGTCTATAAAGACAGGAAAACATAGTCAGAGGAAGGTAATTATGTAACTGTCTATAAAGACAGGAAAACATCGTCAGAGGAAGGTAATTATATATCTGTCTATAAAGACAGGAAAACATCGTCAGAGGAAGGTAATTATATATCTGTCTATAAAGATAGGAAAACATCGTCAGAGGAAGGTAATTATGTATCTGTCTATAAAGACAGGAAAACATCGTCAGAGGAAGGTAATTATATATCTGTCTATAAAGATAGGAAAACATCGTCAGAGGAAGGTAATTATGTATCTGTCTATAAAGATAGGAAAACATCGTCAGAGGAAGGTAATTATGTATCTGTCTATAAAGACAGGAAAACATCGTCAGAGGAAGGTAATTATGTATCTGTCTATAAAGATAGGAAAACATCGTCAGAGGAAGGTAATTATGTATCTGTCTATAAAGACAGGAAAACATCGTCAGAGGAAGGTAATTATATATCTGTCTATAAAGACAGGAAAACATAGTCAGAGGAAGGTAATTATGTAACTGTCTATAAAGACTGCCTAAAGGACAAAGAAAACTGGCCTACACAAACATGTTGTCTTATATATACAGAGGTCAAATGGTGTTGATTAGCCAATTAGGACACCAAGAAGGTGAACATATTAAGTAGCTGGTCATTGTTCGTAGATGGACACTAAAACTAAATATGTAATGTTAATATTTTAGTTGTTTTTCCATGATAAGAAAACATACTCTTGTTTACATTAATTCTTTCACAGAGCAAGTGGCCTGTAGTTCCAAATACTTTAACATGCCTTTCCGTCAAACCTTACTCTGTAAATTTTCTTTTGAAGAGTCAATTTATCGTCAGTTGTCTAGTAGAGTATCCTTGTTCACCATGAAATATGTTGTTTTACAGGGGTCTGTTGTGTCGGTCAGTGATACAAGCCCAGGCGTCCTCACTTACATTTACACACGTGTACGCAGGTTTGGTGTCCGTCATCAACACAAAGGTCAGTTTACATTGATATCTGCTGTGGTTCATATAAAATTACATGGATTTCTTATGAAAAAATATTGCCATTGTAGAAGCATGATGTGGGCATTATAGAAAAAGTATCTCTGCTGGAGTGACCTGTTTTGGCTAGTTAGTGTGAGGCTTGCTGAGTGCTGACTAGCAAAAATATTTCAGAATGTTAAAATGATGATATTTGAATTGTTTTTATGACTCCATCACCACATGAAGGATCTATTTAATTCATTAGCTATCCTAAATTTCTTACACTGCTGTGAATCTTTTCTATAACATGCATAGAATAACCCTGTGAGTTATATATCTATAAATGGCAAGCTGATCTTAAATAACCATGAAGTATTGTATTTGATCTTATACACACCCAGGGCGGTTAAAACAATTGCAAAAGCAAAAGGCGCTTCATAAGATGACATTTTTGCAAAGCAAAGTGCAAACCTATGCAGTTTTGATACTTTAGTCTTTATTTATGCCCGAGCAATTGAAATTTAGGCCCCAAAAGGGGAGGGGCGCTAACAGGGACAATGGCGCTTATACGGTTGAATAGGGTACTTTAACTTTAAATTCACTGTCATTAAACTGCTTCAGTTTCCACAAATTGGTGAGCTTCTGCTACGTCGACTGGTGATTCAGTTCCGTCGAGGATTTAAGCGTAATGACAAATCTCTCTGTCTGTCCACCACCCGTTTTCTAGCCCATCTAGTCAACCAACAAGTGGTAAGTACAACATCGGTAGTGTTTATCTCGGGCAGCAAGTTAATGGCCTGTGTGACAAGCAGTGGCGCAAAATTATGTTGTCGAGCTGGAAATTGAATGTCTGATTTGATAGGAAAAATTGTATAGGGTTTTACAGAAAATTGATTTGATACAGAAAAAATTACATATGGTTTTACAGAAAATTTAATTGATAATTGAAATTTAAGTGCATATGGTTTTACAGAAATAAGTTTTGATACAGGAAAGATTGCATAGAGTTTTACAGAAAATTGATTTTATACAGAAAAAATACATATGGTTTTACAGAAAATTGATTTGATACAGAAAAAGTTGCATAGGGTTTCACAAAATAATGGAAATCATGAAAGGCTATCTTTAAAATGATAAATTTACTTTATTGGAAACTTATTGGAAACTTTGTGATTAATAAACTGTTTTAGATTGAAAATTAGAATTAAACGTATGTTAAATTAGATGTAGGAATACATACTTGACATAGGAATTTCTTTAAATTAAACCTTTCAAAGACTATCATCAGAATGAAAAGAAAGTATGATTTTATATCAAGTTGAAGGTGACTTTTTGTTCTGCTAAGTTGTGAATAGTTTCCATGATCACACCAGAGTTTAAATATAGAATTTTAAAGTGATTTAGATATTTGTGGTTTATATGTTCAAATTGACTTTGCCAGGCACATGAGGTGATAGCTCTGGAGATACTGACACTTCTCCTTGAGAACCCAACTGATGACTCTGTCGAGGTGGCCATTGGTTTTCTTAAGGAATGCGGACAGAAACTGACCGAAGTGTCGCCCAGAGGAATAAACGGTAAGTTCTATTTAAGATTACGGGTAATCTGATTTTTCTACTGTTTGAAAACGATCATATACATATTTTGCATATATTATGTGGGCCTTAGCCAATCCACACAAATGATCCAGTTGACCCTTGACTTTTAGCAGTTTCAGAAGTCAAATAGCCATTTCTCAATATTGATTAAACAATCAGTTTGATAAATGACTTGGAGAATTTTGATTTTTAGCTACTGTATATTTGTTTTGTTTGTTTGTAGCTATATTTGAGCGGCTGAGGAACATCCTACACGAGGCTATGATTGACAAACGGGTACAGTACATGGTTGAGGTCATGTTTGCTGTCAGGAAAGATGGCTTCAAGGTAAGGCAGATCACTCAAACCCTGAAAACATGTCTTGATCTAGATGTGATGTGTGTAGAAATTAGACATTAAAACACCACTTAATTGCTACAAAAATGCAGATAATCTTATTGATCTATTTGGCTCAATAAATTGTTCAGCCATAATTGAAATGTTTGCAAAGTTTGATCCATTAATTATTATGACATGTAACTTGTTTGTATCGACTCATTTTGTACTGTAAATCACTTTATTTTCACAAGATACGCATTTTTGTGTAATTCTGCGTGAATTCTTAAAGTGAATAGTCGGGCAAAGGAAGGCTAATGTCCGGTAAAAAATGGTGTTAATATATCCAGTATAATTTTCTTTCTTATGAAATAGAAAAATAAAATTTCCTGTCAAAACCGCTCCGCATACGAAGAAGTTCATTTATATTTTAGGAATCCTAACATGTCTTCCGTGCTGGCTTTGTCCACATTGACATTTCAATGCAGCCTCACTTTCATTTATTTATTTTTAAAATGTGCTAAAATAACAAGAGTCTTTTCCATAATTCAATTGTCAAAATTGTAAAACGTAAGCGGAACTGGACCTCCGTTTTGATATGTAAGACTTTTTGAACGCATTTAGACTGGTTTTCTTTGCCCCTACTATTCACTTTAACAATAATAAAAAAAATTCTAATTGAAATGTTTTGCAAATGATTCTGTATAAAATGTAATTATGAAATGTAAATATTCTTTACTGTCTATGATTGTGAATTAATATTTTGCCATTAAGTTTAAATTAATGTACATCGTACACATGTATAAAGTTTGATCAGTGTGTGTAGGATCACCAGTCTGTACATAGTACACATGTATAAAGTTTGATCTGTGTTTGTAGGATCACCAGTCTGTCCTAAGTGAGCTAGACCTGGTGACAGAAGAGGACCAGTTTACACATCTCCTAACGCTGGAGGACGAGGGGACCGCCGAGGATATACTGAGTACGTTACAGAATAACTAATGTTTCGATTGGTATACATAATTCAATATAAAATTTGTATTAATGGGAAAAACACACTTAAGAATATAGATCGGATATAGCCTGTTTAAGTGTATATGGTATTAATATTTTGAGATAAGACTAATGAGTAAAAAAGACATTTCAAAGGATTTTGCTATGGCCGCAGAAAAGAGAAGAGACATGACGTGGTGTAAATGGCCCTGTCGAGGAGCCCAATTAAGAAGTCTGAATATTTTGTGAATTATTAGTATATATAGCTTTACTCCCAGATTGTGGAATTTTAAAGCTGCTAAAATTTCTAGAATTTCTTATGCAGTGTTTGTCATAATTTGGACATGCATTGGTATATGACATACATTGGGTGTTCAAGCATATCCAATGGTGCACATCATTGAATGAAGGAGAGGATACTTTGGTAATTTGAAGTTTAGCCAATAATTTTTTTGCAAACAACTAATAATGAATTGTACAATTAAATTATAAATTCTTTTACAGATGTGTTTAAGGCAGATCCCGAGTATCAAGAAAATGAAGAGAAATATAAAGCTCTGAAGCGAGGTAAGTCATGAATGTTAGCATGAAGGAAAATATAAAGCTCTGAAGGAGCAAGGTAAGTACCGAATGTTATCATGAGGGAAAATATAAAGTTTTGAAGCGAGGTAAATCCTGAATGTTATCTGAATAAAGTGTATACTAGAACTAGAAAAGCCAAATATGAAAGTCTTTGCTTGATTAACATGGATTCTGAATTTGAAACTTTCTGAAATAATACAATTTGTATCAATAGATATTGTTTCTCTTCTGAAGGATAGTTTGCATGAAAAATATGCCTCTACATGTGCACAAGTAGTATTTCAGACTTTGTAACAAGTATCCTTATAAATAAGTTTTGTGTTTGTAATTTAGATATTCTGGATGAGGATAGTTCTGATGAGGACGGATCTGCCAGTGGATCTGGTAGTGACAGCGACAGTGAGGACGACGATGAAGCTGGTATGTATATGTATCTTCTGTATTCAAATATTACAGAGTTATCTGCCCTTACGGTTAGATATTGATTGGGATGTCATGTGTTTTCAAGCATAACTCTTTATCTTTCTAAGGAAACGGCATGGATTTCTTCCACAAACTAATGACGTCACAATCAATATTTACCCGCAAGGGCAGACAACTCTGTAATATATGATCTTAAATAACTGTTTGTTTCTTGATATTTTATGAAAGAAGCCTTGTTTAGCAAAAAAATGAAACTTCCATTAATTTGCAGAATGAATCCTTAATTTATACTTTTATTTAAGTAAATGTTTGTTGCTATTTGTAGAAGCAGAGGATCAGGTGATCGTTGACAAGACTGAGACTAACTTGGTAGCTCTCCGCCGTACCATCTACCTCACCATCCAATCCAGTCTGGATTTTGAAGAATGTGCTCATAAACTACTCAAGATGGAGCTCAAACCTGGACAGGAGGTAACGCACATGCGCACTCACATACCACACAGGCAGACATACGTCAGAAGGCATTAACATAACTAGTTGTTCCCACAGCATATTCGTAGACACATGATCAACCGACTACTACTCATGAACTACTGGAGGGATTTCAATGAAACTTAGTGGCAATAAATCTTTAATATACGGTTTAGATGAGCCTGTGCAACAATTCTAGTTTGTATGTTGGGCAAAATGTTTTTTTGTTTTTTTAAAAATAAAATGAGTCCCCCTCATTAAAAAAAACCCCTAACACGTGGAGCTACAAAACTAATAATAGAATAGACAAAATGTGGTGTTACTGTTTTACTTGTGTTCATGATGTCCTTTGACATTTCAGGTAGAACTATGCAACATGGTGCTGGACTGCTGTGGACAACAGAGAACTTACGAAAAATTCTTTGGTCTCTTAGCACAGGTGAGAGCTTTATTTTGATCAAGAGTGTGTTAGTATTCTCTAATTGCATGAAATATTCTTCAGTCGCCTAGCACAGACAAGAGTTTTATATCAAGAGTGAATATTCTCAATATTATCTATAATTTGCAAGATCTGAACATGTGGAGGCAGTTTCCTGAGAACGTAGTCACTGACTGGCTTTGATTTTTAAAACAGGTTGATAATACATTATAATTTGTAATGGATTTCAACAATTTGTTCTTTGACACATTTGAAGATGTCAACAGTTCAGCTCAAAGTATATGTTGGAAACTATCCAATATTATGTAAATAGACTGGCCTTTTTGCATGTTGAGCTTCATCAATCTTCTGTTTTCTGTTTCCAGAGGTTCTGTATGATAAACAAGAAGTTTATCAGCCCATTCCAGGACATGTTCAAGGAACAGTACGAAACTACACATCGTCTCGAGACCAATAAACTCCGTAATGTTGCCAAATTTTTCTCGCACCTTCTCCACACCGACGCCATTTCATGGGGAGTAAGTATCATTACAGCAAGTTTCCTAATCAGTCTCTGAGAAAATTCTAGAGATGATATATAAACAAATGAATGTAAGATCTTTAGTGTTCATTTCATACAAGATTTCATGAAACAAGACTTGCAAAGTTTTCATTATTTTCGAGCTATGGAGAGCAAATTTGAAAAAAAGTTCAGTTTCATAATTCAATATGAAATCATTACAAAAATGTCACTTTTTATCGCATTTTACATAACCTCTCCCCCCCCCCCCCCCCAAAAAAAAAAAAAAAAAAAACAACAAACAAAAAAAAAAAAAAAAAACACAAAAAAACCTCCAACATATTTAGAACTAAACACGTTTTGGACTAATTCCTAGACCCTTGTCTGTATCATGAAGTCAGGATCATATCACCACTAATGTGCACAACATTTGACCTTAGATCTGTGAAGATACCAGTGATGTTTGTGATATCTTTGACTTTACAAGTACAGACTGTTCATTTTCTTGTTGACTTTGTAATAGTAGAATTTCATATTCCCTAGGTGCTATCCTGTGTGCGACTGAATGAGGAGGACACCACATCAGCTAGTCGTATCTTCATCAAGACCTTGTTCCAGGAGCTGTCTGAGTATATGGGCCTGCCAAAGTTAAATGCTCGACTGCGAGATCCGTAAGTTCTTTCTGTACCCAGTTTGAGTTTCTTTCTACTTTTGAGGTAAAGGCCACAGTAAAAAAGATGTCCTGACAAATTACCTCTTGGATGGGAATTTGACTTCCATGTAGGGTAGTTGTCAGGTACTGACCGCTGGTCGGTGGCTTTGCTCCGTGTACTCTGGCTTTCCTCCACCAACAATCCTAGTACATCCTTAAATGACCCTGGCTGTTAATGTGATTTTTAAACTAATAAAACCAAAAACTGAGGTTATAACTGTTCATGTCATAGGGATGGAAAGTCTCTTTTCTAGGTCACAACAATATCTAGGTCATGTGAATGTGGTACGAGTTGAAATTGGATATTTTTGATCTGGCTATAAGAGTATAAGTTGCTCATTTCTCAAATTTCTGTAACCATCTGAATCATCTGTGAAATTGTGAACATAAACACTTAATTGTGCCATATTGGTTTGATCTAGGTTTAAACTTTTAGTTTTGAATTTTGTAGGACACTTGCGGAGTTCTTTGAGGGGCTAATGCCGCGGGACAATCCCAGGAATACAAGATTCGCTATTAATTTTTTCACAACCATTGGGCTTGGTGGTTTGACGTAAGTACCAGAAACACAAAATCTGTCCTGCATGTGTACAGACAATATAAACTTGTCAAGTATTTCTGCAAATAGTTTGTGTATAGGCTTTTGTATGTATAATTAAAAGTTTGTCTGCAATGACCTTGATATAAGCCTGATTTGGTATTTCTTAATTTAGCTTGTTTCCCTTCATGCAGAATTAATAAACGAAAACGATATTGATTTTATATAATATCGCCTTTAGTCTTTGGTCTTAAGCCTGATTCAATGTGAAAATGTTAATAATTTAATATTTTGGATCATTCTTTTTAGGGATGACCTTCGAGATCATCTGAAAAATAAATCTAAACAGTTGATGCAGCAAAAGGCAGCAGAGGCGGAAGAGGAATCATCTTCATCATCATCTTCTTCCTCTTCATCTTCATCTTCATCCGATTCCAGTTCATCGTCATCATCGTCATCATCATCATCAGGTAAAGTACAATAGATCTATTTATCAATGATTAACTGATAATGTTGCGTTGCTTTTATATTAAGGAATTCACTCTTTGGGTAAGAACTCTTTCGGTCACGTCCCGTTTTGATGTTTTATGAGTGTTTCTAACTTAAAGATGCTCACCGCGACAGACCATAAATGATGCTCATCATTTGAACAACAATTGGTGTTTAATTGTGCATATATATGTCTAATCAACACAAAAAATATATAAAATAATTAATTTTGCTTTTGGTGCATGCGCAGTCAGAACTTCATTCTATATAGAACATAGTGCCACAGAATTTTTTCAGGATGCAATTAATTATTTTTAATTTTTTATCTTGAAGTAAAATTAGAAGGTCAAACTTTTCAAAGGTGGTAAAGGTGTAAAGTAAGTAACTTTTGTCACTGAAGAAAATACCTAATCATCTAATCCTGTTTTTTATAGTGAAAAAATTTTGTCAGCGAGCGCTGGAGCATCTTTAAATGTGATTGTATAAAAGTTAAAGTGAATAGTCGGTTAAAGAAAACCAGTCTAAATGCATTTAATGTTCTTCCAAGAGTCCATATATATCAAAACGATGGTCAAGTTCTGCTTACATTGTCCAGTTTTGACCATTGAAATTTTGGAAAAGCCCAGTGTAAATTTAGCATAGCTCTAAAAATAAATTTGAGGCTGCATGGAAATGTCACCACAGACTTAGTCATCTGGGAGGACGGTTTAGGATTCCTACAATATAATTAATTCTTTACATGCAAAGCAAAGGAAATTTTATTTTTCTATTTCATAAGATATATTAACCATTGTGGAACGCAAGGACGACACTTACACTATGTTGTCGACGTCGGCTCCGGGAAACAGTTTCCGTGCGATAACTTGAGTATTTATTGTCCGATTTCAACTAGATTTGGTATATATTGCTTTATATTAATGAGATCTCGGACGAGTTCGATAATGGTCAAAATCCATCAATATTTGCAAGAGTTATGGGACTTTAAAAATGTCAGCACATGGTTTCCGCTCAATAACTTTAGTAGTTATTGTCCGATTTCAACCAAACTTGGTGTATTGCTTTATATCAATGAGATCTTAGATGGGTTTGATACTGGCAAAAATCTGTCAATATTTGCAAGAGTTACGGGACTTTAAAACATGGTTTCCACTCGATAACTTTAGTAGTTATAGTCCGATTTCAACCAAATTTGGTGTATTGCTTTATATCAATGAGATCTTAGATGGGTTTGATACTAGTCAAAATCCATCAAAATTTGCAACAGTAACAGGACGTTATAACTTCACCTAATCATTAACAATATTTTCAACTGTAAATAACTATTATTTGTGATGCTGAGCAGGCAACACATACACTTCCGTGGAATTCTTGTTACTGACTAGCCTTCCTTTGCCTGACTATTCACTTCAAACTATTATATTGTTCTTAATTAAAATGAAAAATTTTGTATTACTTAATCCCTTATGTATGGCTTTTTGTCCGAGAACTGTATTGATGGATGTATTGAAAGATCTTTTGGAAAATGTGTAAAAGATTCATTGATCTTATATAAGTTTATAACTAAAGTGATTTTCCTCTTCCTTTTTTAGAGAGTTCATCGGATGACGACAGTCCAGCCAAAAGGAAGAAATCACAAAAACAGAAAGAGATGAAGGGTAGACCAGAGAAAGAAATCAGAAATAAAAAATACGACAATGCAAAACAGCGAAAAGTGAGAAAGACAACTGATTCTGAGGATGAGGAAGAAGAGGAACAAAGAAGGAAAGATAGTAGAAAGGATAAACATACAAAAAATGAGCAGAAACAGGGCAGGAAAAAACAACGGGATAGTTCTGAGGAAACACAACAGAAAAATAACAGAGACAGTCGTAAATATGCAAATAAAGGAAAAAGAAATGAAAATACGGGTAAAAGGAATGATAGTGACTCTGAGGACGATAAAAGTAACAGAAAAGAAAAGAAAGGAAGAGAGAGACAAAAAGATTACGGAAATGACAACAGAGGAAGGAAAAGCGACAAAGGAAGGAGGAGAGGAGAAAGTGATTCAGAGGAAGAGGAAGTGACTGAGAGAAAAAGGGACAAAGATCGCTCAAAAAACAATGATTTCGGACAACAGAATGAGAGACAAAGTAAAAAAGATCGACATGAAAGAATTATTGATGATGAAAGTGACAACAGAAATATTAGGAAAAATGAACGACAGGATAGATTAAATAGAAGTGTTCGAGATGATAGTGACGAGAGACATTTTCAAAATGAAAGACACGAAGTGAATGATAGAAGAAATAGAAACAATCGTGAAGAAAGTGACGAAAGACAATATCGAAATGAACGGCAGGAAGTTAATAATAGGCGAATTAGAAATGAACGCCATGAAAGTGTTGAAAGACAAAATCGAAATGATAGACAGGAAGTTAATGAACGGTCAGGAAGAAACAATCGCCAAGAAACTGTTGAAAGACAATATAGAAATGATAGACCAGAAAGTAGTGATAGGCGAGGTCGAATTGATAAAGGTGAAACAGACCAAAGACGTAATAAAAACGTTCGCGATGAAAGTGACGACAGACGGTATCGAAATGGTCGTCAGGAAGATAATGACAGACAAAGTAGAAATGATCGACAGCAGAAAAGGAGAGCTGACAGTTCCTCCGAGGAAGATGATATGAATACAAGTAGAAGCAGGAATTTTGACCAAAGGCAGCAGAGAAAAACAAAGCGAAGCAGACCTGAAGAAAGTAGTGATGAGGAAGTTATCGATAGAAAGAAAAGCAGAGGAAGAGATAGTCCAAGAAATACACCAAGCGAAAAAAGGCAGCAGAGAAACGAAAGACGAAGGAAAGATTCAAGTAGTGAAACAGAGGAGAGAGTCATCCAAATAAAGAAAAACACGGGGAAAGATAAAAGATATTCTGATATTGATGGCCGACAGTCTAGAAATGATAAACAGCGTAAGAGACAGGAATCAAGCAGTGATTCTGAGGAAGAGGTAACAGATAGGAGGAAAAGTGGAAGCAGTCAGAAGAATAACTTGAATGATTCCAGATATAGAACTGAAAGACAATCTAATAGAACAGAAACTAGAAGTGAATCCGATGAAGAGTTTATAGATCGTAGGAAAAGTAGAGGGCAAGATTCTTCAAAACTGAAAAATGATAGACAGATGCGTGTGGAGAAAAAACAAAGAAAGGAAGAAACAAGTGAGTCGGAGGAAGAGTTTGTGGATAAAAGAAAATCGGAAGGAAATGTCAGGAGTGTTGTTAGCAGTAAGAGAGAACAGCAGAAAAAACGGCCCGCTGCCAAAACTGAATCTAGCAGCAGCAGCAGTAGCAGTAGTAGTAGTAGTGACAGCAGCAGCAGCGATAGTAGTAGTAGCTCGGACTCCGACTCGGCCGAGGAAAGAACGGTACAACAGACAAAAGTAAAGAGCAAACCAGTATCCTCTAATGATACGTATTTTGATCCATGGGAACGAAAAAAGACAGGTAAAGATGAAACTCCCTCAAAGGGAGCTAAATCTGCCAAGTACGACAGAAATAGAAGTGAAAAAACAAAAACTGTGAACAGAAACGCACGGAATGAGAGTTCATCTGAGGAAAGTAGCGAGGAGGAAAGAGTGGTAGAAAGATATAGTAAATCCGATAAATCAAGGGAACGTTCACGTAGAGTGGAAAAGTCTGTTCAAGGTAGTGACAGTGAGGATAGTGTTCGGCGTGAAAAGTATACAGAAAGTTCTCAGAAAAGAGATAAACAGTCGCGAAATGGGGGAGAGGAAAGAAGTTATCAGTCAAGGGAAAAAACGGAGAAAAGACGGCCAGTTGAAAGTTCGGAAGATGAAGTTGAACATTTTGATAGGGGAGATCATTCTCGTAAACGTGACAGAAAGTCAATTATGGACGAAGATGATAGTTTTCATAGACCTTCAGAAAAATGTAGGAAAAAGGAGCAATATAATTCTGATAGTGAAGAGGAGGAAGACCGTGGCAGGAAACGGCAATCATTGAATAAATCTCGGGATAGTTCTCGCGATATATCGCGGGACACTTCTAGGGAAAAATCTAGGAAAAAAGACCGCTATGAAATGCAAAACGATTATGAAGAAAGTCCAAAATTATCAAACAGTAAATCATTAAAAAGTGCTGCTAGCTTAAAAAAGTCGAAAATTCAGGAGCGACTGAGTAAAATAGCTAGTGGAGACGATGTCGAGGACTACGATCGCGGTGAGAGAGGGCGTGATCGATATGTAAGTAGGGACAGATATAGGTCACGCTCTCCTGTACGTCGCGAGGTCGAAAGAGACTATGGTGGTCGGCGGCGGTAAAACTTTTAGACTTTATAAGTGTACATGTCTCATCAGGGTTCTCTGGAAATTGCTACTTTAAGATGTTGTATGGGGAGAGAGAGGGGGCTAAAGTCATAACTATGAATGATATATATATTGTAATTGTTTTCAGTTGTGTTGAGCCGAACTTCCAATATCTTTAAGCCATAGTATAAAACAGAAATTGCTACAGATGTGAACATTCTTAATCAGAAGTTAGTAGAATGGAAATCGGCTGTATTATATCAACACATCCAACAAGACAATTCATTTCTTTATGTTACGTACATTGAACTTGAAGTATCAAAAGTGCCTTTCTATTTAACTTTTGTGATTGATTTTGATATTTTGCTGATATTGATAATTTGTTTATTCAGTTGTGTGCAAAAATGTCACTTAAATATAATTGAAATCAAAAATGAATTGATATGTATTGTATAATCTAATCCGTTCGGGATATTAGTAAATTTGAAATGCTAATTATTTATTTTTAAAATGCGCAAATTCCTGCAGTTTATACATTGTTCTAATACTTATTAAGATCCTGTAAAAACAAAATCTTTATTCTCTATCATTGTCACTTATGTGTAATTATATAACTTTGCAAACATGTAATTTTGGATAGTGTGAAAAAAGCCAAATATTTTGTCTTGCAGTCTCATATGCCGTACAGCAAACCCATTATTTTAAGGGTCTGTATTAATTTACAACTTGTCTAAACAGATGTCGACAATCGTCAAGATCAGCCTACTTTGCCGGCGTAGTCAGATTCTGGATTATATAGGGTTTAATTGAGAAAAAAAATACTACACAATTAATAGGTCCAATTAACACAAAGGTCGTTTTGGACAGTTTGAACTGTAGAATTTATTGTGGTCAGTGTGAATAGATCATGTACAATATTTTTATTTATTTTGTTTATGTTGTAATGCTTTGTTAAACAAAGTGCTGTTTAGATTTTTTGCGTTACAAATTGTACTAGGTTTGCAAAACAGTAATATGCCGTGCATATTGTTTTGTGTAGATACTGTAAAAGGTACTAGTTCTTTGTTGAATTTTTCTAATTCTGGTAATAGAAATACAACTTTCAATTCATTTAGATTCCAAAACTTCACACATTATTTTCTAACCATATATGAGACCAGGAAAAGCAGTTTCATTATAACGTGTCTAGGTATTGGAGTTATAGCCCCTTTTCAATTTGTGTTCAAGGTTTGTCTAGATCAAACGTATAGTTCATCTTTTCTTACCGATTTATATTGCCTCTCAGTATCAAGTTAATCTCGTTCTTATTGAGAATGTTATTCGAAGTTAATTCTGTAAGAAAATTCAGATAAACTGCATATTTGAAATGTCAAATATGATGGTGCCCTGCTCATTAATTGAAATTCTGCATATTTGTGGAATTTTCTCTGAATTTAGTTTTATATGTTGGCATCGATTTTGATGTTCTGTATTGGATATGAATATTGGTGTGCCCTCTAAAACAGATCTCTTTTTGTATTTAATATATATTTCTCGTATTTGAGAATGAAAAAAATAAAAAAATAAAATCTCGGTCGATAGGCAAAGACTGAATGTAGTAATGTTAGTATGAAAGAGAATCGGGAATTTTTGTATCCCGACTCTCACATGTATGTTTATGAGAACTTCAAAAGTTGCGAAAATTCTCTGATTTTTGATGGTCTATGATTGCAATTAGCATTTTTCTGTTTTTCTTGATTATTAAATAGTGCTGAATATGAAATGTCCGGTATATACATTTCAATGTGATGCATGATGTGGTGCCCGATACAGTACGATATTTATATTTTAATTTGTATGTTAAACACAAGTTTGTAAGATAATGGTATGGGTGTTTGTCATATTTTCATGAGAATTAGAAGTGATCATGAATGAGTGTTCAATGCGAGTACTCGAAATCTATATATACCGGTACTTGATTGTGAATTTATCATGTATGAATCGACGTGGAAGTTTTGCTACAAATGGCGAGATTGAACAATAAATTAGACTAAGAAATGAAACAATTTGTGTTTTTTTTTTCTCTTGATTTTATACTAATGTAGATAACAATACATTTCCATGAGATCACACAAGATCCTTTGGGCGAAACACCCTCGACTGTCGAGCACATCCTCCGAAACAAATGTGTTTTCCTTTATTTTGATTCTTTTTGCATCCAAATGTCCAAGCTTTTGAAGTATAAATGGACAATTTGTGTTGGGTAACTTATGTTGAAGGTAACCCATTCACTTTTGTAGAAGTGTCGTCCAGAAGATATTTTAAACCAATCCAACACAGTACAAAGAAGATAAAACAAAGATGGATAAATATCTGATTTTTATTTCATCAGTAAATATAACCACATTAAGTGTTTGACATATGCGAGTAACATTCCTACATAGAGCTTGGTAGTTGTGTCCATACCTGCGTTTAATACAGCTAACCTGGTTTTTAAAAAATATTACATTTAACACACAGTTATATTGTACACTGTTAAATTTTGCATTATTGCATATTTCAAAAAAAGAACAATGCAACGGACATTTCTTCGCATACTATTCAATTATTTCTTAATTCAGCAATTGTTATCTCCCTTTAGTCAATGAGTTATTTCCCTTTATCAAGTAATATAATTCAATCAAGAATTAATTATTTCTCTAACATAAAAAAATGAATCCTCCTTCATGGAAATTAATTGACCTTATCTATACTTTGTTGTTTAAAAATAATTTTCCAATGATTACAATGAGATAGCGTACTCAAGACTTAGTAGGCAACACCAGATATGAGGTAATATATTGTACGAGTAATCTCTTCAAAGGGATTCGTTTGGGATAAAATCTAGGTAGCCAATAAATATTCACTGAATAAAATCATCCAAACAAAAAAAACCCATCTTTTTTAAAACAGGCTATGAAGTCGGTTCTGCATGTATTACAAAGTATTCAGGGGAAAAAATGTATGCGACGAAATATTTTTTTCAATAACACTTAATTATTTAGCTCACTGTGATTTGTAAGTCCGGATTCAAATACAAATTCATTGTATTTGGGAATAGTAAATTGAAAAAAAAAATTGTGTACCCTTTTTAATTAATGCAGAAAAATAAAAATTCAACCGAATGCAGGTTCCAATACATAATCACCATTCATGAAGCCGTTAAAAAACTTCTTACTGGTAAACGAAAGTCACACAAGATAATGATTCCAAAGGCACTAACATTCATACCAGAAAAGTTGTTAAAAAATATCAGAATTTTTACCAGCAATACATTCTCTGTTAATATAATTTATCGAGATAATATTTGTGTTCAATTTCCCCAAAACGTTCAAAACGATCATAATGAACACTAGATGTGGCTGTCTTGAATATCTAACTATAGAACTACACAAATATGATATTTATATGTAAATTATGTAGTCGCAGATTACGGGTTAAATAACGCGGCCCGTATAGTTGATCACTGTTTTATGTATATTTATAAGTAAAAGCAATTATTTTGTCGTAAATATGATTCAGTGAAATAAAAAATGGCAATATCGTAGCGGACCCAGACGAGGAGCACCCGGGGGTAGCCGACTTTGGCTCGGTGACAAGGTCATAGGATGTAATGTTTAAAAAAAAAACTTTGACGAAAAATATCAATAAATATGAACTCGCTGACTAAATACAATAAAACTATACAATATTTATCACTTGTATTTAACAACATGTAAATCGATATAATAATAATAATATGGACAATAACATCTACAGCTTGTACAACTCTACGTCACCGTTGCCATAGAAACACAGCAGACCGTAGTGTCGTTAATAATATTAAAACAAGATAAAGCATTTGAACACGCACTCTCGACCCCGTCCTTCCTCCAAACTCTGTTGCCATAGTTACAATGTGTCGTCGACATGGGCAGCTTGATATAGAGGATATTCCGAAGGAAGAGAACCTGGAGTCGGAGGATCGACAGACAACTTTAAAACATCAGACCAACATAATGATGTACAGATACACAACATAACAAATGACATTTAATGATATCGACAAATCAAAAAAACTTCCGGCTAGCTGGTAGGTTCTAGGTAGCACTATTTACCTCTCGTACATAACACTCTCTGATATTTCTTGGCAAATCATCAGAGCATCCAAATGGATTTTGAATATTGGTGTACTTATATATATAACATTAAAGAAAGATTTCATGCTTTTTATCATTCTTATTTTCAAAAGCCACACACCATATCAACCCGTTCTATCACTAGTGACTAGTGAAAAGAATTATCTGCCACTAATAATAAACATTGGCCAATTCATTAAAACATGAGAAGTTCTCTTCTCAACAAGATGCCAACCGGTCATTCAGATCTTTTTATTCGTAACAAGGCACAAATAATGCCACTCACTTCTATCAGTGTTGCCATGGATACATATTTCCATAGCAACAAAAGCATTACAGGTAAGACTATCTGTTAGCAACAACCTTATGACTAAATAATATCAGCATTAAATAATCGAAACTGGGGGGAAACGGAGCAATGCTACGACAACTGTTGTTTCGATAAATAATCGAAAACGCTAATAAGGGAGTTGCACAGATTCCATAACGTTATAGAAAAAGCAAAATGATGACCTATATAATGTAAAGCTTAAATTTGCACAAAAACTAAAAACCTTTTCTTCGGTTATATTTGCATACAATTTCAAAGATAACGGCATCATCATCTATGACAAAGGTCTAGAATTAAGCCTCTTTTTCCACAGTAATGTGCCGTAGATGTAATTTACGGTCAAGTTTGCCCTTCGTTCCATTTGACATGATCTTTAATTGTTCTCTCTATCTCCATGGTAACGCAAGCTACGACACAGGGAAATATTTCGTTCCCTTTAACGTCCTTGACCTTGGTATTCGTGTTAATGACCTAGATCTCCCTCCTTCCATTATTACATATTTATGTATGCAAGTCTTATAGGTTCAGAGGTCACACTAGGTTCCGTTTCTATGGTTTCACTTTTCCACTTTGACCAATCATAATCTTTGTTACAAAGTTCACTATGGCTGATGCAGGTTGTTCAGGGTCAACCTCGGCAAACAGATGACAGGCGTTGTCAGAGTGACCGCCTGATTTCCGTGCGACAAAGCCAAACACTCTGTAATGAAAAAGAATTTTGGTAAGTAACTGAAAAAAATATCATAACGTATTTGACCCAATAAATGCCCATGTCCCTATAAGCTCCCCTCCCACTTTTGAAGCCATAATTTTAATTGCGGGTGCATAAGTAAAGATCAAATCTGTGCAGGTTTGTAATAATTTTTGTCTGTATTCTGGCCATTTTATTTTATTTTCAATTGAAGAAAGTTTACTGTAGAACTAATTTTGTTATAGTGTTCTGTTGAAAATTTGATCAGAAGAATAATTAGAGTAGTATATGAATTTGAGACTGCGGTGGATTAATTAATCCAGCAATATGTTCCTAAACTGGAATTACTTTTGTTGTCCATTTCATAAAGATATTTTTGCTAAATGATGATCAAAGTATTGAATTGGTTTGTTATCAGAAATTTGGATACCGTACCTTGCTTCCATCAAAGCACCAGTTTCAGTCTCTCTCTTCCATCTGTTGAGATAAAGCCAAAACCGAATTGTAAATACATACACATACAACAGAGATGATGATCAATCAAAAATGGATAATTAATGATCATGCTTTTTTCACATTTATCAACGTCAACCCTATGGAGGAAGGGGGGGGGGGGGACAAGCATATTATCCGTGGATCCAAAAGAATACAAAGCCTCACTAGGTATCCAAGTAAAGTATATATTTAAAGTTTTACACTACTTACTTTCGACCATCAGGGTCCATACCACAGTACGTGACAGCAGAAACAGGGTAGTGCCGACGGAAAAATAATCTGCAAAGAAAAACAGACAACATATTTTACCTTCAAAATCACACAAACGAACACAACACAAGCAACAAACTAATTTCGATATAATGTTTCTTTTAAAAATTCATTTGATTTAGACTTACTTTCTTTGGTTGTCTGTGAGTGTTATGCCCTGGTTTGACACTTTGAAGTGTACAACTGTCGTCTTGGGTAATGGCTGGGTGTCAAAGGTCACCTTCATCGCCCTAGCAACGGCCTGGGGCCCCGTAAGGGACTCCGTATCCACAGAATTCAGGAACAGGACATTGCAAGCTATTAAGACATAAAAAATAAAACTGAAAAGTACTTTTATATTGCTGTACTTATATGTTAAATATTTTCTTTACAGAAAATTTTAGAAATTTTTTGTTATAGATATTAGCTTTCTATTTATAATGATGCTTGTAAAAACAGCTCAGCTATTTGTTGATATGAGTAGAAAAATATTTGACTATGTGAAGTCATCACTTTTGTGTCAAGAAATCGGGTCCAGAACTAAAGGATATTAGCTAAGAACTTTGCCATTTATAACTGTACAAGTAAACAGATCTTTCTATTCTTATTCCACCCTACGATTTTGTAATGATATCTTCCTGCTTCAGAATAAGAAGAGTCCAAATCAAAATTCAGGGGTGTTTAAATAATGAATGAGACATTGGGATGCTTACCGGCGCCCTGAGCAAGGAGGGCAGCAGCAGAACTTGGTAATTCAGATTTCACGGAGCTATCCATGGTACTGCTTCCATCCATTGCCATGGTTTCTATAATGTGAATAATAAAATAGTGAGTTACCTCAATTTGATAATTTCACCTGTGATATTCGATATTCCCTTCCCATGAATGTCTGTGACCTTAGAGGGGACATTATTCCAATATAGCTTGTAGTCAATTTTCTTGTACTATATGAGGAATTTTGGAAAATGTAGTATTAGATAAGAATATATATCTAATGATGACATTACATGGACTATGATATTTGACCCAACATAGGTATTGATGTTTTTCTGGATTTTTTACCTGCATCAGGAAGCATGAGCTTGCAAGGCAATGATAGTGGTGTGTTGGAGTGCTGGTATACAAGTGAAGCCAGGCTCCCTGTAATGGAGAATTATATCATATGAATTTAAAAAAAAGAAAGAAAAAAATCGACAACTTTTGAGTGGTAACATTTTTTTCACTAGAATTTGACATCAAAATTGTGATCCAATTTTTCCACAGACAGTTTCCTAATCAATTATGTATTATCTATCTTTGACGATTCATTTGACTTTTGGATTATATGAAGTTTGATAAATAAGATATATGTCTGCATTCTGTGTATTCTTAAAAAATTCCAAAATTCTTCTATGAAATCAAACATTACAGAAATTATGGATAAATTAAATTATGGATAAATTCTGATATTAGTGTTAACATGATAAATTTGTTATTTTTTCAATGAAATGAAACATTACATAAATAAGGGGGAAGTGAAGGGGGGGGGGGGGCTTATTAGTGAACATGATCTGAATTACAAACTAACCAAATATGGGTTCGTTGTTACTGCCGCGTAACCGAACACCTTTGTGTGTGGGCTCTATCAGGAAGTGTCTGACAAGATCGGCCGACGGGTCGCCAGTCGACTTGGTTTGTACATTAGGCGGAATCTGTGCCACCTTGAGGGCAAGACCGAAAGCTCCTGGGTAAGAATTGCTGTCGCGGACCACAAACGAGCCAGGCTGTTTATCCTTCAGCAACATAATGGCTGAAACAGAAATTTTATTTTCATATCATATGCAGATAGCTAAATGGGTAATATCATTCAGTTACAATTAGACTAGAAGCCAATATATGTAAACAGGTAAATTAGATATTTTCAAAATTAAGGATTACTCTGAAATATGTTGAATTCAAGGTTTCAAATTAAGGGAGATAATCTAGTAGTAAAAAGCAGCTGAGAGATCCCTTTCAAATCTTCAGGTCTGGAGCTAGTCCATATTGTACACTGTTACTATGACTAAAATCATTACAGAAAAGAATTCAGAATTAAACTCATTCACCCCCAAAAGCTGTTCTTGGACTCTTCCTATTCTAACTCTGGAACAGTTCATGATGAAATCACAGGGGGGAGGAGCTAAGTTCATTTTAGTAAATTTTCATATTGCTCTTTTAACTCACCATCCTCGCGAGTAATTTGAGGCTTGTACCAGTACTTGGACATGTCCTTAACAAATCGTGGAGTTGTGATGTGGGCAGGTTCTGATTCTACAAAACAAACATTACCATAGTATTAACATCTAATTACAGTAAAACACTAATGACATAATGGTAAATTTCATAATCAATAAATTATAATATCAAATGTTCAGCAGGCAACTGCATTTATTCCCCAAAGGGAGATAATTCAAAACACCATAAATAAAGAATGTATAGTAGGTCATAATGTAGTAAGGGGAGATAACTGGATGTTTTCATTAGAGAAATTAAACAAGGTAAATCGCTTTTCTGCTAAGGGAATATAAAATATTGTAAAGTTTAAAGACTTTTCTTTCAGGGAAGATAACTGTGACATACCAGCTAGTGAGGAGATGCTGCCACGTCGTGACGTGCCGAAGTAGAGGCTCGGTGAACTTTGACCTGTCATAGAGTGGGAGGTCGGGCTCATGGTACCCCCAACACTCAACTGTTGTCTTAGTGTGTTCAGACTGCTAGGTGAAGGCGGACTGTAAGAAAAGTGACATGTTTGTAAATTTTATGTTGGTAACTAGAAATTCAAAAATAAAAAAAAAGCAAAAAAATAAATAAATTTCAACAAAAAACAAAAAAAAAGTACTAAGAAGTGGTGTCTCCATTTGTTAATCCATTCCCCCCTGAAAATTCAATATGAACTCTTCTAGCCTTTGAATTTTGAAGAGTTCAAATGTTTTTCAGGGGTAAATGATTTTAAAAAGGGGAGATAATTCATTTTATATATTGGACAAATTCTTATTTTGTTATTTATAACAAATATTTTGTAATATTTAAGTAGGACTAAGTAATATCATTTCAAGAAGTTATTCCAAGAAGATATGGTGTTCCCTCTAAGTTATTCATCTAAATAATGACTAATTACCCTTTAAATTATATTACACTTGTCATTTTAATGAACTGTCAGCCAGCTGATTCTCATCGAAGGCTTTCAGTAGAACTTTTTCACTAGGTCTTTTTTCAACAATATATTATTTTACTTTGTAAGTATAAGCGTCTGGAATTCCTTTCTCTCTAGTGTTATATTGTCCCTCAATTGACAACGTAAATAAAACACAACTTATTCATTCGAAACACAATAAGCTTATAATCTACATAATGCATTGTTAGAATGATATCAAGTTTCCTAAGACAGTATTGTTTTTCAAGCACTTTAGTTTTTGTTCATCTGCTAAATGACAATTTGATTGACATTTCTGACCTGTGTGTTATTGAGTTTGTGTAGCTAATGTAGATATACAACACATCATATCGCTGAACATTTGACCATGTACCAAAAAATCCACCGGCGATTAACCTGCTATCATATGCCAGTAGTTCTTTTGAGTGATTATTTGTGCGCTCAACCATAAATTTACATGTTACGCACCAACTAATAAAGGAACGATATAGGTTTTCTGTATATTTTCAAACTTATTAAAATACACATTGGTTTTGCAAATTTTTTTTTTAAAAGCTTTAAGATATGCAGCGAGCATTTAAATTTAATTAAATCATTTTCATTTTATTGAAATAATGATACTATAAAATTTGTATTTGCATAGAAATTAAATTGTTTAGAAAATCAGCTTGTATGATCTCTGAAGTACTTCCATATTTCATTTCTATCATGCATGAACTATCAATTTATTTTATGGTTTTACACCTAATGCTCAATGTGGGTGGAATTTAAGTATATTTTGTAGGCATATGTTATTGTCGAACAATATGTTTTCATTGGTAGTATGTAACACAGATGTTTAAAGTCTAGAAAAGTGAAAATTCTGATTCCTGTAAAGTTTTTCGTAGATTAAAATAAATATGTTACTTTACCAAGAATGATCAGTTATTTTAGTTATGATAAATTTTCTTCATATAGATAAGTTAGCTAGGGAATATTTCAATAAGCTTGGCCAATAGAAATGAAATTGTAACAACCAGCAAATTATTGATATATTTATCCTTAATTGTAGTTTCTGCTGAAGTAAGGTTAAGAAAACATTTTCATGACACAGATCACTGCACATCATATAAACAAATACAATTTCCCTGATGTTCTTTAAAATTTCTGAACAAATCTTAACGCTAAAATACACACGATTCTCACGATAATGTCTTAACAAAATAAAAATTTACGTAAGAAAGTGTCTTTACCTGGCATTTGATGGCATGCTTGTCAGTCACATTGTAAAGGCTTAAGCCTTGATTTTACACTCCCAACACACGACGGTACAATACTACTGTGAATCATTACATATATACACAAACCCTAGAGGGCGAGGACGAGTGTAACAAGCCCAGATCTCTATCTACACAGACGTATGTCACTGACTCAATTCACGTCTTTATTTTTAAAGACAACTGTTAAATGGATGGAAGCCGGTGAATAAAACTTCAGCTGACAAAACAAGTAATCTTGGACATAAATACAAGCCCATCAATACTTTCATGTTAGTTTCTCGTCTTTTAATGTCTGTTGACAACAGCAGGAATGACAAACGTACGCCCCCAGGTCGTTTACATACACTGCGACTCTGGGTCAACATACATGTAGTAAATTTTAAACAACAAAAAAACAACACCCCCCAGACTTCCCATATGATATGAAGAATGAACTTTGACCTATTAATATGGTCAAGTCCACCACAATTTCGTACAGGTATCCCAATATTCCACCATAGGTATGACTAGCCTAAACGACATACAGGTAAAATATGGTAATTGATTTCAACCCTCGACCCTATTTACTTCAAGTCACAGGTAAAAGAAACCATTTCCTTTGATGTGCGCTAATACAGTTTATGATTGTCTTTGGATGAGAAACCAGGTATGTCTTTAACTTTTCACCCCTAAAATGTCATAATGGACTTTTCTAGTCTTTGATTTAGAAGAGTCTAAATGTATCTTCAGGGGTGAATGTATCAACTTTTCATTGCCATTTAGATAATCATTTGTTCTCAAATATCCATTGGTATGTAAAGAGACTTGTCTCTGTGATAGGTTCCCATTAATAAGATGACAAATCGAAGTGAAATCCAATCTAGTATTTAGAAATCTTCCCTATTAATAGATTGAATTACACGTACGTATTCTAAAACAACATCAAAGTCATTGCTGTGTACTAGCTTGCTCAAATATTTGTTTTATGTTCTATCAACAAAAGGGTCAGTTAAGGATGTATACTGTACCATGTAAAAATTGTGGAGAAAAGCCAGAGCACCTGGAGAAAAACCACCAACCCATGGTTAGTAGTACGAATTGCTCCATGTGGAGGTTTGAACTTAAAACCCAAAAGTGGAAGGCTTGTGGTAATATGTTGGAACTCTTTTACTGGGTATAAATTTTGTAAATTTTTATTTTTTTAACACAGAAAAACCTGCATTTTTTGTTTGGTTCTTCAGATTTATGTCAGTAAGCTGCTAAAGTGAAATGACAAAATATACCACAGATTCTAATATATCCTATTGTCTGTATGTATAATAATATAATACACTTTTCATTTAAGTTAATAAAAGTACTATATACAAGCAGTTTTAAAAGTATCCCAAATATTATTTTAGAACTTAATTTAGCAAACCATTACTATTTATATCCCATTGGAATGGGCCCCTTTATCTATGTAACTGATACCTTGGAACTCTTCTGATCATAGAGATAAAAAAGTGAGTACAAAAGCTAACAACCTATCCCCCTTAACAAATCAGTGTAAGTAATCCTCGTATTTTGATAAACAATTGACTTCCTGTCGTAGTTGTCCCTTGCTATCAACAATACTGATATATTTCCTGTCAGAAATAATAAAACAAAAAATGACAGATGCCTGCCGTCTGTCTGTCCCCTGAGGACAAAATCGGTCATTTGTCCATTTTGACAGTGACTATACTATTGATAAGCCATAGTAGATATTTACACTAACTGACATATACCTGTAATAGATGGGCCTATATTTAAACTTACTATACCATATAAGGAACATCAGGTAATGTATCATAGAACACTAGTAACCATTAATTATTTTACTTCCTAAATGGAGAATTGACAATCTGTATGAAAAAAAAAAAAAAAAAAAAAATTTTTTGCAGATAACTGAGTGAATACTAGTGTTGTAAATTTAAATACAATAGAAATTGGATTGTTGATTCAATAGCCTTAAAATGTTAAATCTGTTTAGGTCAGTCTGTTTTTTTTCTAAGGGAGATAATCAAAAGGAGGAGAACCAGGAGGACCTGGTTAGTGTCCTAATAAACACTGGCAATATAATGACAAAGGAAACCAAGGGAAGATAATCATTGATTATTAAGGGGAAATAACTACCTGGTAGGTGTCCTTATAAACACTACTGGTATTATCACGACAAAGGAAACACAAGGGAGATAATCGTTGATTATGAAGGGAGATAACTACCTGGTAAGTGTCTCTTATAAGCACTACTGGCATAATCATGACAAAAGAAACACGAGGGAGATAATCCTTGATTATGAAGGGAGATAACTACCTGGTAGGAGTCCTGGCCATTGAGCCTCCAGGGGAGATCATCCTAGGACTGGTATCAACGTGAAGGGCGTGATCCTGGGAGGAGATGCTGCCAGACTGGTGGCGCCCTCCAGTGTGATATTCCTGTTGGTACTGGTACTGCTATATGTACAGAAAGTTAGGATTCATCTTAAGTTGATAATCAATAAAGATAGTTAAAGATCCTAACAGCTGTTAATAAGATAGTAATAAACCTTGATGAATCCAAATCTACCAGGCCAACAAATGGCAAGGAAATATTGCTTACACCTCCAAAGAGAGAGGGATCTTTTTAGAAAGCGGAACTAAATCTTACAAAATCACTTCTCTTGGTAAACAACGAAAAAATATTTAACAAATTTAGCCATTAACATTTTAAGACTTCAGGTGTTGTTTATTTCTAGAAACAACAGTTGTTTACAGTAAGGACTGTTGCTAACCTGATGTTGGCTGTGTTGTTGTTGCTGGTTTTGTTGTTGTTGAAACTGTTGCTGTTGGTTTTGTTGAAACGGTTGGTTTTGTTGAAATTGTTGGTTTTGTTGAAACTGTTGGTTTTGTTGTTGTTGTTGAAACTGTTGTTGTTGGTGTTGTTGATGTTGCTGCTGTTGTTGGATGACGTGTTGTTGCTGCTGCTGGGGAGGCGGCTGATGATGTATCTGGTGTTGTTGATGATGCTGGGTCACATGGTGTTGCTGAGAGGTTGTGGACGACATCGTGTTGAACGGGCTCGTCACACTACCAGCTGAAGGCGAAACAAAAATCTCCAGATTAAACATGATGTTTCATAGTCGTTGTTTTACATTATCTAAAAAAAAATTAATCCATGTATACTTGTGACTCCAACACTGCCAATCATCTAAATTAATAACTTTTGGAGAATTTTGATTGATTGTCAATTGGAATTTTACTTGCACAAAAATAGAATAAAAAGAACAAATTTGTATGTCACATCTTTAGCTGAAAATCAAAAATCCCTGTAGTTACTATATATGATGCATTATGTTATTTTTCATGGAAATGTTGGTAGCTGAACATAGATGATGGACAGTAATGTGTTGAACAAGTATAAAATTTCTAGCTTCTATCACAATTTCTTAAAATCCAAGACAATAACAATTACCATTATTGATTTTCCAAATCACGACCTCAACATGCCCCACCTTTGTTGCATAAAAAAAGGTGTTTTTTTTTCATGCCAGAAAATTAAATATTTTAGAAATGTGTTATTTTTAAAGGCATCTCTTGCTGATTCAAATACATGCAGAAAACAATAATGTGACTTAAAAGTGCAGGGTCTATGTGACCAAAATCATGCAGTGTCTTGTGACAGAGTAGTATCCCTTTTGAAAGCAAAAGAGAATAGAGCAGTTTCCCTTCTGAAAGAGTTGTCTACCTTGCAGATGCAGACGTTTAGAATTGTATTGGTTTTCAGTTGCTTATGACATTGGTTCTTGTTTTCATTTATTTTTTTTGTCTCTGCACCTTCGAAAATTTAATTCTGCTACAATATTTCCATGCTAGCTTCTAATAAAATATTTCATGGTATGGTATCTTAATTATATTAATCAATTTCGTTAAGACTTATCTTTAAACACATTTCAAAATACATGTATCATTTTCTGGGACCTTGATATAAACAACAGTATTATGTAACTATGCACATATTCCATTTCCTTAGCTTTTATTCTACCAACGACGGAAAGCTACAGAATCTAAAACTAAGCCTATAAGCTTATTTCAACCAAAGTTCTACAAATTAGTTGAAAATTTCTGCTTAATTCTTAAGCAATTAAAAGACTGCTGAAATTTAAATCCCAAAATGCGAATTGATGTTTGTCTTATGCTTGTTGACTTGACAATACCTGAACGCCTGAGGCCCCCGACATCTTCAGGGATGGAAGCATAAAGCGGGTCGGAGCTACGACATATCTGTCGCGCGACCATATTATTGTAGGCTTCGTCTTTGTCATAGCTAGCGAATGGTGAAGAAGGTGACATTGTCGGCGTGGGCGCTATAGTTACCATGGCAACAAGAGGAGAAGGCAAGATGCACAAGATTTAGTACGAACAAAATGCAGACTACAGTACACTAAATGTTTTTAACTGGAATTACACATTGTTGAGTTAGTTAGTTAAAATAGATTCTACAAAATTCTAATTAATGCCAAAATGAAAAGTATATTTCCAAATTATGTTTTTTATAGAAACTTTTGAATCAATTTTAGCTTTTTGAAAATATGCTATGCTAATAAATTTGCTGATCAGTTGGTATAAATTTTTTGATCATAATGACACAAATTAACAACTGCAATCTTTTTTTTTCCTTTTCAAAGTTATACATTTTTTAAAATGTTGAATAAATTTTCTTGACGACTTTGAATAATTTTTGATAAATTAGTCATTATTTTCTACAATTTAAAATTAAACTTCTACATAAAACCTCTCTAATCTACCACTCACCATTTGTTTAAAAAGTGACCAATCAAATTTGCTTAAAAAACATCCAATCAAATTTGTTTGAAAAACGACCAATCAAAATCTCTCAAAATTTTCTTGAATGGATAATTCAACAAAATAATTAAACACTTTTGGAAATCTGTTTTCTATCTATCTTCTTTGTTAATAATTAGCTTCAATTTCTTTTCGAAACACTCAAAGTAAATACAAGATTTCCGTAAAAATATCTTGATTGGTCACAAAGTGAAACGTGCAAAACAATTGTGAAAATTAAAAGACCCTGGCCACGAGGAAGGCTAGGTAATAACTAAAACAAGCAAACAAAAAACACATAACACCATGAAAAAGCAGAGAAGAAAGCCAACACATGTTACTTTGGCAAATAGAAAATATAAAAGCAAAAAAAATCTATAAAATATTTTTTATGATTTAGAAGCAAATACATAGATAATAATAATTCTTGAGTTAGCTTGTGCTTTATATTTTCAAAGCAGCTTTTTAATACTAATTACAGAGGGAAGTCTGACTTCCCTGAGGAAAACAACCAACCAACTCTGAAGATGGCAGGCTATATTTGTATATTGTCCGAACATTCAATGATATCTTACTTCAGTGAAAACATTTGTATTAGAAACATTTAAAATTTGAAGGCTTTTTTCTTTACTTTTTCATGTATTCACAACATTCTAATTTTTCTAACTCTTCAAAACACCAAAAAATTCTAAATCTGTGATGAATGTAATATTTCTGGATTAAGCTCAAAGAAATCATATTCATGATTAAATGATATGTTAAAATGATCATGAATGATGCATGAAAATTACTGTTATAGGGTTTGAAAAACTGTCTTCAGTGAAAAATCAACTAGCATTTACGCTCAATATGTATGATTGCAAAAGAATACTTTAGAATATTTTGAATTTTGGATTACTATAATGATAAGTCTTTGCATTTTACTCTACATAGCTTAGTTTAGAAATTTAACTTTAATTCCAATTCCCAGATTGTGAATATACAATGTACATATGATTTTACAATATTTTTGCCATCAAGTCTTTAAAATAATTTCCCAAAAAGTTTTGGTACATATTGGATTGATTTCATAATTAAATAAATTTCTTGCTTTTCTTCCTTAAAATATAAATATAAACTTTATTTATTTTACATCGATTGAGAAACAAGTTATACAACTAATGTAAATCACTCTCGATGGCCCGGATGTAAGCGCGTGAGGTGTCTTAGTGTGAGAGAGAACCAGAGTGCGCAGAGAAAACCCACGTGATCGGGCAGGTGACCCCTGACCTTTTCACGTCCGTGTCGAGGATCAAACCCCGGCTGGCTAGGTGAAAGGCGAGTGACTTAACCACAACACCACCCGATCACCTTTTCTTCCTTAAATTGACAACGTCATTGATATAATAAGTCTACCGAGATTTGCCATCTAGAAAATAGATAATATTCAAGGATTTGTATTATTTATGGGGACATAGTTGAATTGTTTTCTTAAATAATGTGAGGGTATTTTTTTAGTGTGAGAACATAAAAAGATAAAATATACAACAATCCAGAAAAGCCAAGTTAATGAGTGACACACAACTACTACAACCATCACCAGAAAGTGCTAGAGATCATGCCTTTTCCCGTCCCATAACCCCTTGTCCAAAATGGCCACCGACATAAAAATTCTCCGCCATTTTATTTCAAGTAGAATTGAAATGTAGGGCACAGCCCAATAGTACAAAAGTCAAACACAACAAAAACAAAGAGGAACTGAAAAAAAATCAAATAAAAATGAAAAAAGAAAAACATGATGAAGATATGATGAAATGAAAAATGAAATGAAAATGTTACCTTGGTTATGATATGGAGTCCTGGGGGACACAGGGAATGGTGGAGTTGCTATGGAAACCGCAGGCAAAACAAAAACAAAACCACAATAATTACAAACCAAAAACCATCGAACATAAATAAAGAATAGTAGCACAAAGCCAGTCCATTACATCATAGCAAAAACACAAGCACAAACAATAATTCTGTATCAAGGGGAAACAACTCTTATCTAAAATAAAAAATTGAGTTGCCTCCCCCTTCTATTTCAACTTCCAACAATTTTCTTCTAAAGAACAATATTTTTAACATGTTCAGAAAAAATCCTTTTAGACAATTTTTTTTTTAATTTCTGTCTTATATGTTTTCTAAAGACATTTTTAATAATAATTCAGAAATGAAATTTTTGATAACTGAAATGCTTACAACATCAAAAACATGAATACAATACAAAATACCTTATAAAATTGTTATCATATTTATAGAGCAAATCAATAATTTCATAAATATATACATATAAATATCACCACATCGACCACAACAACAAACCATATTTATTGTAGGTAATCATCCACTCCATGCTAACCTATTTTGATAATTCTTTTAAGGCATTTTTTTCCTTTATTGATTTTTTACACATATATATAATTTTTTGCAATAATTATGTTTTCCAATAAATATTTATTTTTGAAACAAAAATAACTGACTTCCTGATCAAATGAAACTTTCAAATGTACAGAATTCTGCATCAATATATATATATTGAACATTTTAGTTTCTTCTTGAAAAAATATACTTTTTAATAAGCTTTATATATGAAACATTATCAAATTTCTTCAGTTTAACTTATTGAAAAAAAACCCAGTACAAATATCATTCAACAAGATATCAAAATAGTTAAGACTTGAAGTGTTTTTTTTTTTTTTTTTTTTTTTTTTTTTTTTTGCAGAAATAACATGTATATTGCAAGATAACACCAGTCATTGTCAAATTGACACATTCAAATAATTTATCCATCATTGCAGGCAAAGAATCATGCAAGGAAATGAGATATAGATGGTGGTATTTGGTAACTCCATTCACTCCAACCATATCAGACCAAACAAGCAGGTAGCTATATAAACATGTAGAGATCAAATTTTGCAAATCTTTCAAAAAAAATTCTCAAAATCCCTGATGGTTTTCGGAATGTTTGCTATGACTTATCACATACCAAATGCTTGTGTGGTCTGGTATGTTACGATAATTTCATATTTTTATTCTATAATTTGCAGAAATAATATCAAAATTCCTCTCGCTGAAAATGTCATTAATAAGCAAACATTTGATGGAGAAAACATTCTGAAGTTCATGTAGAACTTTAAAACACAATATATAGCAAAGGCTGCATATGATTTCAAGGTCAAACCAAAGGTAATGTAAAGGTTAAGTAGCGAGGTCAGAGGTGAAAGGTCAAGCTATCTAGAATTATGAATTGACAATTGAAATTGAAATTGTTCATTTATTATTAAATATGAAATTTTAAGCTATACAAATTTTTTTTCAAGCCTTAAGAATGTTATTCGAAATTTTTCAATTCAATCAAATTAAAAGTTATAATTAGTAAATTATGAATTAATATTATGTTTTTAAATAACAATACAAATACAAAATATATTTTATTATCTAAAGCAATATGAAAGTTATTATTAATGAATAATTATCTTAATTAGAAATGCTGATATATGATTATCATCTCTAAGTGTTATTTTCATAAATGTTTACATAAACATTAAAAATTAGAAAAAAATATAATGAAAAAAAAAATTGTATAATTTCTTTCTTTCTTTTTTTAAATTGTTTCTTTTTTCTCTCAAGTTTATCATGTCATTTTATTTCAAGTAATATTCTAATTCAGGATAAAATCCTTCAAAATATATCTACACATGCACACACTTTTGCAGGCCATAACTCATAAGGGACACATATTTTTACTTGAAGCTTTGTGACGATAATGATTTCATATCAAAGTGTTACATTCATTCCAAGCGGGAGCAGAAACGGGGAGGAAGGAAGGCATTTTTTCTCTCGAAAAAATAAGACAACATCGTTACGAAGGATAAAGGGTTAATGAAATCTGTCCTTTTTACCATGCAAGTCCTGGTTAGATCCGAGAGACATTCGACGGACTTTAGCCTGAACGGCCTGGATAAACTGTTCTGTTGTAGTGAATTAATAGATAAATGTTAATGTTAATTTAGTTTCACAAGCTACGATCGGGTTCTTTTCTTAATGCAGAGTTGTCTTCTCTTTAGAGCTGGTATTGATTGCTATGTTAACACTACAGCTGTCACCCCTTGAATTTCATATTAGACTATTCCTACTTTTGAGTATGTAGAGTCCATATGCTTTTTGGGGATGAAAAAGTTCAGTATTGCTCTGACATAATTCAATATTAAAATCAAAAATAAAATACTCTTGAAATGTTTCCTCTCAACAGCATTTATTGTTTACAAATCAGTTTTTATGACACTGTTATATGCACTTCAAATTAATTGTTTTAATTGCTATAATGATAAGATAAGCATCATAAAGTCTATATCTAAGGATTTTCTTTTCCAAAATAATGTAAGAATTTATTAACCCTCTCTCCCGTCCTACGCCACTCACTGTCTGTATTATTGACCTATGAGACGAATAAAAGAATTCTCTATCACAGATAAATAACTCCACTCCCACAAAAAGATAACAAAACAATGAATACTTTCTCACAAGGGCGGATAACTCTGCATTTCAAAAAGAAGGGATTACTAACAATCAAGTCGGGGCACCTAGGTGGCAGAATATGACATGAGGAAGCAAAAATTGAATGTGTTAATAATGGCGTATGATTGGCTGTTGGGCTCCACCAATGAGTGTCAATGTGAGATTAGAATCATTATGATTGAGCCAAGAGTGTCATGTAAGCTGATTTCTGATTGGCTGCGAAAAACATTCAGTGCAAATTAATGTTGGTAATGAAACCATCTTTACTTACAATCATCTATATATAACAGATCTGAAATTTTAAGTTCAACGTTCAGGCTAAATTTGATTGGTTTATCACAATGAATGCACGTCTACTGCACAAGCAACGGCGCTCCTAATTGCCTAGTTGAGAGTTTCGCATGATACACGCACAAATTAGTCTGAAATTCTAGCAAAAAATATCTTGAAACGTTTTAAAGAAATCAAGAAAGATGTTTGCTATTTTTAAATGTCAAATTAATTTTTTTCAAATCCTTATATCAAATTTTCAAATTGGTCAAATAAATTTTCATGGAAAAATCAAAACTGTTTTGAAAGTTATGAAAAACGTTTCAATGATCTTGAAGCAAGAAACTTTCAAACGTAAAATTGTGGCAAATACACATATACAGAAATCACTGTCGACAGGAGTATGAACACATCTAGTGCGATAGTAAGGAATGCCACACACAGACACGAATTGGTTTCTAGAATATTCTACCTCTAAAGTAGGAGAGTTCTCTAGCTAAGGGACATTATTCAGGATGACTCTGAAGTTCATAATAACAGACTGGAATATTCTGATTGTGATGTTGTGAATGAAATTTATAAACAATATTCTCAATCTTTAGATGTTTTCACTCAAATGATATAATTCTGGTTATTTTCTGAATTAATTCATATTTTTTTTTCGTTCCCAAGCATTTGTTTCTCCTGAAACACTGCCATATGCTTAGCATAAGATTGTTTATATTCAATCGAAGAAGCAAAATAAATTTTAAGAGTGACAAATTCTTATTGAAGTCTTAAATTTATTCTTTGAACTGGAAGTTATTTTTCATTTCAGGACAGTTATTGAGAACATTGGTTAAATATTTCATGTTTTTCTAAAGACTTGGAAACCTGTGAAAAAAGGAAAATGGTGACTGAAAATAGGATGACATGGATTATACACCTTAAAATGTTAGTGCTATGACAATGATGAGAAAATTAACTTAATGAGTTATCTCCCTTACCTGCTGAAGCGACTGGGCTGACCGGGAAGCTTGGCGTCGTGGCACCAGATCGTCCCATGGTTCCCATACCCTCGGGTTCCAAAGTCTGGACCCCGGGGCCGATTGGGCGTAGGCTGATTTTATCCTCCTCCACGACGCTGATCTGTTTTGGTGGTGGGGGTGCGACGGCTTGTACTTGGTTCTGTACGATAACGGAAATATTGTCTAGGTTAATTCATGTCTGAGTACGATCAGAAAATGTAAAATTTATATATAATACCGTGTACTTGATTCTGTATAACACCAATAATGTCATATATTTTCACAGGAGAGAATATTGAAAAATTTAATTTGATGATTCAAAAGCTGCAAAAATATCCGATTATTTCACTGCGGTCAAAACGGACAAAAAGGTCCGAATTCAATTTCCAAATAATTCAACGTACAATTCAGTGCACAATACATAGCAATATAAACCTGATGAAATAAAACTTCTAAAGTCATTTTATTTAAAAACATTGTATCAACGGAAATTTATTCATGTATACGATTTAATTGCATGACTTGTTCCCAAAGAAATAAACACTACACCTACACAGCTAGCCGGATCATGTTCAGATTCAAAAGCATTGCCAATGTACAGACACATTCAATAAAGGTACACTCATTTCTACAAGGATTTATCAAATCAATTCCCAGGCAAGCATACGATTGAATAAAGATTTGAGTCATCAAAATGAAAGCTTTCGATCTATTTTTAGGTTTGATAGATTTTTATTTTGTAGTTTCACACGGTGGCCTACACTGAATAACATATAATTGATGGAAAAAACCACTAAAATCAGGTAAAAAATACTCTACTTGAAACATTAGAGTGAGATGATTCATATATATACATTTCTATTTTGTATAATATTACATTAAAATGTATATTTTTTATATATTTTGTGCTATTTATCTTGTTCATGCTTCATTAGTTTGCATTAACAGGTATACATATATATGTAACAAATGTTCATGCAGCAATGCATAGGTAAACTTTTAATATCCTTACTAACAGGTAATGAGACTGCTAAATGTCAAAACTATCAGCCAGGTAACAGGTTTCTACTTAAGTGTTAAAAAGATTTCAGTTGAAATTTTTAAGAAACGATCAATCTAAATGCATATGAGGATTATAATTCATTCACCCCTGAAAACTCATAATGAACTCTTCCAGCCTTTGAATTCAAACAGTTCAAATACATCTTCAGGGGTGAATGAGTTAATATTACTAAATAAAACCACCAAAGTATCCTATCAAAAGTAAAGTTGTCCTGTGACAATTAATCCCTAGTCACAAAAAAATCTCTGCCATCAAATTAGTCCCTGACACAAAGTTTAAGTCCTTGCCACATCTGGCCACAAATATACCCTGCAAACAATGCAGTCTGATACAAATAAACAAATAAATAATCCATTGTGAATTAAATCCCTGTCACAAAAAGTCATCTGAAAAAAAACAGTTTTTGTCTCAGACAAGTCCCTGAACGGAAATAACATGCATGCTCAAATATAAGCCCCCCCCCCATCATTTCAAGCTCTTTGAAGAGTTCTTTGGAGTGAAACATACTCATATTTCTAAAACATAAAATGCTGAATAATTGCTGTTTAATTAAAGTTGTTAGTAGCTAGATCATGCCATATAGCTCTTGTATACATGACATATTCTTAAGATCCATGCGTTCCTGTCATGCAGCTGATGTGGCTGTTCCAGTAAGTTAGTTGTATACTAGATAAACACTTACAGTTCTCGTCATCAGAAATTCAGGATGAAATATCGAAGGTGGAGGTAGAATGTCTACATTTATACTGACTTAAGAGATTGAGGCATACCCATCAGGGGAGATAAGATATGGACAGTACAGAACCTTCCAAAAAGAGAAATGTAATTGAATAAATGGTGAAATGGTCTGTATAGCTAAGAATTGCTGAAGAATTTAGATGAGTAATTTAAGAGGATGAATGTAAGATTTACTTATGAGATTGAGTTCAGAATAGTACAGTAACTTTGTGCAAGGACAAACATGTCAAGGGGAGATAACTGAGAAATTTGAAATAAAACAGATTATCTTCAGATTCATACAAAAGGAAGAAAATAGTAGCTATGTCCAAAGTGATGGCAAGACATTCTCATCCGAAAGAGAAAGTCGATTGCATTTGAGTTTTTCATAAATGAAGTATCAGAGAGCATCGTCCAAAGGGAGATAACTGAGAGAGAGCATCATTCAAAGGGAGATAACTTGAGAGAGAGCATTATCCAAAAAAGAGGTAACTCCGTTTTACCTTCTTCTTGATAACCTGACTGTAAATTGCTTCGTCTGCAGCCTTGTTAGACTCGGCTATGGTGAATTCTCTTTGTGATTTGGTCTCCGTTTTGGTTTCCGAGTCTATTGTCTGGTACTCGGAGGTGACAAACTGCTTCTGTCTGCTGATGGTATTAGTAAATCTGGAGTCTACTTTTACCTCCTCGGACCCCTGTACAGAAGCAATGGATTGGTATTCGGAAGAAACAAACTGCTGTCTTCCTGACGATTTTGACATCTGTGAGGCATCAACAACAGTGTAGTGGCCGTTCTCGTCAACATCAAATTCAGATGTACCGCGATTTATTTGGTTTCCATCCGAATGCTTTTGTTTGACCTCTAAATGAGCAGTTTTATCAATGATATCTCTTTCCTGTTGAGTTGCTGATGATAAATTTCCAGCAGAAGTTGGAATCTGGTCCGATTTTTCCATTTTTAAAGATGATCCTCCCTCGATGAGATAAGTATGGAGCATCCCTAGCTGGTCCGCGCTGAGTTCTCCCTGACCAGGTACGTTGATCGTACACTCATGCTTACCATGGTGGTTAGTCGACGGCACCGTTTTGGTCTCGCTGACCAACTGACCAGTCTGTCTATCTGTGACTGAGGTCATCTGGCCGGACCAGGTGGTAGAAGCACCCTGCTGATTAACAGCCACATTCGGTTGAACATGTTTGGTTGAAGTTGTAAATTCACTCTGTTGTGAATGGGTCATCTTCAGTCCTGGTTGTTCTTCGTGCATCATGGCGATATGCTGTTCCTGTCTTTCAGCGCTTGATGCCCCGGTAACTGGGCAGACCGCTGTTGAATCTGTGACAGTCTGAGTTTGAAAGCCAAAACTTGGAACAGGAACGTCAACCTCATCATCTGTCATGACATCTTGTTGATAAGGCTTAAATTCTGTAGCAACAAGACTACACGGTGTAGGAACTTGCTGACTTGTGGCAATATAAACCCTTTGTCCTGCATCCACTTCATCTCGGCTTCCTCTGCGGCTGCCGTCATGTGAGCTAATTTCATCTCGGCTGCCCCTGCGACTGCTATCCTGTGAGCTAATTTCATCCCGACTTCCTCTTCTGCTGCCATCTTGCGATATCAACTCATCACGACTTCCTCTTCTGCTGTTGCTGCCCCACAACAGTTCTTCTCGTGTCTTCATGGTCTCTCCGAGAAAATTCCTGCGTTCTCTGTCACTCTCTAGCTCATCTCTACTGCTCCTGCGGCTACAGCTGCCCCATTGAACTTCCAGTTCATTTCCCTTGCCAGAGTTATCTCCCCTTTGATCTTTAGCAACCGTCAGCGTGGTTGGGCTGACCTCTACCACTTCCTGTTTCTGGTCGATACTTTTGAGTTCTTTCCGCTCTGTCGCACTCATGTCAGCTGTCACTGTTCGTGTGTCAAGGTTATAGTTCAAGGTCATGTCTGGTTTCTCTTTTGTCCAAGCTGCCAGTTCTCCGAGCAGATTATTCAGAGCAGTGTTCGCTTCTACAAACGACATCCTGGTGTCCACTTCGCTTGTATCGCTGTTCTCGCTGACCTCTGACCTGGGTAAACTATTGAACTTTGACCCTGGCAGAGAGGTCACGTCCGATGATCTTCTTGGAAAATTTTCCACTTTTCCATTTCCTTCCTTTTAAATGAATATTTTGATTTTATAGAAGTTAATATCTAAAATATGAAACATGAGATTTTCTTTAATGTCTCTAAAAAAAAATAAAAAAAAAATTTCTAGCATTTTTTGATAATGCTTTATACATGTGTGACAAGGGAGATAATCATTTTTTTTCAATTTACAAATATCTTAAAATGAGTATGTGATAGCCTAGATGTTATCTAGTATAAAATATAGACATATCCACAATGTGATGTCAGTTTCCTATTAATAAATGTAGGGGTAAGAGTTAGATTTTTGTTTTACCGTATGTGATATTGGGAAAGGGATGTGGTCAAACCGTGAATTAGCGTTGGGTTGGGGTAGAGTAAAATTTGATGTGATTTCTACAAACACAGGTCAAAAGGTCAAATTAATCAACAACACATATTATAAACAATGCATATTCAATTAAAAGTTGTTTTTTTAGCATTAGAACCTCAACAAAATCCAAACAATTTTTTTATCCAGATTTTCTAAAATGCATGCAAAATTAACTTTTCATTTTGAAATGATTTGAAAAAAAAATCTCTTGGAAATTATATAATTTTCTTTTTAAAACCATAATCTAAAATGTTATTGATAATGTTGAGGTAAAATCCAGCTCACTAAATTTCTTTCTTCTAGAGAACACTTAAGCTCAAGTTTATTGCACAGTAGAAGTTATCTCCCCTTATTCATAGTTATAAATAAATGATTAAAAGGAATATTTTTTAAACTTTCTTTTGTGTTTTTATTTACAGTTATTTCCCCTTCATAGAACTAATGACTGTTTATAAAATATTTTATATGCAGTTAGCTCCCTTACTTCAATTTTGAACAGAAACAACAATATAGACTTTGTCAGAAAATAAAAATAAATTTGCTGATATTTTAATCAAAGAAATTATCACAATATGTATATCAATTCCTTATCACAATATTTTAATTTCAGGGTCTAAAAGTATTTTAAACTTTTTAAAAAATTATGAATTTTTGTCGGCATTGGAGCATCTTAGTTTTGTTCTCTACTAGAAGTTGAGGATACCGAGTGAGCTGTGAGGTTAGTAGAGGGTAAGTATATATACGTACTACCGTGAATGAACCATGCATATTCATGTTATCCCATTCGGGTGACGTGCATCTCTGGTGAGGAGGCGGGGAAAGGGGCGGGGCCTCTCCATGTCCGTCATAATTACTCACAGACTGTGTCTGTTGTTGAAACTGTTGTTGTTGTTGTGTCTCGTACTTCCTTGTCTCCACCCGTCTCGTCACATGTCGTTCCGTTGTAGAGTAGCTCTTCTGTTGTTGCTGCTGTTGTTGCCATGGCTGCGTGGCGATGATAGAATTAGAAGCAGCCTGGAGAGACTTTTCCAGTTCTTCCAGGCGGTTGCGTTCCTTCTCAACTTTATCTTTCTGTTCTTGTGTCGTGCTTCTTTGAGTCGTTCCTGTAAATAACATTATACACATCTAACCACTTTCCCTGATAAAGAAACAAACGTTCCTCAATATTCAACAGATTATTTCCGGTGCCACAGGAGATGAGAAGAAAGAGGTTTAAATTTACTTACAACATCAGTCTGTGCAAGATATTATTTTATCTTTTCAAAGATTTTAAAAAGAAGCAAGGAAGGGAGATAACCAAACAAGAGAGATAATTCTCAAGAATTACCACTCTTCATTTCATTTAGAATTAACCTTGAATAAGATATCCAACCTTTTTGTTTTTAATTTTGCCTTATCTTGTCACTGAAGAAAAACTGCAAATAAAATGAAATTATTTTCTCTCCTTCATTTCATCTCCTTGGAATTTTTTTAACTCTACAAAGATAGGATCTTACTGAACAGTACAATTGTGTTTTAACACATTTGCTAAATTTTATTGAATGAAATTGCAGGATATTTCTTGAAACAAAATTTTAATTAGCAAAAAAGAAAATTTTACAACATCTATGCAACAGAAATGAAAATCATTTTTTCCAATAAAGCTCTAAACTAATTCATTTTTTTTCTTTCACAACAACAAAATAATTCATCACATTAAGTAAATCATAAACAATGAAATCAAATACACGTGCAAATTAATATAAAAAACAACATAAAAACTGAGAAATAGAGAACAAAATCAGGTTAGTGATTAATCTGAACAAAGAGAAAATAAAAGACCAAGAAATATTAGTAAATTAAGTTTGGTGTGTTTATACTTACACTTCTGATTAAATAATGCTTTATTAATTCAGCTTTAAGTGCATTAATTAAAGGCAATTAAAATTGCTGTAAATTAGTTTCTTAGTAATTCACAACTTTGTTCTGAGTAATTTTTTTTTTTAACTTAAAATTTTTTTGAAGAAAATTTTAAGTTCTATGAAGCCAAAATCCATGCATTTTTATTTTTTAATTCAGAAATTATTTTTTTTATATATTAATTATGAAAAGATTAGATAATTTGGAAAACAAATGTGAAGTTGATGTTAATAATTAGTTTAATGAGTTAGTTTAAAATTAGAAAAAAACACAAATGAATAAAAGAAAGAAAGAATAAAAAGCAAAGAAGATTAAAGTGAAATGTCTGCAAGTTTTCATTAAACATCCTATAACACAACACTAGAATTGCATTGTGATTTTGTAACGGAAAAGGTGGGGATAAGGGGAGAGAACTTGGGCCGGATCATGGGGAATAGGTAATCAGGATTCGTCGGTCGATGGGAATAATTTTTGCACCAAACCCATGGTGACCCTGATCAAGACATGAAGACACATCCTGATTGGCTGTAAAGAAATCATACATAAAATATATGCGAGGTCAAAGTTTAAAATAATACAAAATGATGGATCAATCTCAATGAATATAGTGTAATGAGCATTGTAGCTTTAGCGTAAAATGACCGTTTTAAGAATAAGAAACTTTCTAAAAGTATCTGAATAAAAGAGAGAAACTTGTCAGCAATCAGAAACTTGAGCTTGCAAATTCCCTTACACATGTGATTTCATTTTCATTCCATTTGTCTATGAGCAACAGCCAAAATAATCTTCTTTGAATTTTGGAAATCTTCAATTCATTAACATCTGAAATTTACCCATCAGTTAGAATCATTTAGATCAATTTCTTTTTGAAAATGAAAGATTTTCTTTGATTGAAACTGATTCACCACTAAAAATTCATAATAGACAGTTCTAGTTTTTAAAAATAGAAGATTTCAAATGTGTCTTAGGGGTGAATGAATAAATATAAAATTAGCTCTCAGAAATGTTATGATCCAAATTAATTCCAATGAAATTATAGATGGAATCAAAATGAAATCCAATGGAAGGGATTTTACATCAGATTGACAGAGAGCGATAAGTTTGTTAAAGACATTCATACACAACATCCTGGTAGTCACATACATAGGTCAAAGGTTACACACTCTAGGCCAATCAAAACCTTCAATGATATCAAGAGGCGGAGCCATGACCATATATGGCAATGCAGAGCAGAAAGGCAAGGAAAGTAATTTGCACGCATTTCAGTTTCTCGTTTCCTTCAGCAGCGACACATTAATTCAAATTTTCCTCATCTGCTTTGTTTATGGCAAGTCCATCTTTTTTTCTAAATTGTATCTTATTTTTAAATAAATATTTTTGAATTTTTATTGTTAATTTGATATAAAATTTTGTGCTTAAATATTATATATATATGCTCAAAATCTATTTCTGCATTGATTATTGATAAAATTAAATATCCGATCCAGTGCCAGAAAATGAATATGTTTGGCAAATGCATCGTGATAACAACAATAAGAAATAAATTAGAAAATAAATAAAAAATAAATATGAAAAAATAGTGCAATAACAGATATATATGTATATTCTGTGTTGACAACATATGGTGAAAATAAATTTGCAGTAAAATTTATACATAAAAAAAAAATTCTTTTAAAACGTATGAAAATTAAAATAAATATACAAAATGGACTAAATAGTTTAGCAAAGCAGATGAAGCTAATTTGTATCCCAGCAACAATCACATCCACATCATGTCCCGACAGATTCTGCCATTTCTATCGCTGATATAAAGCATTTAAACTTTTCTTTCCTTACACCATGTATTCTACAAGATACCTGATTGTTTTGTACCTGTAAATTTTGAAGTATGTTCTATAAGAGCGTTAAGCCATAAATCTAACTCTAAAAATTCAAAAATAAAGCTTTTCTTAGCAAAGGAGCCTGATTACAAACAATTTAATTTATCTCTAAACATCTAAATAATATTTGAATTTTAAGGCTCGGATGAAAGCACATTGTGTCTGAAAATTAAAAAAAAACTTTTTAGTTTTCCTAAAAGAAATTACAATAATCAAAGCACATAGAAGCTGAAGCACTGAAAGCTGTCTATTCTTCTGTTTCAGAAGAAAAATACATAATAGGTAACCATGAGATATTACTTATATTGAAAAATAACAATTAAGCTGAAAGAACAAAAAATTGTCTCTTCAGAAAAAGTTTCATATTAGATACCTATCTGAAACACTAAATAGCCGACACTAAAAGCAGATATTCTTGGAAGAAAGAAATTGCGAGAGAACTTCTGGTAAGTAAAAGTTTGAATGCCCATATACAGCAGAGAAATGCAGTTTAGAACAATTTTATTATCGTTATAGACAAAAGATCAATTGTGATAAGCAATTTTGTCTTGCAATTTTGTCTTAAGCTGATTTTCTTATTTTGCTATTAAATCAAATTTTGTTAGGTATACTTTTTTAAAGAAGAAAGCAACTGCAATCGAAAGAGTAAATTTCATTCAGATAGATTTTTCATTCCAACAGGAAGAGGAGAAAACAGGGAATGCTGGGATGTGATAGGCTGCGAGACTTGTCGATAGGTAGAACAGGGACGGGTGCTGGTCGCTTCATACCTGTCCCCTCTGCTCCGGGTGTTCGGTGAACATACACTTCCGTGATGTAATGCGACTTCTTCTGACCCTCCGGATGGTTATACTCCTGAACCTCCGTAAACTTTGTTTTCGTGGGGGCATGCACCGGCAAGGTCATCTGTATATCTATACTCTGGTCCCGTTGAGGCTGCTGCTTTTCCACCGAGGTCCGTGTTGTGGACACTTGGTACGTCTGCTGCTTTTGAACGGGAGAGAACGGGCGAGGGGATTGGGGAGGGGTCGTTACACTTATAGCTCGTATTACTGCAGGTTTTATTTCTTGTTCAGGCTCCTTCTTTTCGATACGCCCCTGCCACGAACTAGTACTCGTGTTGCGGGAGCGTTGCATGAAGTCTTTGCTACTTGTTCTGACGGGAGGGGTGACGGGAGATGTTAGAGGGGGTGGGGCCCGTTGCTGACCCGGGGATGGGGGTGGTTTTTGAGTTGATGAAGTGCTAGTTGACTTATAGGATGTGCTAAAGAAGGAGTCACCTGTAAAATTCGGAGGCGAGAAGGACCGGGCTGGTTCAGATCGATCAGTTGAGTATGAGTGGTTTTGAGTCACGACGTAGGACGAAGAAACTGGTCCGTTGGCGACGGGTGGCGGCGATGAAGCAGTGCGATATGTATCCATCGTCGCTTGTTCTTCTGCCTGGTTGTGGGCACGCTTCATAAAGTATTTATTTTGTGCCGTCTTGAGTTCCTCTACCAACTGACGTTCCTGTTGTACGGTTTTCTCGTCTTTGCTATCCTTCCGCTGTCTGAGTTTTTGTTGTTGCTCTTGTAGCCATGACGACGTCTGTTCGTTTGGAGACATGGACCTCGAGCTGTCCATTGTCCGATTGAAGGTCGATTCATTATTATTATAGTACCTGTTATCATAGTCTGTTCTATAGGGCAGTGAGTGAGTTTTTGGACTTTCAGCCTTCCGCTGAAGTTCCGGGGACGTTGGCCCTGATGTATAACTAAATGCATTTTTAGGCACATAGGACTTCTCCTCTGTTTTAGTCATGGTATAATTCCTTTCCTCTTTATAACCCCCCGGGATTTTATAAGTAACCTCGGCAGTTTGATACATAGTTTTCCCATCTGGAGTAGACTGGGTGTCATATGTACGGAAAGTCCGGGTATCCTTGGAAACCGAATTAGCACCAGTTTTTGGGGGACTTGTTGGACTTGACACAAACACTGAATCGTTAAGAAGGTCACTAAGAATCATATCCAACTGTGTTTGTTCGTCCAATGGCGGAACAGACTTCTTCTGTCCGCCAGAAACACCGTTGTTGTAGCTGGATTTGGAAGAATTCAGAGTCGAGGAGAAGCTTTGGTGAAGCGAATCGTTGTTATTGACGTTAGCGGTGTATTGCGGAGTTATGTTCACGCTTGTGCTAGTGGTGTTCATATTAGAACTGGTATTACCTGCAATACCTGAAACAGAAAAGAAAATCAGCCGTCATTTTTACATTCAATGTGGATCATTCAAGGGAAACGTAACCAACTTACCGTTATTTTTAAACGTTACAAAATCTTCCATTCCTTAACGGAATGCATCCTCAACCCATAGTCCTCCTCTTATAAAAGTTTGACCAATTTTTATATTAATGTCTACAAAAAGTTATAAAATATATGACATAATTGTTATCTATTTCTTTGTTTAATAGAACAAACCTGTTCATGATTTCTCTAATGTTTGATGACAAACTCCTTAATCAGCCATTGTACATTTGTGACATTTATCAAGCCACAAAATCATTTTAAATTTCTCAGAATTCAGCCAACCATTAAACTTCAACACATAGTTCTTCACCCAAAAAACAATCCTAAGCTTGGCAGTGTATGTGATATACTGGATACATACTTTTTATTATAATAAATGAAGTCTGGATATGATAATGTTGGAAGCGAACCAAAAAGTTTGTATATATATTCATACTGTATATCTCATTATACATCTCGTTACAGCTTTATTACTGATAATTAGTAATGTATGTTTTTAATTACAAATCGGATTACATAAGTTAATTAATGTTGATGATAATTGCGAAAATGGTTGTAATCGATGGGGAAAAACTCCATGCATCGTTGAACACTACTATGACTATCAACATCAGACAACTTCAAAGACATTTAATACATACTACCATCATAATTAACAAATTAACAATTAGAAAATCATTCAAATTTGTCATAAATAACTAATTAGAAGAAGAAAAGATTTTTTGAAAAATCATACAAAAAGGAAATCATTCCACCAAAGAAAAGTACCAAGAGATGTTGCTACAATAACAAAACTACAGAACCCATTCAGACGAATTTGTAGATGAGAATATAACGGCGAGAAAATAAGGAGATGCTTTTCTTTACACAAACACTTGTGGTAGATGTTTTCTAGTCTACATGAAAGTCAGTTTTACCAAAATGATGACTAATAGTTCTTCTCAGTACTTTCAGTACTTTGATATACGATAAAATCTCATTCTTATTATCATGGTACTTTCAGCACTTTGATCAAATTTTTATTATCGTTAAGAAACTCCCAGTACATTCAGTACTTTGATTTAAAATAAAATGTAATTTTTATAATCATGGTACTTTCAGTATTTTGAACTAATTTTTATTATCCTTACGAAAATCCAAGTACTTTTAGTACTTTGATTTAAAATAAAATTTATTTTTTTATTATTATGGTACTTTCAGTACTTTGATCTAATTTTTATTATTATTAAGAAGCTATTAACAACATGCATATCATTTTACAAGTTAAGTAAAAAATATGATACATTGAAATTTCTAGGACAAAAAAAATCTAAATCAAACTAGCAGGCACAAAAAACTTTACATGACAAAGATAGATAACTCCTATCATCAACAACATCACAAGGGAGACCACTCTAAAACATTCTTTCTAATATGACATGTTAAAATGAATGATGAAGTTTAAACAAAGGTTATAGGTATATGGTTGTAGCCAGGTGTAATCCAAATATCACAGTACATACTTGTAATGGTCACAGATCATCAACTTAAAATCTCATTATAGATATGATTAAATGCATCAATATATGATTTGATTTCTCATTTCAATATTTCATTTGATTTTGATTTTAAAAATTTAACTAGCAGCCAATCACAGATCGATTTGATCTTTATCTTCTATATGCCATTGATTTGGTCTAGCTTTTTTCTTCTTTATGTATCTTTTTATTTTTATATATTATATATTTAGATACAAAAGGCAACTAAACAATTACAAAATTCACCAATCTTGGAAATAGGTATCTTTTCAGTATCAACACTTTGATGGAAACAAATTAGCCCTTAAATGTTTTGAAGCTGTAGACTTTGTTAGAGAACTATTAGTTCCCATTTCTTACAACCGAATTGGTCATTTATTAACATGAATTTACAGCCCTTTACAATGTCTTCACAAATGAGTTGGTATCAGAAACTCAACTCTGGGAATGACTCCGGGAACGGTGCCAGTGACTAGTCTTTACATGGTACAGATCAAACAAAGATGCGGCTTTGTTAAGTCTCACAACTGGAACAAGACATGAACAACCAAGAAAAAATTCTGATGTTTAGTAAAATTCATACTGAGGTAATTACTTTGGAGAAGAAGAGTTAAGAACTGACAGGGTGCAGAGATGATCTTTCTAACCGCTTTTCAGTTTGAAATTAAACAGGAACGGTGGTGCTGGAGATGGGAAGCGTTACCATGGCAACCCTAATCATCTGTCACTGCCTCACCAAGGCATCTAAGTTTTTATACAGAATTCTTCATTACCTGTATCGCTCACCCCTTACCCTTCCTGCTCATGAAGAAAAACACCCAACGTCCTGATTTCATTGGTCATTAATATGGCATCGGAATGTGGGTATTGGTTGCCATGGGTAACAGACAAACCGGTCTCGTATTGGTGTAAAACCTAATATTATAATTATACATTACAGAAATTATTCGGGCAATTTGCTGAATGACTATGGCATCTGCCGTCAGATAATTCACCAGACACGATTGACTTGTTGTCAGTAAAACAATGGCTTCAATGAGGATCATTAAGCATGCCAGAAAACTTTGTTCTAACAGGTCGCATCGTTAAAGATAACATTATATCAAGCCTCTCAAAAATGTATTGTTTCTTCGTAAGTTTTGAAATAGACACCTCAACCAGACCTCCATAAACATTAAGTAAACAACAAAACTCACTTGCCATTTAAGATGGTTGGTATCTTAAACAAAGACGGAAAGATAGGAATGCATTAATGTCTCACTGTATTACTGCTTCAAATTTCACTTTGCGGAGGAAAAGTGAAAAACTTAAAATTCTTCTCCCAACACCTGCCAACTTCAGGAAGAAGAAACTTAATAACTATTTAAAAGCAAACAGAAACCACTTTTCTCTGTTCTGAATTTGGAACGCTTTCAAATATTTTCAAAAAATTACAGAATGCAAGAGTTGAATTTGTTGCAGATTACGCTCATCTTTTGGAGTAGATGTCTGAGATTTTTGATGGTTTTTATATCATAATCTGATTATCTTGTTGTAACATGTAGACTGAATTATCTAGGAACATGATAAGAAGATATTTACCACCAAAACTTTATAACTTTTTAAAGAATCTTTTGAAAGAGAAGTGGAATGGCAAAGTTTGTTCTATGTAGTCTGTTACCAGGGAAACCATTAGAAATAGATTTTTTTTAGTTTTAATGTCTTGGGCTACACAGACATTACAAAATATTTCTAAGAGTTCCTCTAAATTACTCCAAATGTACTATGTGTCTGACCTTGCCTGCCTTGGGAATAATAAAACTTGAAAAATCTAAGTAATTTGATGGAAAAGTTAGACAGGGGTGACAGTATATGGCCCAAAACCCATAGTGGGACATAAAATTCCTTTGGAACAGATATTATATTGGTACAGATATTAAGCCTGATGATATATCAGTTACCTACAACCTTTATTTTACCTGGTACAAACAACCTTATGTACTACCTGCAGTTACCTACAACTTAATGTTACCCCTATAGCCTATATCCTACCTGGTAGACAACATTATGTTCTATCAGTTACCTACAACCTATATTCTAATGTTCAACCAGTTACCTACAACTTGTTGCTTTCCCTTGTATCAGTTACCTACATCCTATATTCTACAGTCCTTTCCCTCCTAATTGCCTATATATTCTACCTAGTACAGACAGCCCATTTGTATATGTTCAGCCTCAGGTCTCCTATTATTCTCTGCTACCTGCAGCCATCCTGGTGCCAGCCAGGTTGTGTAGTGGTTACTGGAATGTGGTCCAGCTCTCTGCCTGATTAGGCTACTCCATGTTACTGGTCAGTGACTGTTTCATCAGATGGAGTAGGTACATCTCACCTTGAGTACCTCACAGTACTAGATTAAGGTATTCACCTACACAGGGGCTAGTGGAAATACTGGACTGGACTGAATGAGAATCAATCTAGTCATAGTTACTTCTTAAGTGTATTCACGCCCACTGAACAAATTACATTCTTCAGATTGATATGTCCCAGTTTTAGTACTAAGGTTATAACCAGAGAGGAGGAAGATCAGAATGGACTGCAAGCCTGGCTCCATGCTTTCTAACTGTAACAACTTTTATTAACACTATATAACAACTTCAACATTGGTTCTAGATTGTTTTTTTTTCTTTTTTCTTTTTTGCAAGCCCAAAGGGTAGAGTTTTTTATCTGAAAAGTTGAAATTACATTTTGATTTAAACTTGTCGTATCATGGATCTATAGAAATGTCCAATCCAGTCCATATTTTACACCATTCACCACAATGACCTTGGTTCTGACAATATACAACAATAGCAGAAGACAGCTGATGGTCAAAACAATGAGAAGATGTTTGTGTTAAGGTAGATAGGAGGAACAGGTATTAACTACAACTTACTTCACAAAACTGTACCACACTTTAAGCAACCATTCTTTGATAAAGAGGCAAGAAAAATTATTTCAAATAAATTTACGACCTTTACAGCGGCATATCAACAATGAAGCATAATTTTCTGATAATTATATAATTGGAAAGTAACACCCATTGTTTGATATGTTTGGCAGACAATTCTTCTTCTAGTGCCAGGAATAGCACCTCCTTATTTAATGTCAAACTCTCTATCAAATATTACCGTACTCACTCTAATGCTAGTCCTGCAATCCCTGACTCAAAGAAGCAAGTAGTCCGATTTGAATCGGCAGTAATTAAAGATATGAATATGGAAATGACAAGGACTTATGAAAATGTTCCCCCCCCCCTAAATTTCATTTGAAATATGAAAGGAATATTTGTAACTTGGCAACGGCATTGTATTATTGTGACAGGAGCGGACGTTTGGTCAAATACGGTAGTTGACAGTGGCTCATGGTCATAATTAACCTTACTCTCTGTAAATTTGCCCAGTCTTGTAGCAGTCACCTCTAGGAAGGGCTATCTGTTTACAGGTGTATCCTGAACCCAGAAATCGCACAACATCACGGTCGCCATGCCAATATTTGTATTTATATGTATGCTACAACACACTCGGGATGTTGGTACAGTCAACAGTACATACTGTGGCATTGTTGTTAATTTGTGATGGTCACTAAAACTGAAATTAAACATGTCTGTTTCTATTCAAGAAGGTCATTGTCAAAGTCAGAAATGTATACTGAAATTAAGAATATCGGTTTTATTTCATGAAGGTCACCGTCAAAGTCAGAAATGTATTCTGAAATTAAGAATATCGGTTTTATTTCACGAAGGTCACCGAAAAGTTCAGAAATGTGTTCTGAAATCAGGAATGTTATTTTTCATTCATGGAGTCATCACTTTCAAAATCAGAAATGTATTCTGAAATAAAGAATACCAGTTTTTGCCCATAAAGGTCACACTCAAGATCAAGGTCAGTATCATATTGTGTGTGCTTTAACATTTAAAATGTGATTTAATACCACTTCCCGATCGACCACAAAAATTCCAACATGAAACCCATTCTTCTTGCCCAGTTTCTCCCAACAGTAAAACCGACAAAATCAGAATGCAATAAAATGATGTGCAGTTTTAAATATACACCATATCCCAAAATCTAAGTGCATTTCAACCTTGTCACAATAGGAAAATTTCACCATAACCAATTAGATTTGTTTTTTTTTTATTTTTGGAAGTAGTGTCGCACAAAATGCATTCTACTCCGTGATTGGCTACTTTCTAACCGTACACCTGACTACACCAGAAGCAAACATGCAAGGCTTGGTATACCCGAAGAGGATGCAGAGATACCCGAGTCGACGCTGGAAGTGTGGGAGCCATTTTGTTGATCGTGTGTGCCGTTTTGAAATAGTGTACTGCTCGTGGTTTCGACATGTTCGTGCTTGCGTTTAGTGACAGTAGCGTACAGACTGCCATCTACAGGACCCTGTGAGTGCTGTTCTCTCATGGAGCGGGTGGCGCCCTCTCTTGGTGACGATGTTACAGTGTTTTCGTTCACATCTGAAAATTAGTTGGATACAATGCAGCAGCTGCCATGCAGAATAAAAATGACATGGTAATGTTGAGGTAAATGTTCTCTGTTCAAATGAGATTTTTAAAATTAAAGTGGAAGTTTGATTAAGAAATATTTGTGATAACAACTTGAAACATATTTTTAGTCAAACAGAAATAAAAATAGACTCAATGATTTCACTTTTTAAATTGAAAATTAGTAAAACAATTCATTTGTTTCTCTGAAAAGCAGCAAATTTACTATTGACAACAATCTTTTTATCATTTTTGAAACATAAAATATTGAAGAAAAATAAAATAATTGAACAAAAAGAAAAACAGGAAATAATAGAACATTTACCACAAATAAAAATATGATAATGAGAAATGGTTATAGGGATTTATATCAAACAAATATAAAAAAAAAGATAAATGGTGGCAAGATTAAACAAGGTCGAAACCTAAAACAAGGTCAAGGTCATTCAACCTCAAATAAAGTCAAGGTCATTCAACCTCAGATGAGTCAAGGTCATCATAACCTTCAAGGTCAAACCTCCAACAGAGCATACTTTACCAAATTGATGATAATATACAAACGCTTGAAATAGTTTTGAAAGGTTTAAAATTCATTGCAAAAACTATGAGAACTTTTGAAAATACACATTTGTGTCTGTGATATGCATGGAGATTTCACTCTACCGTAGTACTTTCTTTATGAATAACTGATCTTGCCACCAAATATCTGCATGCACTTGTCCATGTAAATTTAAAAGAGCTAAGTAAAAGCTCGAGCTGTGCTGATAACATTGTAACATACAATCTACCTAACATTATCAACAAACATCAGACTTCAAAGCCAGGAGCCTTCAGCTCCATCTCAACAAGTTAGGTCTGCTAGAGGAGATATTCTGGGAGCAGTGAGCTCTTCAGGAAAGGAGGGTATAATATATACATACATCAAGGATTTAGAATGAGTTCCATTTTGAAATATTTAATGAAAGTTTTTTTTTTCTGAATTCAATTCTCTATAACAGGTGCAGGAAAGCAAGATACTTGCTATTAAAGTATCATCCAAAAAGTTTCAAAATAACAATTATAACAAATCGACTTTCAAAATTGAACGGATATAAAACGTTATTCCTGGCAAATAACTTTGGAATTCTTAGAGATAGAATATATGTTGGCGGTAATTTACTCTTTGAAATACCGATGTTGATAATGTTGAGATAATCTGACACATAAAAACAATGACATATAAATAAACAATAAATACATAAACAACAAACTTTGGAAGAAACATGCAGCAGAATTAGATTGAATTTCACTCGATGTTGGCCTAAGTCTATGTTGAAATAACAATGAGCTAATAAAAAATGCAAGAATATTGAAAACATGCACATCCATAACTAGAACTCTCCACCACCACTTGCCAAAATGCAGAATATTTTAATGAAGATATTAAAATTAATAAGGTCTTCGGGATTTTAACATTTGTATTAAATCAATAAGTTACACTAATTGTGATATTCTTATATCATAGAGAATGAACTCTGTCAAGTATCCATTTTATTCTTATATCATAGAGAATGAACTCTGTCAAGTACACTAATTGTCATATTCTTATATCATAGAGAATGAACTCTGTCAAGTATCCATTTTCATGTTACAGTAAAACCTGCCTTAGCGACCACCTCTGTATAAAGACCACCTGCTAATAAGACCATTTTTTAGGAACCTAAGTGTTCAAGTCCAACACAATTTGACCTGTGTATAAAGACCACTTGTCTTTAAGACCATATTTTCTTTGTCCTTTTAGTAATCTTTATAGACAGGTGTGACTTTTATTCATATGAACCAATATCTTGTAAAGAAGTCCTATTTTACACTTCTTTGGGCCAAACACTAACAAATTGGGCCAATTTGTTTGGCATTAATATGAGGTTATTCAAAGGACAAATTGCCAAGAGCAAATCCCTATAACAAATGAACCTATTTGGCATTCTTATGGGCCAAATACAAAATAAGAGCCAATCTGTTTTGGCATTCACATGAGATAATACAAATGGCAATTTGCTTGACAGGTCCTTGCAGCAAAAACCCTTAACTGCATTGTAAATTGCGGAATGGTAGGGCATATTTATTACAAGGATCAGAATTTTGGATGGCATTTACATTCAACAGTAACATCAGAATCTGGAGATGCCTCAGACTGACTCTGATTCAGCAGCCAAGATTATTTGTACTATAATACATAAGTAAGCGCTCTCTCTCTGATATAACTAGTGCAGAAATAGTCTGACTTGAAGCCAATAAATGTTCTTTTTATCGTCTAAATGTGGATATATCTGTACATAAATATAAATTAAAAGGTGTCTAGACTACAAGACAAGTCAGAAAACATATTGGTCTATCAAACAACGATACTGTATCCTCAGGTACAGTTTCCCAACAAGAAATCTTGGTGAAAAAACCATCAACTCTCCCAAATTTTCAACTTAAGAAAAGTACAAAGTACATAAATATCTCATGACTTTTGTTCAGTATGGTAGCCATCAGCTACAACAAATAATACACCTCAATTCTGACTGTGGGATATATCAAATGAAGAAATAAGAAATCTAACTTCAGGCACTAAAAGTGAATATGGTACCAAATTCACCCCTACAAATCTAGTTCAAGGTTTGGAATAATCCATAATGAAGTTTCAAGGATTAATGGGTTTATTAGTCAAAAGTTTCAAATAATGTCCACTAAGAGGTGGTTTTTCATTGGAAACTCTGACTTTAATCCACTATCAAAATCTCTTAAAATTTAAATGGTCTCGACCATCAGTAGGACTTCAAAGCAACATATTGAATCTTAATTATGTCACAGATTATACATCGTCAATAATCCTATGAAAGACACATTTTTGTAAAAAAAATCCCCCCCCCTCTTCCAAAAACGGAATCTTCCACACAAACCTGACATGATCCTTGCTACTTCAGAATCCCAATCGTTACCTTCCTTCATCTTCGACATTTCGAAAGTAAATTTCCAAGAAAATAAATTTCCCGGTAAATTTTTTCGGTTCAATGTGATGTAAAAGTTACAATAACACTACGGGTTAATTTCAATACTATGACTATTACCATGTGTGTATATAATAAATGACTTATAAACAAAATCTCTGAAAATCGTACAGGAATTTTGTGGTAACCGCAGGTTTTATCGAGAACACTAGACTTAAGTAGATTTGTCTGTGTAAGTAACAATCGACATCCGTATACACATACCACACCATCTTTATCATCGTCCCTCAGCAACCGAATCACAAATAAGCTGCATATCAAAATACATGTGTCATTTCATGTACAGAATCACAAATAAGCTGTATATCATAATACATGTGTCATTTCATGTACAGAATCACAAATAAGCTGTATATCATAATACATGTGTCATTTCATTTAACGGATCACAATTAAACTAGAAACCAAAATATGTGTGTCATTTTAAATAATTTTAATATGCTTTCTTAACCAATATCACATCAGAGGTATAATCAGCTGCTGTTTCAGAAATCTTTATGTAGTTTATCACTGTTTCAGAAATCTATATGTAGTTTATCAATGTTTCAGAAATTTTTATGTAGTTTATCAGCCTGTCATAACAACCACCTCTGTATAAAGACCACCTGCTTAATAAGACCAGTTTTCTTCATTTCAATTATTATAGAGGTACCATATAGCAATACAAAGATGAAAATCTATCTTAAAATCACTATTTATTTCAAGTATTTTTTTATGTAAAGGATACCCCTGGTTTCCCCCTGGGTGCCTCGCTGTATAAAAAAATTTGGTAGTGGGTGTAGTAGTTCATATCTTATGAATGAGTAACAGCCTGATTGCCATATGTAGACCTCTGCCAGCCACTGTACCTGTGGTTACCATGGCAACAACTTATCTATGAGATATTATATAACTTTAGATACATGTAAGTAAACTTTAATTACTTTCCTAATTAGAGTTTTACAAGCCCTTGCCAGAGGAGATTTTACAGTCTTTTGCCAAAGGATTAAACTTTTATTTAGACACAAATTAATGGATCAATGTCACTTTGAATAAGTATCTCAAGGTCATAGATCAAAGGTCACATAGATGTCACTGGTATTTTATTTTCTTAGTTAAACCCTCTGTGTTTTGAAGACCTACTGAAGCCTTCTATAACATGTCAATACAATGATTCTGATGTTGAAAGAGGTTACTACAAGTTAAAGAATTAGGAAAAATATTTCAACCTACACTGCATCTATGTACTGTTATTAGACTAACCCAAAACACAAGAATTGGGACATTCCACTAAAACCACAGGGGTATAAGGAATGTAAAGATACCTGACCCCTTTTGTCCTGTAATCTTACAGAATGTGAGAGATAAGGGAGTCAGACTCATATTTTACAAGCTACAAACGAAATTCTCTGGCTCAGCAGTTAAACATCCAGTCCTGGTGGTATTTGTAAAAATCTTTGCTCAATATACAGGTCTATAATATCTGATGTTCATTTTTAGTAGAATCAGCTATGTAGTATAAAGATAATCAAATATACAGTTTTGTGTATTCTCTGATTCAGAAATCCCATTACCAGACTTAATTGTCCAGTTCATTGGGGGGGGGGGGGGGGGGGGGGGGGGGGGGGGGACATCTGTACAACCTATCAAATAATGAGACCCCCACAACTAAAGCCCCAACCCCCCTCCCCCTCCTCCTCCCAGGGAGGATGTTTTAAAGTAGTTGGTTGGAGATCACAGTCCAAAATCTTCAAAACAAGCCTCAAAGCGTCAACATATATATCAACAAATAGATATCAATGCTAAAAAAACACTAATTACACACAGCCTACAATTAACAACATGTCATTATGACCCCTGGTAATTCACAATAAACAAAGGTCATTTAGTGCACAGCAGAAATGAATGAAAGGGTCAAAGGTCATACAGTACATATTTCTGATGTTTTATATGAACCTGCAATGTGATCAAGGAAGAAAATTTGATCATTGATATATCAAGAGGATGATGTTCATATTCTTTGAATTATTTTTTTTAAGAACTGTTTAACAGGATTTTATTTTCTGGGATTTTTTAATTGAAAAAAGATGGGGTGTCTAATCATATGATTGTTAACTGATGTAGTTAATTGGCGCTTAATAACTCTAGGATGAACATAAAATTTTGTTTGGTTATAAATATGTAATACAGTGATAATCACAGCAACTGGAATACATAATTACCCCCTGCCTCTCATTAAAGCCAACACCATCAGGGGGAGATAATTACCCCCTCCCTCTCACTAAACCTAGAGCCATAAGGGGGAGATAATTACCCCCCTCCCTCCCCCTAAACCATTAGCAGCTGCTCCCAGAGGTTGATCATACCAATCCCCACCCCCTATAATTATTTCCATACTCAACATAACTATGAGTACAGACAGAGATCCCCTCCCCCTTCTAAACCAACCAGACAGATAGTCCATCATCTTCACCAGTAGTGATTCTATTTATAGATCTAGGATTGTCATTTAAAAGGTTGATTTGACCTTGACCTCCAGGTATATTTTGTTACACTTTCAGATGGCTTCTTAATTATATACATCTGTAGCTCATTACTATTGAACATATGACTGTGTGTTACTAACAACAATCAAGGAATTAGTGTCAAAGGTTCAAAAGTCAGAAGTTTAAGCTGCAATTCCTATTGTATTTCTCTGGTCAACATATTAACGCTTTAAACAGCTCAATAAGACTTTATCAATAACCATTTCTCATAATCATAATGTGAACATGTAATAAGGTCAAATGAACATTTTATTATTATACATCTATAGACATCTGATGAGGTTGATACAACAAATAATCAACCACTGATTTGTCAATATATTTTTACATTCCTTGGACCAGGAAGCGGATGTGTAATGGCCTACAAAAGTGGCATTACTGACGCAACAGCCAATAAAAAGCCAATTATTGTTCGTTCGTGATGTAATCGGCCAATAAAAAGTCATCTTTGGCGGTTCATGATGTTATCTCAGAATTATGTGTATAACATTGCAGAATAAACCATGTTTCTGTATGATTTCCGACCTGTTAGAAAGCCAACTGCTCATGCTAAATAATCATATACAATGTAGCTGTCAACACCTCCCAAACAAAACATTATGTATGACATACACGCTACAGGAATGTTGGCAAATCAACCACGACTGTGATTGTTTGTAAATAAATAACAAATAGTTTTCCTAAAGACTTGCTAAAAACAATTCTCATCTTCTAATGAACAATTATACTGTGCAGTCTAAAAAGCATTATTTTGTTTTAAGTGAGAAATTATTTTCTTTTCCATGTATAATTTTTTTGGATAAATAATTTCTTCATTTATTTTATGCAATAAGGAAAGCAATAATGATAAAGAACATTCACATTCAGACTCTATAAAACACATTGACCCCTAAAATTGGACTCTTCTATTACTAAGGCAGGAACAATTTATTATGAAATTTCAGGGGTGAATAGGTTACCACACATTCCAGCATCAGTACCACTTGAGATCAGCCAGTGTTTACTTGGGTAAGGGATGAGTTATCTAAATTTCACGGGTCACTGACCACCGCACTCCTGGCTCGACACTCAACAGCCAGCAGGAGAAGGCTAACCTTAATTGGTTCCATGTTTCGGCAAGGAACCGTGCCCAAGAAGTGTGCTCCAACTTAGCACCCCGGAATCCGAAAAATTATATCTTTTACAGGTCCATATCACACTCATTTGTGAGTTAATATTTTTTATCATTCGGGAATCTAGGGAATTACTGATATGGCTATATGCTACTTATCCCATAATTAACATCGCTTAAATACATACACGGACAGGTACAAGTGATTATATATGTATAGACCCTGAATGATACAATGCCTTGAATGTTCTTCAAAGAAGAATGTTGATGAAATCTCATTAAAGCCGTACACCAAAGCATGAATACAGTCTCTTAATTTTTTTCCTGACCTTGACGTTAATTCATGACATTTGTCTTTGACCTTCACCTTTAAACATTGATAGTAAGACTTAGACCTTGATTTTATTTGAATTCTGACATTCGTGACTAAATTTGCCTGCTTAGCTTCAAATTTCTTACATCTTGAATTTTTTTTAAATGAAGTTGATACCAGAAAAGTTAAAATCAACGGCCAAAAACATATCGGACAGATATTGGGCAGGAGTACTAATGGCTTAACCCTGTGTTTTAACCTCTTGATGGAATGTACGCGTGATAGGCAGCCTGTTTGCTTAAGTATTTTACAATACATCTCAACCAACTGTGACAAAAAACATGTTAGAAATAAAACCATGATAAAAGAAATATCCAAGAGAGATAAAAAGTCGATCATACCGCTAGTAAACTGACATGTCTGCTCTTAAAAAACCTCGGCAAGCAGCTGTCTCCGTCTGTTTCACCATCTTCTGGCCAAGAGCCTGCTGGCTAGGAAGAGGGTTCAGGGAGGATAGAGAGAAGGGGGGAGAACGAGTAATTAGAGGAATAGTGACAGGTGTGTTACTCTCTAAAGTTCATTTGTAAAATGTTTATAAAACATCCGCCCATCTAATGCCGACAGAAATATATTCATAGATCACTTTTATCTAACCTTGCAGTCATAACTATTCCAATCTTTTAACGTTTCTCAACAGAAAATGCTTTATTGGATTTAAAATACTAGATTCTTTTTCTTACATATATCTACATTCCAAGAACATTTATCATAACCAAAACAGTGAATATTGGTTATCTCCCCTGTTTGGTTATCTCCCTTTTACTTGATGTATTACACAGTTAGTTATCTCCCTTTTGAATTTTTACATTTAATTATCTTCTCCTTATTAGGTGTGTATTGTTGATTTTGTTTAATGTATATTGTTGGTTATCTCTCTTTTTATATTTGATTATCTTCCCTTTACTTGATGTGTATGATTAGTTATCTCCCCTGAATTACATTTGATTATCTCCCTTGATATAGCAGTATGACTACCAATCCTATCCAATCAAACTTGAATCAATTCTAGGATCTCCTATCCATGACTTGTCTGAAGGCTCCATCCTTGGGAACAGATGTACCATTCCATATTCTTTCACCAAGATGGAGAATCTCTGTGGCTGGAAGTGGTTAGGTGATGAAAGATGAGCATATATACATTCCTTTGGGGAAGGAGACCTAACAGCTGAGAAATATACTAGCCAATGGTTCCTGTGTAACCACAGAGAAATTCCAATCTGCCATACTATGGGAGTGTCTTATCTATACCTCTGATAGAATCTCAGGAGACTTCTAGCTTCTAAGGACCTGTACACTTCTACAAGTGTAATTGCTGTTTTTGAGCTCAGATTTATCCAGAAAGTTATTAAAATCATTTCAAAGATGGGTACCACATCTTTTAGTAATTAAGCTGCAGAATGCTTGTTTATATCCATATGACTTGGAATCGTTAAATGTGTTTGTTTTCATTCATCATTGCAGGAATATTACCACTTCCTCTTCACTTCTGAAGTCATTGAAATGACTCTACACAAATTGCAGCCATTTTGTTTTCCCCATAAATCCTATTAAAAGGGTCAATAAGATATGTAATTTATCATCTGTACTGAAACATTTACCAGAAAAGTTAAATGTGATGAAAATTATCTGGAGTTATCTCCCTTACTGTTCCCATTCTGACCTCTTGACCCCAAGTTTCCATGACACTGTCCATTACTGAAGATCTGTATCAGAAGATCAATTTAATGATTAGGTAAGGCTACTGTACTGGACTTGTACATCCCAGATATCATGTCTGATCACATGCTGAGCCTGATAATCTAATGATGATAGGGTTATATGTGTGGGAGGAAATGTATGGGTAGGGGAGGGGGGGGGGGGGTTGTAGGGCTGATGTATATCTCCCCTTGAATGGATAAATCCTTATCTGTTGACCTCTATGTTTTCTGATACAGTGTAACACTTAGCCAATGAGTACTATGCCACTTTGGACCCAATAATCCTTATCAACTGACCTCTGTGTTTTTTCTGGATTCTAAACCTTTTTCAGGCGGGAAATTAGCTGATGTTGATGGTGAAAGGGACACTTGATGAGGAGATATTGTTATCAGTTGACCCTGAATGTTTACTGATCCTGCCTAATGTGGCCAACTTTGATGTCTTAATCAACTAATGCCAGAAGACCCAGGGGAGATAACTAGCATTTCCTGTGTCAGAAAATGGTACTCTACTAGTGGTCTATAAACAGAAAGTTCTGTATACAGAATGGTATCCATAGCAACTACAGACTAATGTTTTGTGTAGCAAAAACCAAATTTTTCATGTCAAATAAATAGTATCCATGGCAATGACCTCCAAGAAACTTTGACCTTGAAGTCTTCCCATTGGATGACTACTATAACAATGTTGTTTATAATGATCAATCTATGGTAGGTCCTTGACCCCATTCCCTATAGTCTGTATGTATATATATAATATGACCTTGGCCTTTGGAGTAAATTTGCGACCTTGACCTAAAATAGATGACCTTATTTTCCATTTAAAATAAAAATTTGTGCATTAATGAAGAAGTTAAATATTTAGATTTTACAAATATCATGCATTTACGCTTTTAAAACTTTTTCTATATCATTTTAGTTTGAGATCTGTTCCGCAGGAAGTGTAATTAAATATTTCTGGAAGCTGTATTGCTGAATTACACCTGTTTTGAAGTTTTAGAATTACACCTGTCCCAAGGGCTCAAAATATTACTCATTCATTCAATTCCATCACAGGCTAAAGGTCAAAGGTTACACAAACAAACACTTGCCCAATGATGTTATCCCAATACACCAAAGTTACCTCTGATTACAAGAGAGTTCCTCAAACATTCTTCTGATGTTTACATAAATGTCATGATGTTTATAGAGAGTGGAAGATCTTGATCAGAATCCGTAGCTAGGGGGAAAACAACCGGGTAACCATGGTAACCATGGCAACAGGAATTATTCCACTTTTTTTGAATTCCATAGACATGAAGAAACAATCCACAAATCTTCAAAGTTTCAAAATTAGGCTGAAATATTTGAAATTATTGAGTACAATGGCTGATTAAGAAATCTTAACAAAACAATTTTGGTAGTTCAAAAACAAAAATATTAAAGAAGAATAGCATCATCCACTTACCGTTCGGTATTTTTTTGGTAGTAAATTTCCTTATTTCAGGCATTTTGTAAAGTTATTTTTTTCGGAATTCTTTCAAAAAATCCAAAATTGGCCAACAATTTGCCAGACAGTGTTAAAGAGATTAATATGTGTACATACTGAAGACACCAGATTCTATGAGTCACCTGTAGATGAAGTACAATCAGAAACCAGAAAGAAGAACTCGAGAAGGTAATCTTCTTCCAAGTCAGGTCTGTGGCCCCGAGATAAGGCCAGTCAAAACGTTTTGGAGACACACGAAAAATCACTCACATAAAATCTTACGAAAATATCGCCATCCAGACGGTTGAGAATGAACATAAAAAATCCCAGGGGAAAAAAAAACTTCAGTAAAACTGATCACATTTCAACATTTGTTTCCTTCTCCTTTCCAAAAAGTAGATTTCACAATACTTAAATCCTAAACTGTTACATTTCCTTGTTTCATTCGTCCAGAAATTTTATCCAAGAAAAGTTCTATATCCGGTTATTTTGCGAAATAAAATTCTGCAGTAAATACGGTGAGTGTAATTATCATCCAGAATTAGTACACTATATTGCTCCTGGTACTACCACACTACAACTCCCCCTACAACAACACACAGACAAGAGCTCTCCTGTAATGAAGTCCTGTTCAGTGGTTGTGTTGCCGTGGTACCTGTCCCCCCACCACTACTGGGATGAGGAGATGAGTGTCTATCTATATACCCTACTGTGCACCAGTCTCTATCAGGCTGTAGCTCCCCCAGATGCTTCCCCCTCCCCCCTCCCTCCCCTCCCCCCTGCTATCTCTCTGACACTTAAGCATTCCTTCTTATATACTACCAATTCCACAGGTAGAGATACACACTGCAGCCTGTCAATTTTTACATACAAACATATCCTCTTTTCTTCAGGAACATCTATTAACATTGCACAAAATACACAATATATAGACAAAGTTCAAAGAACAAAGCAAATTTTGAAACCCATCAAAGACTATCCTACCCTGTCACAACAAAGTGATATACAAGTTCTCTCCATTCAGCTAAATACTTTTTTTTTCAGGAACATTTTGGTTCATTCAAGGATTAATCGATTTTCACAGAACTTATACCAAATTGAAGCATATTAAACTACCAGTACCTTATCTCCAAGAGAGTTTGGCATAACACAAAAAACATGCTTTCAAACAGGTCAAAACATGAATTGTACTACTTCATCAACATCTATTCAAATCTTTCAAGTTTAGCTATATATATATCTCCTTTACCAGCTTTTTAAATTCCCATATCTTTGAAAACGTTTTCAACTAAGTAAGAAAGTCTTAGATACCTGATAAATAATTTTATTTTGCTATCCAACGAGTGCCGCTTTCACAAACATATATTACCTTAATATTGAGAAATTTCTTAATTTATAATTCTCCATAGTAAAGCATTTTAGAAGTTAAGGTAAGTCTTAAGTTAAAGAATATGATGATAAAATTAAGGAATATAATCTGCTGGATACTTGGGGAAAAGAACCATTCTAAGGTCATTGGCTGGCCTCAGCACAAAGTTTCCGGATTGGACAGCATTTATTCCAAGTTTTTCCTGGTCTGATAGTATTTACATCACATATTCCCAAATCTATCTCCAATTTATCTGTGTTTATATGCTAACTTACTGAAAATATCAACAAAATTACTACCGTCTGCTCATGGGCTGCTATTACCTAAACAATGTGGTCAGTCCACACATCCTACATGTAAACACATGCACACTTCAACCATTCATCCCTAAAATTCCACATTGGACAAGTCCAGCTTTTAAAAAAGAAGAATCCAAATATGTCTTGAGGGATGAATGACGTAAATGTCAAATCTCTGTATTACAGATATATTAAATCCGTTAGCATGTATGAACAATATTCGAAAAACTTTTCCCAGAAAAAATCCATACTGAAGGTCAAGAAAAAATTTATCTAGGATTTCTGGTTTTCAAAATTTTTTTTAGAGTGAAGTAAATGATATATAGCTAATTTTTTGTTAATCATTTTTAATACTGCATATGAAATTTAGCAGTGGAGAAAATTTACTTCTTTTTGGAAAGATGTTAAAACCTCCAAGAAAATATGAACCCATTTTATGCTCAATTGATTGAGCGAAAAGAGCTTCTTGTTTGCAGAAAAGTTTATTGCATTCAATATTTACCACAACATTACAGGTAAATAAAACGTCTGTAGAATTCTGCATGACTGCATGTTGGCACACGCGATATCTGTGAGGTACCCTTATCTACCAACAGGAAATAGCTAACTGGGAGTTTCAAAACTGATAAAAACATCTCCGCTTCAAACTTTGAATAAATTTTTTATCAGAGTTGGTGCTTCTTTAACGATTCACAAAAAAGACCCGAGTAATTTAGCGGCAGAATATTTCTAGGTGAGCGCTATCGGTTCTTTTGAACCGTGGCAAGCGATCTATGCTGTTGTCGGTAAGTGTTCTAGGATAGCCTCCGAAGGCTGGAATCTAAAACTTTACAGTTTGGTTTAAATCAGCTGGTATTTACATAACTGTAGACAATTTTGGATCATTTGATTTATTTCATCGTTTTCGTTTGTGAATTCTATACTTTAAAGATGTCTGCAGGTCAGATATAGATAATTAATGATAGATTTTAATAGTTTTTATACGAAAATTATTATGGCTCGGAGGATATTCCTTATCCATCTTTCAAAATTTGTCAGATTTTCCGATAAATCAATTATGTAAATTGAAGGCCCCATGTTTTTTTCCTTCTAGTATCATAAATATTTTTTTTAATACATCAGAAAAAATTGCCCGATATGACGGTTAAAATAAAATCTAATTTCCAGACAGGAAATAAATCTGATTTCATGTAAATTCCCGCCGGGACGTGACATAATCAGATCGTTTTTATAAACGGAATGGACAAAACACATACGGCATAACACAACGATAATGATTATACAACGTATTTAGGCCAGACACTGACAGTATATATATCAATAAGAAAATAGATATAATAAATCAACTGAGAAAAAAAAACTATAAAAAACCCAACATCAGTTTGGAGAATGTGCTGTGGTGGCTTAGTGGTTCAGATGTCCCCACATATTCTGGGTCACATGTTTGAAACCCAAGCAGGCCAGTTACCAGGTGTACTGCCTGCAGGTTGGAGATTTTTCTTCGGGAACTCTGACTTTCCTCCACCTTCTAGACCTGGCATATCCTTAAATGACCTTGGCTTGTAATAAGGCATTAAATTACACAAACCAAGCAAATAGATGAATTATGGTTATCATAAGCTTTTGGAAAATGAAAATGAAGATTATGACTTCTATTCCATAAAATCTTTCAAAAGAAAACAAGATCTTTCTGATGTTATGAAACCCCAACCCCCCAAGATGCTGTATGAAAATGAAAATGAGAGGGGAATAGGCACTATCCAATGCTATGGGACAAACACATGGCTACATGAGATATGTACTTGACATAATTTCATGGTGAGAGCATAAAAACTATTTTCATATTTCATATGCAAACTTGATAGGCGTAAAAGATTCCATCCTTATCCACGAAATGTCATTTTTCAAATTGTCTCTGGCAACACATCTTGGGACATGTGTTTCCAATAAAACCAACTGATGCATTGGATGCAGGCATGCTGTAGACAATATGCCCACCCCCCCTGCCCCCCCCCCCCCCCCCCCCCCCCCTGATGCGGGTGATGCATACTCATCTGGCACACTCCCCAATATAACCACAACTATTTTAGTCCTCCAAGAATAGAAACAAAACACCATGAAAAAAGTGTGAATCATTAATTCACAGAAGAAAGAGATAGGGAGAAAAAAACCGAGCCCTGTGGAAATTATGTAGTGTTTATAAGTTAATTGAAATTTCAACCTAAGAAATGAATTCTCAACAATCCATACACCATGGTCAAGTTTCGGTCAAGTTTCGGATTTAAGCTTTATTCAAACCTTAGGATGCTGACACATAAGAACTCCTTGAGATCTCGTCATCTCAGAGAGCTTTATTTGGACAGATACTTAATTAATCTGTTTATCAGTAATCTTTTGCCAGGTGTGACCTTTGACCCCAGTTCCCAAAAGAGTCTCCCCTTCCCCCTCCCAAACTTTCGTTTCCCTCCACTTGATGCACTGGTGCATCTGCCTGGTGCACCGACTTACCTTACAAACGTTCTTCTGACTTGTACTTTATCTAACATTTTATGGCGTTTTCCTCGACTTTTTCTTGTCATAAATTACCCGGAGCCGTTTTCATTTTCAATTCATTGCTTTGAAAACATGATAAGTTTTTACTGTTGAATTTGCTAGATATTCACAGTGAAATGGTCTTTAAACAAATTCTTTAGTTTTTTCGACAGATACAATTTGCACTTAAAATTAACTATATGTAGCTTGATGAGAGAAACATGCACAAACTTCACCCCCTACCTCCATTCCTACTCAATTCTAATAAATTCAAAACTTAAGTGAACGAACACTTATCTTTCTGCAACTGATTGCAGGATTTTTCCCCCATTCATCAATAATATCTAGCCAAAATTCCACTTCCATTTTAATTCATCAGAGTTCCAAACTGATTGCAGGATTTTTTTCCCATTCAGCTATTATTTTTAGCAAAAATTCCTCTTCCATTTTACTTCAGGAGAGTTCTATGTATTTATTTTATCCATTCTATCTCCCCTACAAGCCTAGTCACAGTAATCGTCGGGATATCATACCCCAAATGTTTATTAACTTTCAACAGATTACAGGATCCAAGATGAAAACAGCCGCATGAGATCAAGTATTAAAGAGAGAGCTTATACAGATGCATGTTCAAAATCAACAGCTTTGAACAAAATTAACTCTTTAACATTTCAAATCATCTCCCTCTTTCAGTCTCACCCTCCCCCCCCCTCCCCTACATTTTTACTTACAAAAAGTGTTAATATATTTTTGAAAATGGTCCATACAACATCATTTGATCTTGATTTTTTTAAAAGGAGCAATTTTAAAAACTTCTTACTGATATTGGTCAGGCAAGTCCTAATGACTTAAAGAGGAAAAAACTCTTGAGACAAAAAATGTAATTAGTTTCTCCGATTTTATCAACAATTAACATGTAAGTTGTCGTAATTAGTTCCGATGAGAATTTAGTGAGGAATTTAATGCACTCCCACTAATTACTGCCACCAATTAGTGTAATCTTCTTAAAACCTAGGAGTCAGCCAATCACATCACTGGATTTGTCAAAATGGATGGCAGTATGCATATCCTTTGAAGCCCATCTCTTGAGATGTCTTGCAATCTTGATTAATTTCATACCAGTGGCCATTCCATAAGTTTCCCATTAAAGAAGCAAGATCTAATTTTTTCTTGATCCATTCATGAAAATGTATATGGTATTCAATCATATAAACATCAGCAACTAGAATTAAAACTAGAATCCATTAAAACTATCAATTAAAATTTTAAGGAAATCTATACAGTAACAAACCAGTTCCACAACAAATAACCTGTTTACAACACAAAACCAAGGGCAACAACTCTGAAAAAGCTCCTATTCTAACATCTTATCTGCATGCTTCTTACCAAAGTTGTACAACACAACACAAACAAATATGACACAGCTGAAAGCAAATCCTATCATAGGTGAATGAAAAAATTAAATATTCATAATATTTTTTTGTGAAACTTACCGTTCTTGACGTTTGAGAAGTTTTCGTAGGAATCCCACCTTACTAGCGCATCAGAGCCGTCGTCAACCGGCACCGTGACATCTGACTTGAAGTCCGTCACTGAAACCATAAAACAATATGGCGGTTCATTTTCTGAAAGCTGGAGAACGTAAAACAGCCATGATTTGTGATTGTATTCTTGGAATTATAAACTCATTCATCCCTGAAGATACACTTAGACTCTTCCAAATCATGGACTAGAACAGCTTATTGTGGAATTGCCAACTTAGAATAATCCCCCCCAACATTGCAGTTCATATTTATCAATATTGAAACTCTGAAGATACCTCATTGATATTGTTAAATTATGGAATGCAATCTTCAAATCTTTTCTGATAAAAAACCCTAATATTATATGTTGATTTACAAAAACCTGATGAAGCAAAGCATAATTTTTTCATAAGCATTAAAACTACAAGATCTTAATTTTTCTATTTAAAAGAACTACATTGAAAGCTATAAATCTTATGTACTTGATGATGGAAATTTATTACCATTTTGATTTTAAACTCAGTCAGTCCAAATTCAATCCTGGCATATCTGTCTCACTACATTTATCATCTGTTTGGTGCCATGACTTTCAATGAGAAGCCCATAACATCTTCAGATACATGTATATACATAGATAATTCAATTAAACATAACATAAATTTTATAAGTTTGTATAATAAGGCTTGTATTCAGTTTCATAATTAACAACTGTGAAATCTGTAAACAGTAACATTCTTGTTTTCCACAAAACACTCCATATTCTTCGTTTTGATACTTACATTAAAATTCTATTATCTATAACATGTTCAGTGTTTATTTTTAGATTATCATGTAACTATATTTTAATTTTTAAATAAATGAACATTTTTCTGGATGCCAGTGGAGTGGCCACCCAGTGTGTGTGTAGTGTTCTGACACAGTATCTAACATGTCTACAGAAACAGCCTGCTATGAAACAGGCCACTGATGCCATAAAAATTCAGGTCTGACGCCTGCAGCAGATCACATCATCTTCATAAAAACATTTCTGCTTAAAGTGCACAGAATTCATAAACATCAATCTATATCTAGTCAGGAGCAAAAATCACAAGTAAAGCTGTAAATGTCATGTCTCCATGGTGATAAAATGTCATGTCCAAGGTGATAAAATGTCATGTCTCCATGGTGATATAATGTCATGTGTCCATGGTGATGCCTCCATGGTGATACCAGAATGTCATGTGTCATGGTGATGCCATAATTCATGTGTCCATGGTGATGCCAGAATGTCATGTGTCCATGGTGATACCAGAATGTCATGTGTCCATGGTGATGCCAGAATGTCATGTGTCCATGGTGATACCAGAATGTCATGTGTCCATGGTGATACCAGAATGTCATGTGTCCATGGTGATACCAGAATGTCATGTGTCCATGGTGATACCAGTCATCATGATGCATCCATGGTGATACCAGAATGTCATGTCTTTATCATGATGTCATAGAACCATGTTTCCAAAGTGATAACAAAATATCACATCTCCATGGTAATGTCATAGTGTCATGTAGCAATATCACGTCTCCATGGTGATAACAAAATGTCACGTCTCCATGGTGATACCAAAGAATGTCATGCCTCCATGGTGATACCAGAATGTCATGTCTCCATGGTGATACCAGAATGTCATGTCTCCATGGTGATAACAAAATGTCATGTCTCCATGGTGATAACAAAATGTCATATTTCCATGGTGATAACAATATGTCAAATCTCCATGGTGTTAAGTGTCATGTAGTGTGTCTCATCCCACAGACCAAATACCATAACTCTATGCCATATACAAACATGCAAATGTTGTACAACATTATAATGAACTTAATAATGATATTACCTTATTTCACTTTATCCCTTGACAACAATTTTACAACAATGACAACGCAAAATTTTTAGAGTTATCTGCCCTTTTATAAATCAAAACTTAAAAAAAATCCAAATGACAACAATAATCAGAAACCAAAAACAAAAACAATTAAAACTCAACATTCAAAAATATTTCCTAATAGCATAAAAACAATTTGGATTTAACACAATATGTACAACATTACCTGGATCTTTTTATGAGCATGGAAGAATAAAAAGAAACACATCCTCAGACAATTTCCACGTAAATCAACTTTATAAACATATATCAATTCATACTGACTGTGTCATCTACACGTAGATAAGTATTCTCTTGAAATTATCTATTTTGTACTTGTACATGTCTTAAATCTTAAGCTTCCTCTTGACCCGAGTCCATCGTAGGATGACACAACGATGATTCAAAGTAAACAAAGATAAATCTAACACTACAAGAAGCCTCTGTTTGTTGTCAATAACAACAGCACTTCAGGTCGAAATCCGTGGATTCACCTTACAAATGATGGAGGCAGTGGAAAAGGTTACCAAAACACGCCTAATTTTCAGTCAATGAAATCATATTGACATTTTAAAAAGGTTAAACTGCCATTAGACAAAATTATGACGTATTTGTGTAAATATTTTTAACACTTGGAACAAAAACTGGTTAAGCCACAGCAAAGAAACTTGTTCACCCTTGAAAACATATTTGAACTCTTCCAGATTGGAGACTGGAACAGTTCATTATAAAATTTTAGGGGTGAATGAGTGAAAGCAGAGTTGAGTGATTAAGTTGTAGAATATGAGTATGATGTGATAATGAGTATGCATCTGCAGAATAAATTTGTGAATCAAGCAAAGACATTAAACAACCTAAAAAATGCCAAATTTATAAAAGTTTCTGAAATATAATTATAGAGCAGAGTTCAATTTTTCGTATTAAGACTTGAAAACGTGACTAAACTGTAACCACATGACTGTCTGAGTTTAACAAACATGTTATTGTCACTGTTGAATCATTTTGACACGTATTATCATCTCAAATTTTGAAATCATGTGATCGTTTGATTTTCTAAAATTAAACTGGATTATCAACATTATGTGTATCAAAATTATCTGCCAAATCATTGTGGGATAAATTTCATAAATATAAAAATCAAAAGGGAGTTTAACTTAACAGGTTGATGGAGTTTAATCTATAATATATACCTAACAAATATATTTTTTTTTCAAAATAAAGCTTGATCTTGAACTAATAGAAATAAAAGAATCCAAGGTTGTTACCACGAATCTTTGCTCTAACTATTCAATGCCTCTTAATTTGGATATTCCATCTTTGCATATTACAGAGTTAGCTCACCTGCGGGTAGGTATAGATTGTTGCTTCATTATTTTGTGAATGCAATTCACGTCGTTTTCTCCGAAAAGTATGACGTATGTTACACTTTCAAACACATGACGTCACAATCAATATTTACCCACAAGGGCAGATAACTCTGTAATATGCAAATACAAAATAACTATCAGATTAAAGTTAAATAGTTTTGATGGTATAAAAAGATAAAGCGATTGGTTTGAACAGTTGCTATAACAATGTTCTTTGAATATAAACTACATTTTAGTTAAAGTGAAGTCTATTTAGACTAGTTTCTTAGTCTCAAGTTTCTATTGTGAAAATGTTATTTTGGATAAATTTTTTTATCGCAGTGATTTCTAAAATGTCATGTGAGATGTTATAATCATAATAGAAAGCTTTCCACCAGAATGTTAGATATATATATAAAATGTTAGTATATCCCTATACCAGCTTACCTTCAGATACGTCTACAAACAATTACATTAAAATTTTAATATATCTTACAGACACAAAATACCTCCTCAGTCTCAGTTCATCAATTTTAAAGTCTACACTTCTGTCTCAAAGCAAAAAAAAATCCTTTCAATCTTTTGTTTGTTTGATTGTTTGATTTCTTCTTTCAATCTTTCATTCTTGATCTAACTCTCCATTTTTTAACAAGTTCACAATACAATTTATAAGAATTTTACAACATGAAAGTTGCAAGAATGAAATATAAACAAGAGGCCCAAGGGGCTGATATTTGTCATCCTGACTCTTTGGGCCTAAATATTCTCTGAACTACTTTCTAGACAAGATTTTGTGATAAAAGCTCTCTTTCCCAAAACCAGTGCTCAACTAACTCTTTTGTACTACTTCTTATTGGTAATTTTGGTTTCCATGGATACGTACCTCTAACGTTGCTATCCTGACTGTTGCCGTACACAAACTCCACTTTTCCTGAGTCCGGGAATCGAGGGTCTGAAACGAAATAGAAGAAGAATAAAGAAATACATCTCAGATCAAAATGTTTTTATTATCAGTTTGATGTTTAAGATCATTTTGTTAAGATTCAGGTTTGCTTCTTGACAAGTTATTTGCCCTCCAAAATGGCTATGGAGTCATCTGCCCTTATTGATACATCATTACCCATTGATCTGGTCATAGTGTGTCAATTTACATCCATTTTTGTCTTTAGTAAATTATACTGCCCTTGGTATAAATGTCAACTTAATTATCTCCCCTTGGTGAATGATCACTGTCCTTGGTGAGTCAACTTTATTTATAATAATCTCTCTTTGGGGAATTCTTAATGTCCTTTGTTGAGTCAATTTAATTGATAATTATCTCCCTTTGGTGACTACTCACTGAGTTGTCTACTCTTGGTAAATTTCACTGATAAATTTGCCGTTATTGAGTATCTTTTGAGTAGTCTACCCTTGATCAACATTTGTTTGTCTACCCTTGATCAACATTTGCTAAGCTGTCTTCTTAGTCTTAAATCAAAATTTCTTCTTTGTGAGTGTCAACTTAGTTATCTCCCCTTAATGGATCTTTATTAATCCATTCACCCTTGAAGATGCATATATAGATTCTCCTAATTTAAAGACTGGAATAGTCCATTTAAGAATTTCCAGGGTGAATGAGTAAAGTTATCTGCCCTTGGCGTTCTTACCTGATCTGGCATCGTCAAGATCTTTTTTGGCGAAAGTGACAGTGTACCCAGAGATGGCACAGGTGTGGAACTGGCATGCCCACACAACCTCTCTCTGTCCCGTCTTGGCCTTTTTATGATAACATTTAATCATGATGTCTCCGCGTAGCGGAATTCCTGGCGAAATGGAAATACACACCTTCTGCATCTGGTCGGTCACGTTACTGAAAAACACGCAAGGTCATCCATTAAAACAAGGTCATCCATTAAACCAAGGTCATTATAACACACAAGGTCATTCATTAAACCAAGGTCATTTAAACACACAAGGTCATCCATTAAACTAATGTCATTTAAACACACAAGGTCATCCATTAAACCAATGTCATTAAAACACACAAGGTCATCCATTAAACCAAGGTCATTATAACACACAAGGTCATTCATTAAACCAAGGTCATTTAAACACACAAGGTCATCCATTAAACTAATGTCATTTAAACACACAAGGTCATCCATTAAACCAATGTCATTAAAACACACAAGGTCATCCATTAAACCAAGGTCAATAAAATACACAAGGTCATCCATTAAACCAAGGTCATTCAAACACACAAGGTCATCCATTAAACCAAGGTCATTCTAATACACAAGGTCATTCAAACACACAAGGTCATCCATTAAACCAAGGTCATTAAAACACACAAGGTCATCCATTAAACCAAGGTCATTAAAATATTGTAAATCAAGGTCATTAAATGTTACAAGATCATGAAATATTTTACAATGTCATCTGTTTTACATTATACACATTAGAATATAATGTAAGCTACCTCATTAAATGCTTCAGGGATATAGAAATAAAAATATACTATTCCAGAATCATTAACATTCTCAAATGCAGGGGGCTTATTACTGAGCATAGGCTTATTGCTAACTAGTATTCAGGTCCACATTCAGACCAGTTCATTCTCAGGGTTATGGATGACAGTGTACTTGGAGATAAAGAGGTCAAACATAGACAAACAAATTAATATCATATCAAATACGTGCCTATTCCAAGAATAAAACATAGAAATGGCCATTGAGAAGATATCTTTTTAATTATACCAATGATGATAATTGTGGAAATAAAACTACCATTCTTTTTTTTTTTCGTTGAAAGAAAGGAAGCATATGTCTTCACAAGCTTCATCAAAGTTAATTACAATACTGTGCAATAAAGCTGACATGAGTTATTGACTACTTGTGCCTCCAGAGTGTATCATATGACCTTTGACCTAAATTATTTTCATTATTTTTCATAAAAATAAACATCAGCATGCTGTAAGAAAGTTCACAGATGTTGTGATGTAAACACATCAGGTCAAAATCTTCGATAACCTGCATCTGCGTCTCACACATGCTTGAATAACAACATCTGCATCATATGAAAGCTTGCCGACACTTGAATTGGAAATCTTTTACGCCAATACTTGTCTGTTCAATGAATCAACCAACCAGTTAATGTCATCCTGCATATCATTTACGTCAAGAAGCTTCCGGCTTTTAAAGAATGCTTATCTTTTGTGCATTAATTTAATTACGTAATCTTATCTTCGTAAAGATTTCTTGGTTCTGTTTTATCAGACCAGTAAGGTGTATTAAAATATTAAAATTTCAACAGGCAATCTTTCTGCAAAAACGTGAAGAAAGTGTAATTTTAGGCTGATAAGGTGTTTTATTTTGGAATGTTGGGCCTTGCCCCTTCGTGCCATCATACTTGAATTGTATCCGAAAGATAAACGAGGGCAAGGGTCAAAGGTCAATATAAGGGTCAAGGTCAAATGATTCCCTGTTAACTTCTATTTAAAGTACTTTTGGTATGATAATAATATGTTCATCATGTAAATCTGTCTATAAAGTAGAAACTTTTGTAAAAATTTCCTTGCTTGTCTGAACTTCTGTAAAGCTTGAATGTTTTCCACAAATCTGACCCCTGTAACCTAGCTTGAATAATTAAGTTAGTTTAATGTAAAGTATTTTCACAAAATTTGTCTCTGTAATTACTTAGAAGAATTTCAATGTTTAAATGCAGTAAGATGTTACCAGGTTTAGACCCATGAATAAATAGTTTCAAGGTTTTCTAAATTCTGAAAATGTTTTTTTTTCTTCATATATATAAACAGACATTTCATTCAAATGACTTTTATTTAAGTTTCAAATTATTTTTACATTTAAATGCCAGCCTCCCTGAACATAGAGCTACAGTGTGGAGGAGAAGTCAGAGAGGTGTATATAAGACTGCAGACTGAAGAATCTCCAAGAAATAGATTGGTTCAATTTAGATGTTTATGGCACAAAATCTCCAGGCTTCCACATTATATCTTATGTCAGCAGAAAAAATCTGGATCTCTGGAATTCTTGTTAACTTTGGAACTGTTTTATGAATCAAGGAATGAATAAGATGGAGCTGTATAAATAGTTCAAGGAGTGGGGAGATGGTGGTTATATGGGGGAGGGGATGGAAATTAGGGGGAGGGGAAAATGGAGATGAGGAGAGGGGGGAGGGAGGAGGGGGTTGCTGAAGACTTGTACCAATGGGTTCTCCCTCCTAGCAAGCAGGAAGTCTTTGCTGCCAAAAATAGACTACTGTTTGTATCATCTTCTGTATCTAGTTACAAGAGGCTCACCATGGGGACTACAGAAAGGAATAATTATAAGATGGGGCTCAACAAAGGGAGTTATACAGACAGGAATAATTAAGAAATGATGCTACAAAAGGGGTCTTCCAATGATGTTTCAAAAGGAGCTTCAAAAGGGGGTCTCAAATGAGAGCCTATTGAGGCTCACAAGAAGTATAAAAGGTATCTTTACACTTTTTGAAGGCATAATTTGTTATTGTATAAATGTTGTTCACATCCTATACCTGTTTCAACAAGGACATTTCATATAACACAGGTTTTCATATTAGCAAGGGGAGAAATGTCCAGATTACAAAGGTTTTCATATCAGTAAGGGAAGAAGTGTCCATATTACAAAGTTTTTTTTATATTTGAATGCTTTAAAGATTGAAGTGTCCATATTACTCAGGTTTTTACAGTAACATATATAGTGTCAGATTACAGAGGTTGTCATTGTAATGAGGCAATGGGTGTCCAGTATACACAGGTTTTTGGTATGATTAGACTTGTACTCGTATTTCACCAACCTGATAAGTACATCTGATTTATCTTGACCAAAAACATATCTTCAGAAATGTTTTTGAACCACATTCTAACTACGTCTTTTGATAACACTGCTATGTACCTTTAATACCTACTAATTTACCTACATCAAACAAAACCTGCCTAAACTAAATATAGCACATATAAATACCTATATAATGTGTTTTTTTAATCATTCATAAATGATATCACTGAACGTGTATAAATTTTCATGATTAGCTTTCCTTTCAAATATATCAGATGTTAAAAGATTTTTTGTTTAATATGTAGGCTCAAGTGTATATTTTACGTATTTATAATTTACGACTAATTTTCCTCCCCTCCCAATTAAGTATGAAATAACTTGGTGTTGAGTCATCCACATGTTGAACAGCTCGTTACCATATATACAATACAGCCACATTAAACTTAAGTGGAGAACTTTTAGTTTCCTTCTTATGACTAACGGTTAAAACAAAAGCTATTTCAATGTCTTTGTTCTAATACAAACTACACTTGATTAAACTCATTCACCCCTGAAAAATATAATAAACTGTTCCATCCTTTGATTCAGAAGAGTCCAAATGTATCTTCAGGGGTGAAGGAGTTAAGAGAGGTACAAAAATAAATAAATAATTCTAAAGATCTAAACAAAATCTTTTCTTTTTTAAAACATACCAATTGAATATGGAGGTTCTTTGATGAATATGTTGTTTGTTTTAAATGAAGCATATAACACAAAATGTGTTATAGCTAGCTGTCTGAGAAATTTAGGAAATAAAGACAAAAGGTCTGAATCATACTTTTGATTGTTAAACATTTAGTCAGATGTTTTGTTAAGTGTTTTTTCTTTCGTTTTAGGACAATTTTCCCTATATAATGCTTCTTTCTATATTTTATATTTTTGATTGTTAAACATTTAGTCAGCTTCTTTCTATATTTTATATTTTTGATTGTTAAACATTTAGTCAGATGTTTTGTTAAGTGTTTTTTCTTTCGTTTTAGGACAATTTTCCCTATATAATGCTTCTTTCTCCATCAACACCAAAATATTTATAGAAAGTTATTTTCATTTGCTTTCCAAAATAAATGACAAACCTTAGCTGAGAATGGAATATTTGACCTAGATCCCTTAGTATTGACCTAAAAACTTAATCAGTGACCTATATTCAAATCACTGACCTATATACCACATTATTGACCTATATTCCATATCGCTGGTCTAAATATACCACATTGTTGTTTTATGTATCAAATATCATTGACCTACATACCAAACTGTTGACCTATATACCAAACTGTTGACCTCTGTTGACCTACATACAAAACTGTTGACCTACATACTGCATAATTGACATGTATACCATATTATTGTCCTATATACTATGCTATTGACCAATAATACAAATTACTGACCTACATACCAAATCGTTGACCTATATACCAAATTGTTGACCTATATATGAAATCATTGACCTATATACCAAATTGTTGACCTATATAACAAACATTTGACCAATATAATACATTATTAACTATATACTACTTAATTAACCCATAAATTTTAAGTATGAGTTGACCTTGAACCACACTGGTGACCCATATTTCTCATCCTTGATATTAATACCTAAAACATATTTTTATTTCCCAAACAAAAATTCTCAAACAAATATACAAATCCTAAGACAGAATTCCCCCGTATGGAGCCCCACTGGGATGAAAACTTACAGCAACATGGCTGAGAAGCTGGATATATGAGGCCTGTGTTGTGTTCTGATAAGGGGCTCCCCATGGAGTGTTTAGTCTTCTCTGGCTTACCTACTGTACAGTAAACTACTCATCTCCTCAGTTCTTACAGAATTTCTGGAGAATGCCAAAGTCTTTAGACATCTTCAGTAATCTCTATGCAATCTCACGGATTTAGCTTTTTATTCCTGGGGCATAAATATTTGAAACTCCTCCAACTTTTATTTTAATAATGATCCCTCAATTTGATCCCCAGGGCTGTTTATTGTGTATTGTGTTTATTCATCAAGAAATACAAAATTCTGAACTGAAAAAAACCCTGAAAAATATTTTTATTGGATGGGTTTGCAACTGTAATGAACAGTTTCTTGTTGAAAAAAAGTAACAGAAACAATTGAAGCAACTTTCATTTCTTTGATATTTCTTGTCAATTAGAATACAAAATATAATGGGAAAGTACATGTGAATATCAGTAATATCACTTTTTCCTAGCAGTCTCCCCCCCAACTCCCTCCCCAACTTGAACTTGTGTGAATGGAGAAGATCTGCAAAGTCAAGTACACATTCTTTTCTCATACTAGGTCTAAGAGTATACATAGGAAATGACATTTGAAGTAGTAAGTATGTAATCTATGGCTATATCTTGACCACTTGACCACCTCCTACTGTGTGGTCAGTGTGATAAAACCACCCCCTCACTAACTGTCACCTCCATGGTAACAGATTATGTACCTATAGATCCTTCAGGTCTCATTTACAAAGAGCTATTAAAGGCCCACTACCTGTCCGAAACAGCTTTTAATTTTTAAAATGGGAATGTAAAACAAGATCGATAATTTTGTAGTCCTAAAAATTATTAACTTACCGTTAATACTACATTAATCATCACCTTCTGAACAATTTGATTAAAATAAATAAAATGTTTATTTTCATAACGCGGGTCGTATTATGTTTCCCGCCGTCGTCCTAAATACCGCGCGGTAGTTGACTATTACTGCGCCAGACGGCAAAACAGCGAATTGACTCTCCACTGTTTTCATATATTACGCAGGAAATCTTGCATATGTTTGGTGTAGTAACCTTATTTTAGATCATCGGTATGCATTTTCTGATGTTATTAATGTTTTCTAAGAAACCTTTATATTTTGCTCCGGAAAGGTAATGGGCCTTTAATATTACAATAATGTATACCTAATTAAATAACTATCTGTTCCTAGTTGAGACTCTCCCATAGCTATTGTTTAAGATTCCACCCACAATCCCCATCTACCCTTATCTTCAGCCCCTCCCTATGTGCTGTTAATAACTACCCCTCCCAACCCCACCCACAGAGCCTTTAAGCAGCTCCCCTCACTCCCTAATCTCTAGACCCCCACCTACACAGTTTTCAACCCCTTCCCCCAATGTACTATATAGCTCCTATCACCAACCTTCCTTATTCCTACCCCTAGTTTTAAGTCCCCTTACACCAATTTTAATCCCCCTCTAATAGTCTCTACTTCTCCCTTACTTCTAGTGTCCACTTCCCACTCAGTATCCAGTTTTATCTGTAATAGCCCCTCCCCTTAGCTCTCTATACCGAAACCACCTGAACGCCTCCCTCCACCCCTCATAGCTTTATACTCCCCCTCCTTATACCCCCACCCCCTCCTTACAACCCCCCCCCACCCTCCTTACAATGTCCAGTCCTGTCTTATCTATGGAATGTATGTACTAATCAGTATTAATTACATACACAGTTCCTAGGAGTGACCACACATTCTCATCCAGAGTCTGTATTAATCTGACCAGATACATTAATTAATAGTCTATATCCTCAAGGTCACCAGTCTGTACCCTTCAAGGTCATTCTAGAGGTCAGTCAGTTATATCACAGTAGGACACTATATTGTATCTTGGGTAGCTACATGCATCAAGGAAATCCCCTCTTGTCCACACTAAGTAGAGTACTTCAATAGGAATGCATATAGCTTAGCATGTAAGGCTCTGCATGTCAACATCGTGTCCTTGGACAAGATGTTTTAGCTAAATAGGTTTGAAATAAAGTCTGGATTACCTCCCCTTTCACTATTTCGTAAGGAGCCACCAAGTACTAAAACCATATCTAAGAATGTATAGCTTATCTTGTGTTTATGGCTTTATCAAAATGCTGTCCATGGGCAAGATGTTTTAACTAAATACGTTCTAAATACACTCTGGATTACCCCCCTTTATATTATGTATTAAGAAAGCCACCAGCTACTGTGTTTGATGGATATCATCAATTTCCAAATCATGGTATACAAAGTAATTCTCTACAAATAGCAATATCAGCATTGGTTGCTCAATGTTGTGCCAGGTTTTGTTTGTAGAAAAAAGTCAGATGTTTCAGGGTAAAACCAGATACTTACAGCTAGTACCTGTTTGAAAACTACTTGGTCACAGTTTCAAGAATGTCAAACACCTTAACCACTAAGCCATCATGACTTGGATATAGATCGAAAGCTAGTGGTAGAACAAGGCACTGGATTCACCACAGCCCACACACAAACAAACAAACAAAAAGTGTTACTTACTAGACCCCTGACGTGAAGATGTTCTGCATCCCCTGGTAAACTTTGATGAAGGGCCGACACCCCCCCTGTGTGTCGAAGTTTGGCACCCCGTGTATGACAATATGGTGAAGATACAGAGGGTTACTGTTAATCTTGATCGCGCCCGATAGTAGGCCGTAAAAATATTCTACATATCTGCAACGAAAATAAAATTTTATGTTAACGATCTTGATCGCGCCCGATAGTAGGCCGTAAAAATATTCTACATATCTGGAACGAAAATAAAATTTTATGTTAACGATCTTGATCGCGCCCGATAGTAGGCCGTAAAAATATTCTACATATCTGGAACGAAAATAAAATTTTATGTTAACGATCTTGATCGCGCCCGATAGTAGGCCGTAAAAATATTCTACATATCTGGAACGAAAATAAAATTTTATGTTAACGATCTTGATCGCACCTGATAGTAGGCCGTAAAAATATTCTACATATCTGGAACGAAAATAAAATTTTATGTTAACGATCTTGATCGCACCTGATAGTAGGCCGTAAAAATATTCTACATATCTGGAACGAAAATAAAATTTTATGTTAACGATCTTGATCGCACCTGATAGTAGGCCGTAAAAATATTCTACATATCTGGAACGAAAATAAAATTTTATGTTAACGATCTTGATCGCACCTGATAGTAGGCCGTAGAAATATTCTACATATCTGGAAACAAAATTAAAAAAAATAATTTTCACCAATAATCACGAAAGGATTTCACAATCGATAGTAGGCCGTAAAAATATTTTACATGTCTGGATAAAAACTTATTTTTATTTCAATACATCAATGATTAGAAATTTTTTATAATTTGTATTAAAACAATATCTGGTAAATGCTGCAGGAATCTTATTTCATTAATAATTTTCTGTTTTATTTTGTGTAACATACTAATTTAATTTGAATATTATTCAAACAATAACATAATGCATTGAGGAGCAAGAAAAAACAAATGTGAAAATATACAAATATTTCACAAAGTTAGAAGTACCAGAAAACAAATCATTCTCTTGCAAAGAAGTGTTTCTCAACTCACCTGATTTGGGAAGGAAGAGTTATTCCCCCTAGTTTGTCATCATAAAACCTTTTCATAGCAAATCTGTCTAGAGCCTGGTCAGCACTGCAACAGAAAATAATAGAGTTACTTCCCTTAGATCACACACTGCATCTGTGATGGCACAAAAATCATTATTTTTGTGTAAGCTTTTAGATAATAGTGAATCATCCTTTCAATTTGCATAAAAAATAATTCTCTTGATATTTTATATACTGCATATGATAGAAAAAAAAACCAAAATATTCCAAAACAATTACATCTTTAAATATGCTCCATCGCCGACAGAACATATATGATGTTCATAATTTGAACAATAATTGGTGTTTAATCGTGTATATATATATCTAATTAACACAAAAAATAATATAAAATAATTTAGTTTGCCTTTGGTGCATGTGCAATCAGTACTTCATTCCCTATAGGATAAAGTACCACAGAATTTGTTCGCGATGCAATTAATTATTTTTTATATTTTAACTTGAAGTAAAATTAGAAGCTAAAACTTTTCAATGATGGCAATAGTGTAAAGTAAGTTAACTGAAGAAAAATACTAATTTTCGCCTGCTCCTGTTTTTGATAGAGACAAAATTCCATTCGTCAACGGTGGAGCATCTTTAATGATCCTCATTTAATGCTTTATACAAAAATAAGGCATAAACAACATTTGAACTTTGACCCTCACCTAGCACAGATGCTACAGTAATGCATGAAGGCCGCTATGACGACAGCGATCCGTGACGTGCTGCCTTTACAGTGTACAACGACGACATGACGCGCGTCAGTACTCAGCCACGAGTCCATGGCCTTACAAATGTTACAGAGACGCTCCAGGGGCGGGGCTAGGTAGTCTGGCCAGCCGTAGTCTATCACATGCTTGGGGTTAAATTTCTCCAGGTCTTGTCTAGGCTCCGATAAGTTGATGACCTGTAATGGTAAAGATCAAAAGTCAAAGTATGGGTTAGAGGTCAAAAGTTGAAGTTCTTAGGAAAAATCATTTTAATTGACAACGATAAATGCTTCAACAAACATATCAATATTATACAGCATCTTTGAACTGGATATTTGAAGAAAAACAAAAGCTTGCAAGTTAAATATTATTCAAATATATTGATAGATTAAAATGGTATCAAATTTATCATTTCAACTAAAAATTCAGTTTCAAAGTAAAAAATATAATATGAAATATATTCTGTTTGATGAGGATATGAATAGCTATCGTCTGTTTCATGTTTCATTAACACTAATCAACAGCAATGTTAATTTCGAGATCCCAGCACGTCCTACTCACGGACAATTTACCCATTAATTAGTCCCACCTTGTAGTGATTTTGACGCCATATTTTGATATGATATTTTTTATGTCTCATGGAAGTGGAAGGTGGGATTAATTATTAATGATCTCCCACAACACTTACCAGGCAGTTATCATCGTGTTTTGTTCGGAGCATGTTCATCACTTCCTTTAGATTATAACTGTATGTAACTTCATGTTCATCTGATGGAAAGGACATCGCTGTAAACATAAAACATCAAATTACATCACATATAGGTAAAACAAAAAACTAAATATCAAATTACTTCCTTCAACAACAAGTTATCTCCCTTTTGAAGACAAACATCTTTTCATTATTTATTTCTTTCTAAATTTCATTCATTTTCAAGGCATTATGGAATTTTTGAAATTCCTCAATGTAACTTCTAAGGAGTAAAACATATTGATGACACAGATCTATGATTAAGAAGAAATATCCGATATTTGGTTATCGAGAATGTTTCATTTTACTACAGAGAAATTATCTCTGCTAAAATCTTACATAGAGTTATCTGCCCTTAGAGTTAGGTATCGTGACGTTGTTTGTAATTTGCAATTATTCTGAGAAAATATCGCAAGTGTTGCTCACAAAATAATGACGTCATAATAGATACCTTCCTACAAGGGAGACTACTCTATAATATGATTATATATTTAAGCATTAAAGTGATGCGGTATTCTAGTTTGAAGCCTCTGTATGACACGGATTGCCATGGTTGACTTACAGATAATCCTTTCCGTAATGTACACGAGGTCCAGTACGAGCTGGTCATCTTCTACCTGTGCCCTGAAAAAACAAAAACGTAAAAAATGTTTTCAAGTGCGAGTTAATTAGCATATCAGGGTGTCCTTATTCTAAAATTAACTTTTCATTTAAATATTTGAAAACAAAATGAGTAATTTAATACCTTTACCAAGTAAAAATGAACTAAAACTTTAAAACACACTGCTGTTTTGATCTTTCCATGAGGACTTATCTCAGGATTTAATATTGAGTTATTACAAGTATTTTTTCGAGAACATGCAAAGAGCAAAATTTTTACAAATCAAATTGACACAATAGACCTAGGTGAAGACATCTTTAGGTCACTGCAAGTTTTAACGAAGGTATAATATGATTTGATTATAATTAATTAACATACCTGTTGATCATGTCTCGTAGGGTAGACATGTTTGTGCCCGATGTGTGCGAGCCTGATGCCGGAGGCTAAAAATAGAATTCAATAGGTTAATAAAACATCATATCAACCACATCATAGGTTCATAATTGTAAATGATAATCAAGATATTTTAGTTCTCTTCATTTAAAATCTAATCAAGAAGATAATACTTAACTGATAATTGTCAAATAACATTATTTAATTAATTACCTTCTGACACAGTAATGGTTTGAATATATGTCTGGGATAATCAATCATAGACAAATATTTACCTCTCTAGGGGAGTACTGGTATTTCTTTACTGATTCATGTTTCTGAAAAACAAAAAATAATATTATAGCAAAAGCAAAATATGAAGTACTTAGTTTTTTTTAGTTTATCATCCTATTAGCAACCAGGTTCCTTAAAGATGTGCTAAGTTTATAGTAAGATGAAAGTCAGAGAATCCTGAGAACAACCACCAATCAGCCGTCAGTTCCTGACAACTGCCCTACATGGGATTCAAACTAGTGATCCAAAGTTGCAAGACTTGTAGGCGGCGCCATAAAAATGTTGATGATGAAATGACATCACTTGTTATAAATACAGTTCTAAAAATCATGTTTATATTTATACGTATAGATAGAGTACAAGTTACTAAATCAACATGGATATCATTTTCTTATCTTCGGAATACTTCAACTTGAAGAGCTCTTCAATGCTTTGAAGAGCACAAATATCATCGTTTAGTCAACATATTCATACTGTAAAAGGAAGCGTCTCTCGAAATGTCTCGACGTTCTAAATTGTCTCGACGGTCTACCTTATGACATTTTTATTGTTTATTTGTTTAATCCCCAGTGCACCGACTTATTCATGAATTCTTAATAATGTTCATGTAGCTTAAGCCATAATTCCTTTATTTTTTCTTCAAAATGTATGTAATTTTTTCTCAGAATTGATTAATCTTTTACTGTATATACCTTGTTGCTGTAGTGCTATTCTTGCCTAGTTTTGAGAATGAAACTCACAAATATGTTTAAAACCTTACAGACATTTCTTTAGGTCTTATTATGAAATCAGGGTATAATGACTGTTTCATTAATTTCACTTTTTATTCGCACAAACACTTTAAAGTTATGCTTGATATTTCCCATCTATAATAAGAAATCAATTTAATTAAATCATGCAAAGTACAAATGGAAATTGACACGAAAAATATAAAAATAAGAATTAATTGTTGATTAAAATATACACCAAACTACCTATAGTTCAATCCAGGTCAATATTGTAATCAAATACAATTTCTAAAGGTTATGAACTCAAAACTTAAACAGGGTTTTAATCACCGGATAAATAACGACTGTATTCCGTGCCCTACTCGGTATAGTGACCCATTTTACACACTCACAAACTAACATTGTAAATATTTTTGTGATTGCATAATTTGCTCTCAGGCGAGTAAATACAACCACTAAAATTCAATACCTATGGCCTTAAAATGTCACCTTGTTGAATACCTAGTGTAAGCAGAGAGAAGCAGGTATGTATGTTGTTCTAACCTGCATAGAAAATATATTGGGGGGATTTTACGCCACAGCAAATATTTGTTTCGATTTTTTTTACCTCAAATGTCAATAAATAAATTACACCTGTACAGGTAAGAATCCGAAAGATTCTTTGAAGTGTACCTGGTGCACGATAATGTCGTTAACACCCACCTTACCTGCTCAAAACTGCAAATTTTTCCTTCTATCTTACTTAAAACAAATTTGACTTGAAACAATGTACTCAAATTCATTTTTTTTTTTCATGCAAGATTGAAAATCACTTATTTTCTGTGAAATGAATTCCATCGCATTCGAAGATACTGTTTATTTTCATATATGAACTTATATATATACTAATATTTTCAGTTTAATTACATTTCAGTTTTTTCTGTAAATATCAAAGGAAACATTTATCATTTCTAAAGTGTGTAACTTTCAGAAAAACAGATTTTACAAAAATTTGCAGTAGCAATTTAGAATCAATTGGAATTCTATATTCAGAATAATTTTGTCGGAGTGTTTTTCTACTGAGTACACAGATTCTGTGTTTGGGTATGTCAATCAATCTGCTAAAGATAACAATTACACACATTTGTTGATTGCATGTATAAACTATTTGAACAACACGTACCAACAGTTAATTACACATGTGTAAAAAATTTGGGTCACAGCCTCAGAGTGAAAGGATAAAAGGAAATGTGGTACAACTGCACCTTGTAGACCCTCATTTATTTGGGATTAATGTCCTATTAACAGCTAGGGTCATTTAAGGACAGCATTCCTGAATGCAATATGTTGTGTGTCAATATCTGTATAATGTTTTATATTGTAATACCATCCACTTGTGTCTCGTTGTGACAGTGGAACTCTACCCCTTTTTATTTATAATTTAATTAATTTAATTTTCACTAGATGCTCTCCTCAAAATAATATATTTATAGTGCTATCTCACTGAAGCATACCACAAAAAACACATAATAACACACCCGCATGGTCACATTATACTGACAATAGCAAACCAGTCATCCCACTTCCTTAATCAGTGTCTCAGCAAGGGGACAGAACCCAAAGCCTACCTCACAAGGGCAAGTGCTCAACTGAGAGCTAGATGAATCAAAAGTGATATGAAATATATTTTGGCTTACTGTTCTTTCAAACAATATAAATATATCATTTATTAATTATTATGCAATCTTTCTTTAATGTACAGAAAATTTAGAATAAATATCAATTAAAAAGCAATAATTTGATATTTCACATTTTATTTAATATCACTTTGGGAATCACAGTTGATCATAATAATAGAACCAAGATGATCCTGACATACTGTAAATGTATATGAAAACATTTATCATTGAAAGCCCTGAATGACATTAACATATTAGATATCTGAATAATTTACAATAATAAAACTGAGATATATCTGAGGCTACAGCCGTTCAACATGTTAATCTAATGTGTTATTGCCCAAAATATCTAACAAGAAAAACCTGTTTTGGAGAATTATTCAAATTATTTTGGTCCTTATAAATTGAAATTCCTAGCCTAAAGCTCGTTGAACAAAACATGACATTTTTAAAAATTCTTTTTATTTTCATCTTCTTTAATACTACATTCAAGTTTATTTTTATTTTCTTAAACAGTTAAGAATCCATCCCCCTCCCTTAATTCAACAGAGTATCTCTGATACATGGATGAGAGGGATTCGGAAGGCTGAAGAGTTTAAAGAGTACTATAAATTAAATGCTAGCAATAAATCCATTTTCTAAAGGTATTTCATTATGGTCGCCACACTTTTAAATCTCTAATTGTCCAATCCAATTCTTTAATTTTCAAATTTTTGACAGGACAAAAGTCTAGTATACATTCGCCATTATTGCAAGATTTTTCATGCTTGAAGATTACCTTTAGTACGAGCAAATTGACTTAAAGTTCCTGAATGGAGTTTAAAGACTTTAAATTCAATTAACAATTATACACTAACATAAATATTGTGACGGTCAAGAAGACCTATATTTACTTCTGGTCAATCTTGACCGCTGTCTTCATACTTATTGAAAGCCTACAATCAAAGGGGAAGCAAACACCTGGGGATTTATCCAATTCCTAAACTGAAATATTAAAACTATTGTACCTCCGAGTTCGTGAACAAACAGAGGTTAAAGTGCAGTTTAATCCATTTCAATCTTTGTCCACCTATTAGGAAAGGAATTTCGTATTTGTATTTAAACAAGGGCAGGAAAATCGAAAATCATGAAGGTGATAGATGGATTGAGGATCAAATTATGGGACGAAATCTTTCGAGGGTAAAGGCGGTGGGTAAACCAGTTATTATAGACAAGGAAATGGCATAGTCATTGTACAATGATAAATCTGTGACCTGACAGACAGAGTTATGTGCCCTTGTTGGTGACCTCAACACCTACAGTCACTACCCCCTGGCTGTTACCATGGAAACAAACATGATTTATCCACTAAACAAAAGTCATTATTACCACTCTCAATACCTAAGCTATTCTAAATTCTGCGGTTGAATTCTTGAAATTGTTGATATTGTTGTTATTTTATATGCAGATCTTTTTCCAGAGGGCATTCTATATTTTTATTACAATTTATTTTTTAGTTTATGTAAATAATGGGCCTAAGGATATAACATGACACCATTTATACATGTACGTTGTAGATTCTGGTCCAGAAGAGGTGAAAAAAATCAGTCAACAAGTAAATAAGAATTAAGGAATCGTTTGTCCGTCTGTTTTTGTTCTATATACCTAATTTAACAGCCAGGGTCATTTAAGGACAGGCCACTCTGATTAAGAAAGTGCAGGAATACCCAGTGAAAAACCTCAAACCTACAGTCAAAACCTGGCGACTGTACCAATTTGGTTTTAAACTCATCCCGCAGGTGGAGGGCTTGTGACATTTGTGTCCCTTGTGCAATATGTCGGGACACCTTAACCATTTTGCCAATCTAACTTTTGGTGTCTAAGAAGAGGTAACGGGTAGTAACATGAGAGGGAAATCGGGATCAATGGACACAAGCCTCATTCAATAATTCTGTTGCGAGTTGTTAAACATATTTGTTCCAACTATAATAGTTAAGGGATATGCACTTCTAAATCTGTTGAGGCCATGTTGTCATGACTAAGTGATTTGTAGCTTGGGTTCGTTGACATGCGTTTAAAGACGGAAATATTTAACCTACTGTGATCAAACTCCAATAATATCATTACAACCCTCTAATCACACCCGAAACATCAGCCCACCCGTTACCGAGGGTCATGTGATCTGACCCTGCCTGTTTTTTATATGTTCGGAATCCACCTTTGGTAAACAAAACTCCCAAAATGGCACCGGAAATCTTTTGTTGAAAATTCAAGCGAGAAATTCTAAGTGACACCTCGTACGACAGATAAAACTATTACTAGTTCTTTTAAGTTTTTTATCGTGACAACAATCTCCACTATTTACAAGCATTATGTCAAATGTGTAAGGTAATTCCAAACATTTAAATGACCCTAAGTCGATTTTTTTTTGTATGCTCAGGTCAATTGAATAATGAAGTATCTCACCGGCTGAAAAGATGTTATTTTTCAATAGTTATCTTGAAAGATAAATCCCTTTCATGTTTTCCTCTGAAAAATACCTTGAATTTTCTTCATTCAAAGCTACTAGAATTGATCACACAAGTCCTATTTTATGACACAAGTTTCGATCCAATTTTATTTAACAAAAGGTTAAATTTTTTGTTGTGTGTAACCTATGGGATCCAATAAGATCACTGATCTATTTAAACATTTTGATGCAGAACATATTAAGGTGAAAGAGGACATTTGACAACAAACTCTTCTGATCATTCTTGCATTCTCATTTGTTTGTTAACATTAAAAAGGGCGTTTAAAAATTGTTCTTTATAGAATCAACCGAAGGTATCTGCAACTATGGTTCATGGAATTTTACACCTTGTGAAGAGACAGACTATGCCATTTTAAGGCAATGAGGCTGAAGGAAAGCCAGACTACCAGAGATAGGTGATAATCGGAACCTTGCAATTGCTTCACATGGATATCCACAACCTAGCGGAAGAGATTTACAAGTCATCTGAAGAGTTCAAACCCCTATGACCTCTTGGACCTCTGTCCTATCCTTTTGACCTCTAACCTCTGACACCAGACTATATGCTCTACGAATTGATCTACATACCTGATCATGGATGATCAACCTAGTCCATTCCTGCCACATTTCCCCTCCTGTCTTCAAGTCTTTGCTCCGAAGACATAAATACTCTTTGCATGTCTCCCTGCTAAGCATGCTCTCAATATGCTCATCAATTTTGTGACAGGAGAGGAGAAAATGTAGCGGCCTGACCAGGGTTCTAACCCATGACCTCTGAACAAAAGCCAGATGCTCTAACATCTACGCTGCATTGTCTCTGACTATTGACCCAGGAAGAGATCATGAAATAGCACCTTGAATGCATTGTCATTACAGTTTCTGGAATATGACACGATTCGGCTGAATCATTAGATTATATGTATATGCAATTGCATCATGAGCATGCACTCTTTCACAAGGCATGTTTTAACGTTTTCAATGTTATAGAGAAGACTAGGAATGTGTGAAGGAAATCGTGCACATCTCCGATTAAGTTTTATTTCCACAAAAGAAAACATTTCCCAACAGAAATCTCATTGTTTTGCTTTCATGCTTGTCCACAACACAACACTATCATCAGGTAGAAAACAAACACTCAAATGACCTTGACAAACTGGGGTCAGTGAAAAGCTTCAACACATGTTGCTATGGATTGCTGGTTGCACAGAGATAAATCTGAGCTATTCTAATCAGTTTGTGGTGGTGTTGATTGTGGGCGAAACTTGTAAACAGATACCCTCGATTGTCAGTGGTAAAATAGCTACACAATGTTCATCACGAAAACTTCTCTAATTTTTTGCCATATCATGTTTTTTCACAATATGATAACCTAAGCCCACCCAAATTTCAGAAAAAAAAGAGTATTTTTTTGTGTTGTAGGTATCCTTTGCTAGTTGTGGAGCATATTTTCGTGACGATTTGATTTCATGTTTTCAAATTATTATTTTGTGTTTTTGTACCTAATAACAAGTTCACAGCCATTTGATTTATGATCTAGAGGTAAACTTGTAGTTGAATCAATTCTGAGGCAATTTATTTGTTTAGATCATTTTATATGAAACTGTAACAGGAGAGGAAAACAGTAGCAACCAGATCATGATTCGAACTTGGGACCTCCGAACTATAGCCAGATGCAAATATTGAGCTACCTGCATGGTCATGATGCAGCCATTCCAGGCACAGCTACCATGCATAAATTCCAGTTTGAGAAGGATTCAATTTGTGAATTACATTTAGGTCACCATTTCTCACACTTTGCTTTGATGTTTCAGCTGATGTAGATAAAACATAGATGTTGATAGGCGATATTCTTCCATGAACAGATGTGTTAGCTAAAGAAATTTGAAAATTATATCAAATAATATTTTTTATACACAGCATCACCTGTGTTCATCTTAATGACTGCAACCTCAATTATCAGCCAATTCTAAATTACCTGTAATGTTAACACCTGATTGTGTGCTCGTTAATTAATGTTAATTTCCGGTCACAAAAATGTTCCTCTCAGCACCTGCAGGAAGTACACACTGTAAATTTAGTTGGATAGAAATATCTTCCACATAAAAAATCTCCAACTGTGGCTAGATACCCTATCTCACTTCCGACCCGATTGGTCTATAAATACAAATATCACGATCCAATTGACCAATAAAATAAGATCCAAGCGACTCTCAAAAACTTCTTGGTTATCTCCAAGGTATGAATATGAAGAATTACTACCAAATTATCCCAGGTGAGGGTCGTACACAGTGTTGATTTAGTGGCCTATTCACCACTGAAAAACACATTGAACTCTTCTGATTCTAAGATTGGAACAGTTCATTATAAATTTACAGGGGTGAAAGCCTGAAGTAAAATAATAAGTGGTGTAAGTCATTATTGCTGTATAAGAGCCGTCTTCATTTATAAGTTTGTCTAACATTCAAAATTATTGTTTCTGATTCGAAATTCCAATCTGATAAGATATTAATTTTGGAGACATAGGCTTATTTGCAAGCATGGGCTTATTTCATGCCAGGTATTTTATCATAACTTATTTAGTAAAGACATTTCTGACTCTGGTTCTATTAAGAAGTTTGTTTTGAACAAGGTACATTATAATACTTCAATAAAATAAATTAATATTAAGAAACGAAATAACAATTTTCACTGTGCAGCAAATTACATCCTTAAGAGATATTCAAAACATCCACATAATTTCACTGAAAATATGTCTGGGTATATTGTCCTGTATTCTTTTTTAAAACACCATTAAAATGTCGTAAATTTGTTGAAAATGTAATCTTTTATCCATTAAAAGAAAACGCACAATAGACTCCATTTTATCTGTAGCATTTAACTTGTCTACAATATGAAAAGATTTTCTATGGCTGAAGTAATTTTCACCAAAATCTCTTACGCATTTACATAAACAACTAGATCAGACAACATTTCTGACAACATCCTAAAAGCTTGTCAAGTGTTCTGTGACATAAGTTAGTTTTTTGCATCATTTAACACCTTCAATTTTCATTTTTAACCTTTTCATCCCTAAAGACATATTTGAACTCTTCTTAATCTATGTCTGGAATAGTCCATTATGAAATTTTAGGGGTGACTGAGTAAACAAATTGAACATGAATGTGCACAAGAATAACACAAAATCATTTTTAACATGAATTCTTTATAGCATGAAATTATTTGCTGACAGAATATGGAAAATCTTGAAACAGTATCTAATTTCTTCAAAAATGCATTACTCGATATATCTCTTTTATTTGATATCTGAATGGCGGTTTGTTCCATTGAAAAACTGCAATATAATCATTTCCAATCAGAATGGTTTTTGATTAATGAGAAATCGTGACTTAAACACAAAGATTGGTCAACTTCAGCTTTGTGCCTAAGATTGACAAATGTTGGAAAAGCAACAATAGTCAACTCAAATGACAATTAAATTTTTTTTTTCATTGATAAATCATCCGGAAAATGCTAAAATACTGAAAATTCCCCCCCCCTTCTTGTTTTATGTGTGGTTTTTTTTTGCATCCTATGAATGGCCGCAGCCATTTCAAAGATGTGATACTGGTTTAAAGATCTGAGTTCCCAGAGAAAAAATGCCAACCTACAGTCAGTACCTGTCAACAGCCCTATTATCGCAATGTCTGTTAAAAGTGGCGACAAACGATTATTCACATATGAGTGGTCAGACCAACAGCATCATACGATAATACTGTTGATGAAATACGAGCATATAAAAAAAAAATCAAATCCACTAGAGTGGAAAGCTGACAATCACCACGCGCCAATGGCCGCCAGATGTTGTCCAAGAGATAACGACACCTAGTGATCAATGCTCGGATTGTGATGTAAATACACACAAGCCTCTATCGTTTTGACAGAAAACATTAAAGTAATATTTCAACATTATACTCAGGTCACTTACAAGCTGTTCAAAGGTCACAGTAGATGATCGCATCTCGTGATTCGAAGGACATTTTGTTACCTTTTTGGTTATACCGATTTTTGATAATAGAGGGTGGGGCGTGTCAAAATATTTATTTTGTTTCTAAATTTAAATCAAAGAAAATTTCTGTTTTGTAATCATTGCAAACATCAAAGTAAAACATCAAATGTCAAACATCAGTAAAGACAAGAAATGTTTTTTTGTTCAAACTTTACACAAGGTTACTGAACCTTATGGTATTTTACTTGTAAAAATGTCATGACTTTTTTCATTAGGGAAAATGGTATTCTGCATTTTTCATTCAAACGTCTTCGTTATTCAATGTCATCATACATTTTACAAATGAAATTCACCGATATAAAGTATTTTTAAAGTTGACATATATGTACCCGTAAAATACATTGATGTCGCCAAGTTGAATGTATCTTGGCTAACAAAAGTAAATAATTTCAATTCAACAAATCTCATTGAAGACTCCATAAACATTTAAAAATAATTTAAATACAAGATTGCATCCGTTTCATTTTTCTCCAAATTTTTTTCCCTCTTTAACCAAAGGGAGTATTGCATCCGGATGCAATGACATTGTAAGTAATTTTGTTTGCATAATTACTAAATCTGATATCTTTTTGCATAATTTTCAGTTTTTGAATGGTATATATTGTCTTTGTATATTACAGAGTTATCTGCCCATGATCTTAAACATCGGTTATTATGTCGTGAGTTTGTATATTTTTTTTCTCTGAATGAAATGCAAAATCATGTTCACAAACATGTGATGTATCACTCAATACCTGTATCAAGAATGGCAGATAACTCCGTAATATAGTGAATATAATCTAATATAGTGAATGTATATTTCAAAGCTATTTTAGTTAATATTATACAGAATGGCTTTGAAATAGGAGACATGGTGTAACTTTCGACAGATGTACCTCCAGACTAGAGTACATCTTGAGATGTTTATCAAAACTGTCACCCTATAGGACCAGTTTCTCCTTACAACAAACCAAGGGCATTTTAAAAGTCACAGAAATTGATTCCCTCATATATCTTATGAAATGTTATCCCCTATCATCTTAGGCAGGAGTAAAACAACAGCACGTCTGTCTCTCCTTGTAAACACATTGAAATACTGGGTTAATGTCTATTTCGATAGTGCTCTCTTTCATAGCACAGGTTAAAAAAGAAATCGTCATATTAGATTTATTTTACATGAAAGTTTTCTAACTCTTCGAGCGTAAAAATGTTCATTTTAGAGTGCTTAGTAAGCCAAATCAGAGTAGAAACTCATCTACAATATGAAACTGAATTATTTAAATTTCTGTATGCTTCATTTTAAGAGTTGCATTTTCGGACGAATGCTTTTAAACTTAAACTGTTCTTTTTTATTACTACATGTATAATTCAGTCAACCGTGATATTTCATAATGAATATGCAGTTCCACTGAACGAAAATATGTTATAAGAATTTAAATGCGTAATGAATGATTATTTTTTTTTTTTTTTTTTTTTGTGTTTTATTAGTTTAACATCCTATTAACATTCAGGTCATGCAAGGACATGCCAGGTTTGCTGGTGGAGGAAAGCCTGAGTACCCGAAGAAAAACCACCCATCAGCAGTCAGTACCTGGCAACTGCCCCACATGGGATTCGACTCACCACCCAGAGATGAAGGGCTTGTGGTTAAATGTCGGGACATCTTAACCACTTGGCAACCATGGCCCCGGAGTGAATGAATGGTGAAAGAATTTACGTTTTATTGTCACTCAAACACACTTTATCGTCTTTTGTATTTTTTCATGTGGAAACAAATTTAAAATCTATTCTAGTTCTACGGATTTTTTTTATGCCATCAATGCAACAATGTGCTTTCCTGATACAGCATTAACAAACAGATCAGATTATATCGCTTTCACACCTTCGCTGAATTACCATACCGATAAGCTGAAATTGTTTTGCTTCCCCCGCTAACCTCCGGCTACATCATCGTTTTTATCATTATCTAGGTCGCCCTGACCTTATAATCATATACAAGATGGCAGACTGTATCAAAGGAAAGATTTCAGCCAGGTAAGTAGTAACGATCTGATATACCTGTATCGTCCTCGAGACATATGTCAGATAGGGATGTGATGAAGTAAAGAGATAGTCCTTTGAGTAGCGTTTTTACGATCAGTGACGGTAACAAGCTAAGATCATACATTTTTCTTCTTACACAGGGTATCACCTTTAGAACTGTTAGCTTACTGTAAAATAAATACTACTGATTTTTTTCTCTCTATGAATTTGATTATTTGATTAATACTTTGAATCAATTCAGCATTTCTTTCAGGGATAGGACAACTTAAGTTTCTTTTAATTTTATTTGACATCCTCATCAACAGCCAGAAATTCAAGGTTTTGTAGATAAGGGGAAAACCAGAGTACATGGCAAAAAATCACTGACCTATAGTCAATACCTGAACACAGCCCAACGCTGATTTTAGAGCTCCAAAATCAGAGGACTGATGGTAGAATGTCGGGCACCTTAACCACTTTTTTGGGGGGTTAAACATATATTATAGTGTTATAATATCATGTTGATATTTTTTTGTAAATGTATCTGAAGTGAAAAGTTTATGAAGCAAACACGATTTTTATTTTAGCTTATCAATTCTTACAGACCCTAAGGGCCATCAGACTGGACAATGACCACTTATAATACAGATATCATAGCTCCGGTCACTCCAGACCACTTCACGACTTAAGACCTGTGCTAGATGTCACCCGGTGCATACCTGGTCGCACTTGACCTGTAATTGAGGTCAACTTGCCACCAGGTAAAGTGCGTTATTAATAGATTAGGGATATATCTTGACAAGTGACCTTAGAGCTTCCTAAAGATGAATGGTAAGTATATATATGTATATAATTATCTGTAAAAGGATCTGAACGTCTAGAGCCCTTATTAAATGATGATCATTCTATTTTTATGCGATACGTACATGTGTGGTCCTAGCTTATTCATCAATAAAAAGTATATGTTCCATTAGAGGTTGAAAAACAGAAATTTTGTTTCAGGTAATGAGACATAATTTTCAAGGAATGTCCTGAATTTACGAGCCATATTATTTCCATTTTGTCTGAAGTAGTAAAGATTTTCATCACATTTTCTTTTCCAATATGTCCTTTAAAATTTGTAATTTTTTCCATAGAATTGTATCACAGTTTACCAAACTATATCAGTTAATACGAGAACATCAGATCTCAACACTTTTTCCTACTTATCACCAGACATCAGAAGAATTCGTGGAGCTCTAGATGTCACATCTCTGCATCTCACAGAGTTATCTCCCCTTGTGAGAATCTATTGATTGTTTTGATCATCATGTATTTGTGAGCATAACATAACTTTTTTTAATAGAAACCAATGTACTTTAACAGCAACCTGACAACGTAACAAGTTAATAACTACTTTCAAGAGCAGATAACTCAATAATATATGACAGAACATCTAAAGATCACAGGTGTGGTAATTGTCAGATGGATCAAATTTATCGAGTAAAAAAATTTGAACTTACCACCTCATGGTTGACTTGGGGAACACACGATGTCATCACCTGTAACACACAAAGGTACAAACATAAGTAAACATAAATAAAAACATAAATAAATATAGGTAATCATAAGTTAATTAACATAATCGCTTCAAAGACAAAAGAACTTTGTTCAGTTTTACGACACAGCAACAATCAGGTTCATGTAAGTACATGGCAGGTTTGATGGAGGAAAACCAGAGTACCTGGAGAAAAACCATCGACCAATGGTCAGTACCTGGCAACTGTCCCACATGGGTTTCAAACTTGTGACCCAGAGGTGGAGGGCTTGTGGTAAGATGTTGACAAGACAGACATGGGAAAGACTTCATGTTTTGTATTTCATGGCGGGGGCAAATTATAAATAACAAAAATTAAATTTGGCAGCAAAAAGACAAAGATAGACTTGTCAGATATTCAACCTAAACAAAACGAAAATAACCTTGTTAACACAAACAGCAGAAAAATCTTGTAGCCATAATTACTGTCAGATGTTAACGAGATACAATTATATAACTGTCACCTCTCATAAATAACACTCAAGGTCAAATCTTGGAGGTCGTTACCAAGGCGATGCACATTTTCTTGTAGCAACAACAGAATATAACTTCAGCTATAAACCTGTAGCTAGATAGGCAGACATTCTTGTGAGAGATTCTTCTCTGAAGAGGACAGTAAATATCTGGTTTAAAAACTCTTTTTCTTCTTTTTTTTCCACCGAGTTCTCAAAATTTTATTTGTGCTTTAAGATATTTATTTGATTCTTTCAAGTTTACCATTGGAGAAGATCAGCTGCCATATTATGCAATACAAACTGTATTTAGATCCTTTTCATTGATAGACATGTTATTACTTCTAACTGAAATATTAATGTCATCGTGGAATTCAAAATAATCTAACAACGCCACTTGAAACTGAAAATAATACACATTCAAAAAAATTATTATCGTACTAAACAAACAAAATAAATATCATTACATAATTGACACCCTTATTTCTAATTCAGGTAAAAATTTTATAGTGCTTTCCATCAATAGACTGGAATCAACAACTGTTTTTACTGTAAATAAACACTGCACAGCTAGTAAACATTTGTGATAATTAGCATATGAATTTGCCTAATATTGCAATGCAGAAGGGAGTAGGCTGCTTCTTTATATGTCAACACTTGTGTGGAGATTTTTGTCCTGATTTGACAGCCTGCTGTCACTGTAAGGAAGATTTACTCAGTAAAACATGTCTGGGGGAATGACTCCAGGCATGTGCTGAATACTAAAAGCCAGTAAGTGTTTTGAAACATTTTAATAATGTACAACCTACATAATTATTGTATCTCTTACCACTGTCACTTGAATGTTTTACACCAATGTAGAATACTATATATGTGCTTCAATAGTAATTTTGATAGTATTTAAGGTCTTCAGGATAAAATGGATATTCCTATGCATATGTAGGAGCATTTTGAATGTAAGATTGGAACTTCTCTGTAAAAAAAATATTATATAAATGCAAGAGTTCAGCAACATGAACTTAAATTGCTTATTTCAAGATGTGGTCTTACAATCAGGTAATTGCATGGGCTTATAACCAGACATGCGCTTATTACCAGACATGGGCTTATAGCCAGACATTGGCTTATTACCAGACATGGGCTTATAACCAGACATGGGCTTATTACCAGACATGGGCGTATAACCAGACAAGGGATTATTATCAGGCATGGGCTTATTACCAGATTACCAGATATGGGCTTATTGCAAGACATGGGCTTATAACCAGACATGGGCTTATTACCAGACATGGGCTTATTACTAGACATGGGCTTTTTACCAGACATGGACTTATTACTAGACATAGTCTTATTACCAGACATGGGCTTATAACCAGACAAGGGATTATTATCAGGCATGGGCTTATTACCAGATATGGGCTTATTGCCAGACATGGGCTTATTGCAAGACATGGGCTTATAACCAGACATGGGCTTGTTACCAGGCATGGGCTTATTACCAGACATAGTCTTATTACCAGACATTGGCTTATTGCCAGACATGCGCTTATTGCCAGACATGGGCTTATAACCAGACAAGGGATTATTATCAGGCATGGGCTTATTACCAGATATGGGCTTATTGCCAGACATGGGCTTATTGCAAGACATGGGCTTATAACCAGACATTGGCTCATTACCAGACATGGGCTTATTACCAGGCATTGGCTTATTTCCAGACATAGTCTTATTACCAGACATGGGCTTATTACCAGGCATGGGCTTATTGCCAGAATTGGCTTATCAGCAAATCTTTGAGCAGTAGTCTGCAGATGAATGTGCAATGATAACAACATTATCTAAATTGTATTACTTCACAGCTAAATGCTTTTTGGCTTTATTGAAAGTAATGATGTCTATTTTTTTACAAAAGGAACTCATAAAGGTATGCAGATCATGAAATTGTCGTAAACGTCGTAGTAAAACCCTCATAAACAGGCAGGTAATTTCCCTATAATGTATTCTATGGTACAGTCAATTATTTTCAAACGGTTCATAAAAGGTACTCATTTCATTAAGACTCTCTTCCTTTCCGCTGATTTATGTGTAGACAGAATTATCTGAACACTGTAGCTCTGTTTATATCTTGTGGTGTTGTAGCCATTTTTATGCAACACATATTACAGCCAGTGTGAAATAACGATTATGCAGGAATGCAGCTTGCAGAGAGTGATTTTCACATAGTTGTTTTTTTTTGGTTTCTTCGGTCTAAAAGGCAAAGAATTTAAGTAACCTTTATGTACACGCCCTGCTTTTTCAAAAGATCTGAATTACATATCAGAGACTTCACTTTAAATACTTATGTGGTTCCATTTCAACATTGCAATGATGCTTTTATCCCTTTAAGTGAAAGTACTGTGGTCCAACATTACAGGATGAGAGTGCCCATTATAAAAACTTAGGTGAAACAGGGTAAGTGTTTGCATGTTCCACATGAAAACCACTTGAAGCACTTGTAGTAATAAAATTACAAATATTATATAATATTTTGGGAGTGTGCTGGCAACAGACACCACTTGTGAGGCAGAATTTTTCTACCATGATTTTCTCCTAGCCTTGCAAAACCACTAACTTGTCTAGGTATCACCATTTTTCATTTTCGAAAAGTAAAACCTGTCACAAATGGATTTGAAAGACATTTCTATAAAAAGAGACTTGTACTACAAACAAAATCTGTTGAAAAGCAGTAGTTTCCTGCAAATACATCAATATGTAATTATATGAAGGGGTGAGGGGGAGGAGGTGGGAGGAGAAGAAATTTACATGTTACATTGACTCATATTTTTTTACATCAATTATACATGAACCAATATCAATGCCATAATTCACACGCTTAAAACTTTACGTTGAGATATTTTTCATAATGAACATCTATTCATGGCAAATTGGGGTCAACATATGCATTTTAATTTCGTAAACACGAGTCTTGATGATGCCTTATTGAAATGCTGAACTATTTGGAATGCACGAAACATAAAAAAAAGATACAAAGATACATTAATGAGCATAATGTTCTAGATCAAGATTCTACATTTAGGTAAAAACGTGTTAAGTTACAACATTGCATGGGTATGAATCGGAAGATAAATGACAGGGGATCACTTAAAACTACCATCAGGGCAAGTAAACAAACTCACCATCTCGTATATATATGAGGATAATCCAGGTAAACATTCAACAAAATCTCACTACTTTACATAACAGTGAAGAACTGATCCCACCAGTGTAAATTTTCACATCCTTTGGAATGCTTATTACAAATCTCGGAAAAACTTCACAGAATTCCGTGTTTGTTCCGATTCGGAATACACCACAAGTGGAAAAAACTCCAGAAAATCTACAGTTATCTTGTTATATGTACAAAGGTTCGCAGGTGAGAAAAACAAACTGCATCACAGATGTCAAAATCCAGGTAAACTAAGGCTGCAGATCTGATACACAAGATCTAGATACACTGGCCGTCTGCTCACAGGCTGTGTGTGTATAAACTCTCTCTAGGCCAAGAGAGAGAAAGTTTGTATACAAGGATTATATAAACACTTTGTATTGGCGAGCATTTTGTGGGGGCGAAAAACCTAGTGCTTTAAACTTCACTGAAGCATGAACTACTAGATTTACATATATTTACGATTTAGTTTATCATTTCTTATCTACTTTTATCGGCTGTAAACATTCCTACACCAACTCTTCTTCAATTTGCATCTGATTTGGATGAGAGTTTGCTCAACAATTTGACTCTATCTCTCTACATAAAGTCTCTTTTCTTTTTTTAATTTAAGAATAAGTGTTAGAGATATGCTAACCCCCATATTTCTCCAGTATAACTGAAAAAGACTGCTTTCTATTAAATAAATTTTTAACATTAAATTTCCTGTTTTTTATAAATATGCCAGCTAATCAATCAATAGCGAATTTCTCTTGTACAAATATAATCTAATTGTCCATCAATAAGCGCATACTAACTTAAAATATGATTTAACACTAGTTAATAAATTTGAGGCTTTGAGGACCACTTTTCATTTCATAAAACTAAATTAAAATGTCTGACTGTTCGAAACTTGCGGGTTTAAAACTGAAGATATCAAAAGTAGATAGGGAGGCTTGAGTTCATACTACAATCAAGGTCATTCAAGGACAAGATGGAGGAAAGCCAGAGTTCCCAGCAAAAAATCACTGACCTATGGCCACGTACTACTTCACATGGGCTCACAATTAACCATGAGGTGGGGGCTAAGTGGTAATATGTCAGAACACCTTTACTATTTGAGTGATATCGGCCCACAAATAGGTACATTTTATCAGAACGAGCTTGCTTATTATACTAAAACCTCCATCTTTATATACCAGAGGCCCGATATCTATACACCCTATGTTTCAGAGATAACTAGATGATAATTCACACTAGGCCCAGCCAAAGTCTTCTACCAAAACCAGCGCTCGAACATAAGACTGTAATCGTTCAGATTTTTGGAACAATATCAAAATATTGTTTGATATTTATAAAGATAATTTATATTCCTTCTTCTATGTATCTCTTTTGCTGTAATATGTTACCGAGCTCGGAAATTCTCATCTTTGTATATAGTTCCCATCAATCTCTTAAGAAAAAGTGGTGTTACATACGGAGTTCATTCAGGGATTATTACCGTTGCCATGGTAACAAGTGTTTTACAGGTGCTGGGAGGTTGGTACCAGAAATAGATGCGGATGCAGTACAGAAGAATTATATATATATCGGAATGCATCATCAGAATGGAATCCCTGTGACCTTGAACTGACTTTTAATCTGTACAACCTCGATATCATTCATAGTTTTTCAATAGGGGCGGCCATTATAAAATCCTAAAAAATCATATATTATTCAAAGGTGGAAATGCAAACAATTTCTTTATTCTATGATAGGAAATTGTGGGTAGGTGGCAATTGTAACAGCCATGTTGTCTTTCGAAAATAACGATCAGCTTGATTAGCTTTTGTTTTCACAATAACTCTGAGTTTGAAGTTCAATGTTCCACTTCTAAGTGGAGATAATTTAGTATGAATGTCTTTCAAGGGTAAATTTGACTTGAATGTCCAAAAGAATTGTTGGACTTTTGCTAGTAAAGGCAGAATATTTCATCACTTATTTACTGAATAAAGATAAAATATGTTTGAATCAATGTAACATGTTCTGATAAAGTTTAAGACAAAAATTTGTTTTCTTATGATTTGCAAATGAGAAATCCTAAAATATGGTAAGAGGAAGCAAAACATTTGATATTCAGAAATTTTTTTTCCAAACATCTTCACTAGAATATGGCAGACTCATGCAGATACATAATTTCTTTAAACCTTAAAAATTTTAATCGCAAATACACAAAAAAATTTCTGCATCATCAAAATTTTTATGCAAAAAAGGAGCCAACCTGTTGAGATATTTCTTAAAAATATACCCGGAAAAAATTCAGACAATTCATCGGCCTCCATTCAAAATGAAATGTAGCAATATATCCTACAATCTGTTTCGTGGTGTTTAGTATTCATATCCACGAGCTGGCAGGTTCATTAATAGTCTTATCAACCTCATTTTAACGATGAGAATCAGTTAGGTTCTTTATCTGACTGCCATTCAAAAGTCTATAATGTAGACCATCTACGATAATACGACCAAAAAAGTTACTCATTTACACATTATCACCATCATGATAAAAAGATCTGAATTTTGTGCATTCACAGCAAATAATATAATTTGTAGATTAATGCTATGAAAAGTAAAAATGTGTGATCCATTTCCGACATTTTCCGTGTGTTATCCAAATTAAAAAACGTCTTTATGACATATTTTGGTGTTACGTGTGAATATGTTGATTCCGAGATATAAATGATAGAGATAAATTAAGTTTACCATCGATTAATTAATACCATATTCCTTTGATAATTGATCTCACAAAAATCAAAACACTATCAGATATTTTAAAATTACAATCCCATGAAAAATAGAACTTTACTGACGATAAAAAATATTTTACACTCATCATTTTGGTGCGTATCTTAAAAAACGTATTTAGATTCAAAAATTAGAAGCCATGGTGGCCATCTTGGATAATTGACCCAGAAATTAAAGACGTCTGTAATAAATATATGCCATTGCCTCCATAAGAACTCAACAAGTGATAGGATGGGACAGGACGTTTAGGGACGGATGGGACAGGACGTTTAGGGACGGATGGGACAGGACGTTTAGGGACGGATGGGACAGGACGTTTAGGGACGGATGTGGACAACACTAATTGAGGCACAAAAAAGGATTTTGTAAAATGAAGTCTATTAGTTGTGTGTGGTTTATGCATGGGCAATATATCTTTTACGATATTTAGTCAGAAATCAGCCAAGTTTAAATGAACCATGATGTGGGGTACACATAGTGCATCAAAACCTGTAATTACTGTCAAAACATGATCTGCTCTATTTAACGAATCGCCCGACCTACTGTAAAAAATCTCGGCGAATATGTTAATAGGTAAATGAGAGAATCTTTAAATATTTCCAAACTCCAGGTGTTTCACATTCGTTTTCATAATGACCCACATACCGACAATTTTATTCAAATTTTAACAACTCCAGGCTCATCCTTACTGGGAGATCTAAGGTTATTGCATATATTAAAAGCTAGAGGTCAAAGGTCATTTGTTACAAAATATGAGATGAAATATCATTCAGTCCCCATCAAAGTAGAAGTCATCAACTTCTATTACAACACATGTTTATAAAATGTGATACAAAACTGGAGATATATTGGCATATAATGCAAACATACACATTTTAATGTTATAATAGCGCTAATTTTGCCCCAGAAGTGCTACATTAGTGTCCATGTGGGTGGAAAATTAATTAATATCAACAGTTTATACTTTTTTTTTTCAACAAAAATATTTGTGTGATTTTGTGAGGTCATATGTACTGCTAAAGGGCAAACGATCAAAAGATTTCCTTCTCTTTCTGTCAATTTCATGTATTCAAAGCCAGTAATTAGTTTCACCTAGGTTGTATATTTCACCTATAGCTATACAAACTACCACGTACATTATCAAAATTCATTATCCCCTCTGATATTCATAACTGAATATATTTCTTTGAGTGTAATTCACACTTACAGGTAATTCTGACATTATACATTGCATGTTGAACTTGAAGACTATAAATAATCTTCTACTCTATTTCATACCAGCGTTTATACAAAACTAATTAATTTCATAGTTAGTAATACGGATTTAACAATGAAGCATTTTAAATGCACAAAACATGGTCATGCTCATATAAAATAAATCGCCTTCCAGTTGTAACGTGGCATCAATAAATATTTAAATTAATTCTATTAATGCACGAGTATTACGCAATGAAATTTCTAAGCTAACATTTGCTCATTTTATATAACACTTAAATGTTTTTTTAAGTACTTAAATATCATTTTAAAAGGATGCAAACAGCATCCCTAATTGTCCACTTGAGTGCACTAATGGTAATTGCAAGCTGATTCAGTAGTTGAATGGTTTCAAGTATATGGGTAGGGGATTGAAAGAGGACTTAGTTTGCGATTTCATTAGGCTCCTCTGCCTCCCCCAGGACTTTAAGGTGGAGATATGGTGTTCCCCAAACAAAAACCATCAATCTACAGTCTACCAATAAACATGTATTTCAGAATCTGACAATTGGTGGGTAGGGGGAGGGTGGTGATGGGTGTGGCAGGAGGGGGCGGGGGGGGGGGGGGGGGGGGGGGGGGGGCCGGAGATAGAGAACAGATTGGTGAGGGAGGGTGGCAAAGAAGGGATGAAAAGGGTTGGGGTGGTAGAGATTGAGTGGTTTCCCCCCCCCCCCCCATATATATCAAGGAGGGATTTGAAGTGGTAACTGGCAGGGAAGAATGGAGTTAAAGGAAGTAAGTAATATATAAATATATTTTGCACTGCATATGCACATGGCTGCAGTAGAATCAAGCACTGTTAATGTTCTATATACAGATGGGTGTGGTCTAGTTAGACTGATGTCCTAGATCAACTTTAGTACTGGTGACCTCACATCAGCAACATTACCACTCAGACTGCATCTATCACAGGGCTAATGCAGGCTAGGAGACACATATGGACCCATATAATCTAGGTCTATAGGGGAGGGGGAGGAAGGGCGATGCATGGACATAATCAATCATTAAAATCTTCAAATCACTTAAATGAAGTGTTTTGGGATTTGAGAGAAAATTGATGGTAAAGGAGGATTAAAATGTTAGGCTCCATATGGGAAATATCATTTATTTATTTATTTTTTATGAATTATTCTGATTTTTTCTCTATGGACATCAATTGAAAAATTGTAATTTAAGTCAAATTAATAAAAAATAAATTTACAACCTGAAAAATTTCCTTATTTTAAATTGATAATTATAAAATAATCTTAATAATTGATGCCATCAACATTTAATCTCCTAATGGAGCCCCCTATTGAGTTTGTTATGGCTGAAATAGTACTAAGTATGTTCTAAGGACTATCTGTCTAGGGGGAGGGGGATCTCCAAGAGGGGAGGGAGGACCTTATCACATCTGGTAGCTATTTGTACTAATTTTCTGGTAGTCACATACTGAACCCATCTGCTCCCTCCTACAGTCTGTGACCCCCCCCCCTCCCCTATCCTAAACTCCCTCTCCCCTCTTGCTTGTGGCCCATACTACAGATACATGTACATGTATAATTTTTTTTAGATTTGTAAAAGATATTGCAATATATCTATATGTCGGTATCAGGTGACCATGTATATTTCAGAAGAAAACATGATCCAATGAAATGTATTACAACAACCAACAATCTTGACCCATTTCAAAGCGCATCATCTAAATTAACATCTTGATGGTGTTAATTTCAGGAAATGTACAATGCAAGTACATATGATTATAAATTGTATTGCAATTTGAACACCCCCCCCCCTAACTTTCCACTACATAACAATATTACATGTACAAACAAGCATGAATTCACTGTGCTATTTCCATATAAATATGTCCTCTAATGTTATACTACAATACCTAAGGAAAATGTACACATCTGTGCTTCTTCTTAAATGTAGATTGTAAAACTTGAATATGTATATATCTTTATATATAACTCACCTGAAATTATACACTACATACCTATCCATACTTTTATATCCTTAGAACGAGAGAAGTGAAGGAAATGTTTACATATGGTACCACGTACTTACACACCACTAGTACAGGTCAATATTAGCCCGCACGGAAAATATAGGCCGACATAAAAAACATGTACCGTCATATATTGATTATTAATTAATCAATTCACACCTACACATTCTAACCCTGTACAGGTATATGCACAGGTAAAAACAACTGTTTTAAATGCCTACCTTGGCAGCTTACAAATATATCCCAATATGAAAGTATGAAAAGTATACACACACATACAGAATATTTGTCCAAACTTTCAATATTTACAAAACATTCAAAAGTATAGGTCGGTATTTTGATAAGAATGTCAGTTACTTGTTGAAAACAATCTGTCAATGATATTCACAGGTAAAACAAATGATATAAATACCTACCTGACATGAGATCAAAATCCCAAAAACGTTTGCTCATGCAGGTATAGGTATAACAAAGTTTCATATACGATAAAGTAAGAATTCCTTGTAAGGGGAAACAACTTCTCTCTTATTAATAAACATTCCGAAGTCTATATATTTTCACCAGAAATGTCATTCATCTATGATTAACACCACAAGCTGTCAATATACATACAGTACTATGTATATGGACCTATAGTAATTACCATGTATTATTATAAGCAGTGTGACTGACCTAGATTTCGAGTAGAGAGAGAAAGTCACTGTGGTGCCAGCGGTGGGATAGCAGGACACTTCCTGCTGGTCTCACATTATGGCTAAACACAATCAATATTTAATTGAAAGAGAACTTTATAAATTACAGGGTAATGACCACAGATGTTTGTGGAGACAAAGTCAGCTTACTATCAATACACCTTTACCAGACATAAAGCAAATCTCAGCTTTTTATAACCAGAACTTTTCAGAAATACTGTAATGTTGTTTTTTATTTCAAATTTTCATACTGCAGGCTTGCATGCTCCTCCATGTGTATGTTATAATACTTGACCTCTTCAGCATTTTCTATCAATGTTAGGAGTAAGATATAATTACTTTAGCAATAATTATTATCGTAATACCTATATATATGACACCCCTCCCCTCACCCCCACCCCACCAATTTTTTAATATTAAGACATCAAAAGTTAATATCTATGATAAATAAATAAGATATATATCAAGCTGGTAATATTAGCAAATGTAAACATTAATGTGTTTCGTTTTTCTTATTAATTATATATATTTATTTATTTCAAACATCTTATATTTAGATTAAGCTAACCAGCCATGTACAGCTTAGTGTAAACTGCTATTATAGTGGACCTAGTATGTGTCTGTTATCTCAGTATGGTGCGACCTAATGATGTGAAAAAGTGAGATAATCACTTATTGTAAGGCACCGAAAAAATGTGTCCCTTATGTAATCCACAACAAAATAACTGTAAACACCTTCAAAGGACACACATATATATATAACATATTTTTTATATTCACAATATTAGGGGGGAAATAAATTTTTGTACTTTAGGTACATGTATTTTAATTCTGCTGAGAAAAATCTTATCAACAACTTTGGGTCTTGTTATCGACCAGTACATTAAAGATGCTCCACTGATTCCAAATGGTATTTTTTCACTATCAAAAGCAGGAGCAGACGATTTAGTATTTTTCTTCAGATACAAAATTTACTTACTTTACACCATTACCACCATTGAAAAGTTTGAGCTTCTAACTTTAATTAATTCAAGTTAAAAATATGAAAAATAACTAATTGCATCCCGAAAAAATTCCGTGGCACTATATTCTATATGGAATGAAGAACTGATTGCGCATGAATCACAGGCGAAATAAATTATCTTATATTATTTTGTGTGTTAATTAGGCATATATATACACGATTAAACACCAAATATTGTTCAAATGATGAATATCATTTATACTCTGTCAGCAGTGGAGCATCTTTAAGAATTCAACTTTGCTATTAATTAGGACTGGTATTACCAGACAGGTTCTAATTTTTCTAATTATCATTCCGTATAATTATGATTTATAATTGACCTGTCAGCTATATGTTAGAAATACAAATGTAGACTAACTCCTGAGACATAAACCCCTCGCTATCGATGACCTTTTTATACTCGATTTAATTCATCACACACTGTGTCACTTGAGGAGTAAAATGAATACAAAGTAAATCAAATCTAACGATGTAAACATAATATAGGTACTTAATTAAATCAACTTTAATGAATCTCCACAAACATGGTTAAATAATGTCTCATATTTTAATTTATTTTTTATTTTTTTAAAAATCTGCATTGAATTCTAGCCTTTCATAAATATCTAAGCTACATGTATATAACGTATTTGTTCAATTTTTTTTATCAATTTGAACAAATCTCAATAAAAATGGTTAAATAAGATCTCTCATTAAATCATTTGTTCAATTTTTTCTATTTGGAAAAAAGTCCTTCGATGACATAATTCTACAAATAAATTATTTTGCCAGCAGTGATGATATAATACAGATGGGTTCTTTCTGAGGTATTACCTCATGTGTCTGCAAAATAGACCGTTCATACCATCTCATTCCGTATGTACGAGACGTAATTGCACACTTACGCCTACCATATGCCTATGAACGTCTCCGATAGCCTTTCTTCAATGAATATATCCACTGCATTTAAATTTTATCACTATTCCGAATCAGCATCAATGGCTTATATTTACATATTTTGCCCCCGTAAATCATAAATAGGTTCAAACATGACACAAAAATTTAGGCTGCAGGTAACATTTTTTTTGTTTCTTATAAAAAAAATTCAAAATCATCGCTAAGTCATGGTTTAAATCATTTTTGTTTTAAAGTTCTCAAAATGCAGATTATGAATTAAATCAAACCACATACATATGACGAAATATTTTACATAACATGTACATTTCAACACAGGCTCAATATTCAGATTTAAAAGATACCTGATAAACAGAATTTTTTTGGTAAAGCCTCAATCAGAAATGGCTAATGTGTATTGGTATATGGTAATTAAACGACGTGCCCCAAGGGGACGTGTTTGCATGATTGGCTGGTTTAAAAAGGTTATGTAACGTCGTCATGGTGAAACAGGTGGGCTGATGTAATAGGCCATGAACGTCGATTACAGGTATGATAACATTTCACCTGCGGCATGTATCCTAATTAACGAGTTTCCTATCAAACCGAGGACCATGCAAAGTTCTGTCAATTATTCGACAGGCGGTCAATGAAGTAGATCTAATTTTATTCACAGAAATCTGATGTTTTTCTTTTTTTCTTTTTAACAATGATGTAATTTGAAATAATAACTCCGTGTGGCAATCAATTCGCCATATTATGTTTAGGTAGAATATCTCCTCCGTTACCAAAGAGTTTAAAAGATATATGAATGGCCAAATGATTTATGTATGTTTGTGTGTGAATTTTATTCTTCACATAAACTACATTTGGTCTCATATTTTTCAGAATTCACATTTATGAAGAGATTGGAGATTTTGCTCTTGATACTCTCACCTTTGAAACCAGATGCATCCTGGGCAAGAAATGACAAACAAATGCTTTTGCCTCCAAATTGGGACTCATTGCGATTGGAAGCCACACTATAAGCTCCACCCCTTTCCCAATATCACAGCCAAACCAAGCAAATATTTCAGAATGTGGGCGACTGCAGTGGTTTGAAAATACAAAATGTATAATTGAATAATATTTTATACCATGGTGTTATTATGTGACACTAAAAGACAATTTGTGTTGACATTATATTCTAAAATAGTCACAGCAGAATAACAAGTCTGACATTTTTTATGATCTATGTATAAAACAGTTCCTGCTATTATATTACAGTCTCCTGCAAAAACCACAATGACAATTTGCATACTTTTCACTTAAGGAGGCTCGCACCATTTCCCACCTATCAGCTGTTATGGCCTACATTAAAGTTTGTTTTTTTGGGTAATTTCAGATTTAATGTCAGCATTCAGACTTAACATACTATCAATTTGATAAAGCTTTTTCTGAAATTATACCGAATCACCAGACATTTTAAACACTTTTTTGCTTAATTTTGAATTTTAATATAGGCAGTTATGTTTAATATATATTTTTACCCTTAGAAAGCTTAACCATATTCTCCCTATTCAACTTATTCATAATGCATTTTAATATTTTTTCTATCACACTTGATGTTAGACATTATATTTCATATGACTTTTCACTTAAGGAGACTCACACCATTTACATCATGTGCAAATCTATCAATTTGATTGCAGCATCAATATTAACTCATTTACCCCAAAAGACACATTTAGACTCTTCCGAATCAAAGACTAGCTCAGTCCATTATGAAATTACAGGGGTGAAAGGTTTAACTGAACAACTTCTCTGAATACCATCCCCCACACCTTTATTTAGATAGGACTAAAAACAACAGGAACATTCCTGTCAGTTAACACTAGTGCTCCTGATGATGGTGAGGACTGCTGTAGGATATCAAACCAGCAGTCTTCTGCAGACACCCTCTTTATCCTGGATGTCTATATCTCCTCATTTTTCATCCTTCTATATCCTGGACAGCTAGTTTCTTCTATCTATCTCTCCATTTTTCATCCATCTCTGTTCCCACTGATAAAGGTGTACAGGTGCCCACATAACCATATTTCATAGTGCTTAATACTAACATCCTGTTCTTCTCTGCCTAGTGTTGCATCCCCCCCACCCCCCTACCCCACCATAAACCTGCTCCTTTCCCACTAACTTGTAAATGCAGATTTATCCCCAATTCCTATCCATATAACTCCAGACTTGTGCATATCAACTGGATACATATAAAAGGGAAAACAAATATAGGTCACAGTCACCTAATTGTCACAGGAATCTGAAAATTCTAGAGATGAAGATGTTAATTTCACCACAAATGAAAGCAGCATTTGAAAATTGTGTCGAACACTTAAAACCGCAATTTTCAGAGAGATGGACATCAGAAATTGCAAATACAAATGGCTTGTGGATTCTTGGCAACTTAAAAAGGTTTAGAATCATGCATACATAGCATATGTGTTTTTAAGAAAACCATGGTAACATGATTCATAAATCCCCCAGTATTCCCAACCAGCTGAAAAAACCTGGGGTGTTTATATAGGATAAACATCACAGTTATCAAAATTTGAACTTTGTCCAAAACCTTCTAGATATTGTTATCACTGTTAGAAAAAATTTCTGACTGATTAACTGCTACCATGCAGGTATATCGTCCTACCCCTCCCCCACCCCCAGGGGGCAGCCTCTCTTGACCCCAAATGTAACATGGCACCACTAGGGCTAGGGGTAGTTCTGTCGACTAAATCATCCTAAAGTACGAACTATGATTTATTCATTTTTTGGTAAAAAACTTTTTTTACAACAAGTGAATGAAAAGATTTGTTCGCCATGACAACAAACAGAAGTTGGTTCTCCTCATGAAGGAGCTGCAAGGAATGAGACGTAGAACAGTGACTCTCGATCTCAATTAAACGAAAACAAAGCGTTACTGAAGAGTTTTTGTATCAAAATGCATTGGAGATGAAATTGAAGAAGATGGCAACAATTTCGGAAATGGATTTTGAGATTCCTGACAAGCATGAAGAAAACCTTACCTATTTTGTGTTCCAGCAAAGTCGACCAGTGAGATGCTTTGGTCTGATTTACTGCCGAATTGATGTCTGATGTTGCCTTGGAAACGCTCCAAGTTAGTGTCAGAATGAGGGGGTGAAGGATAAGGGGAGTCAGTGTGTGTTAGATACCTGAATCAGGAACAAGGAATCTTGTCCATAAATCTATCAGGGGCAGGTAACTCTGTAATCAATATGTCAAGGGGAGACAACTTTAGAATAAATAAGTGGGAGGAAACAACTTTTATGAGCAATCTATCAAGGGGAGATAATAAAAGAATCAATAGATCAAAGGAAAATGACTTGTGAGGTGAAAGACAGACAAATAAAGAATTGAAACTCTAAGGGGAGACAACTCTTTCCATAGAAGAATTTCCAAGTTTATCTGGAAAGGCAAACACCAATGCCAGTATGAAATAGATTTATTTCAACATATTTGAATGAGATATTGCTAAAGATATACAAGATCTGAACCCTGTGGTCATGACAATATGATGGACATCGGACATCACTTTACATAAATCTTAATTCATATAAAGGCTAATAGTAAGATTGACAACAGCAAATTCTGGTAATCTAGGTTCATTCATGGCTGAAGTGGTCTACATATATCACTCCTTTGAGGAAATAAAAGATTTCTGGATAAGAGATAGATGGTTCAACAGCTGAACTAGCCATACAATATGTACTGTGTATCCCATATATATCTTCTCAAGGTGTGTACTGATGTATGTATCTCTTCCAACAAACCCAAAGGCCAGATACAGGATCCATACAGATGGCAAAAACTATGAGTTACAAGCTGGGCTGGTTCTGAGGGCTGAAAGGTTCTCTACAGAAACTCCACATGAAAGAGTGTACTTTAAGGACTGCTTACATGTTGGAAGTCAATCAGAGATAAATCATAAAATGTGGAAAGTCACAGTCATAACTCAAAACCCTTTATACTTTGAAATAAGGGATAATTTTTTTCGTCTGCATCTTGCAGAGTTATCTGCCCTTGTGGATAGGTATCATCATTGTGATGTAGTGCTTTTTCTGAGTAAAAATCATGTTTCTTCTTTCTATTATGACGGTACTACCTGCAAGGGCAGACTATTATGACGGTACTACCTGCAAGGGCAGATAACTCTGAAATATGCAAATGCGGAATAGAACCTTATTAGGTTTGATAGCTTACAACATTGATGCTGAGAGAGGTTGAAGATCAATTACCTAGCCTAAAAAACAAAACTATTTTTTTTCCAAAATCTCTTCTATTTAATGGATGTTTTGTTCATGCAAGATACCTCAATAATATAAATTCTTAATCAAATAACCATTGTTTGCATATTCCAACATTTTTTGAGGCCTAAAATCTTCAAAATTTTACGATGAATACCATGTGAACTGAATGAAAGAATTTTTTCACATCAGCCCAAAATAGCCCCACTTCCTACCATCATTAGGAATGTATACATATTTCCTAGCAATTAAGAATCAAAAGGAACCTAGATGGGAAAACTCTTTAGTGGACTTCGAGACTCCATAATCCAGCAATAATAACATACACAGAAAAACAGTACAAATCAGAGAGAAATTGCTACACACTTTGTGTGCATAGCTAAACTCATAACATCTAATAGATTCTGTATAATACTCCACTGTTTAGGTTTGAATCCTTGCCAACCAGGTCAGGTCATTATTTTCACATACAGAATATAAACTGTATAATCCAGCAACCTGTCTATAATGGAACCTGCCTATTTTCAACAATCATATTTCACTTAAAATTTACAATCGAGCAGTACTGAAGAGTTCGGAAAAATGTTTGAATTTTCAATGTTTTTCTGAAGAAAATTTAAACTTTGTGATGACACACAAGTTTGTGAGCGTAACGTACATCGTACATAACATTTCTGAGAAAGCAATGTGAATTTCGTTCACAATTTAATGACATTATAATGTTGACAAACCCACAAGGGAAGTAATTCTGCAATTTGCAAATATGGAATACCTAGAGACACGAAAATCTACAATTGAGGACTTTTCATAGGTATTTGCAAGTTGATCTGAAGGAAACCAAAACTTTTTAGTATACCAGTCATCATATATTAGTCTTTTGAATGGATGCAATTTATGTTTAATCTGTTCAAGGTTTAAGGTCATGACCTTGAATCAACTTACCACAGTGTAATCTCGATTCTCCACAAGGTCAGGTGACCTTCGTTGAGGCACAATACAACTATGACAGAGGCGGGAAAAATCCTTCATGTTGTTGATAACGATAAATCCTTGAAACTTCTCACAAGAAAATTAGAATTTTCACTTTTACTAATCCACTTTTTGTACGAGTCATAATTCCCTGAATTTGTGCAGAATTCATCTGAAGTTTCATGAATAGAACTTGTGATCACTTCCGATAATCTGCTTGTTACAGGTTTGAATATTATGTAAGACAAAAAATCACAATGACTTCTATAGGACTAAAATAGTATTCCAATGGGAAAACTCGAGACACCAGGTCATATCGTCAGAAAGCTGAGCTAGCTAATGTTCTATGCAAGATAAAAATTCCTTTTTATATTACAAACACACAATATAGACATGTGTTTTTGCGAATAATCCTTTGTTGTCGTGGGTTACTAACGAATCCATTTAAAACAACCCAGATGGCCCTCTGGTGGCCGCGGAATCTTCTGACATATCACAATGTAGATTTCAAACAGAGTCAAATTATTTTCCTGTACAATTCCTGAATTTATTTTTCGAGTGCCTGCGCCTTGAGAAGTAGCATCTTTCCTCTGGTTACAGGAGTACAAGCTATAACTATAAAGTTTGCTGTAGACACTGATGTAGTTTTAATCTCTCGTAGTCCTAGTTTCCGCCCCTCCCACCAGTCTCCCCCTCCTTTACTCCATACCCCCATTCACCAAACTGATGGGCTAAAGGAAGATGGGTGCATTTTATCTCGAGAATGCATAAATTTTCCTCCCTATATATTCTAATGGGGTCTCCTTAAGGCCAGGTCCGATTTCACCCCTCCCTTCAAGTACAGTCTGTATCATCCAGCCTCTGAAACTGGTGTCTGTTACAGCAGATGACCCAATGTAAATATCCGAACATTAGCTACAAAAAATACTTTCATACACTTTAGAAGCCTCCATTGATGCCCAATTAAGTCCAGCCGTAGCGTATCATATTTCAAAGTTTTTATCTATTTCTGGACTACTGACCCCATGTAGCCTTTTCAATAATAAACAATACCATCAGAATAAACAACTTTTTATCTATATATTCTCAATGGTCTGTTTCAGCGAATTCTATCATAAGCAAAAATATGACAGAAATATACAAGGAAATTAATTACCTACACATGAAATCTACATGTATCCATAGGAAATAGAACCCAGTAGTTTATATCAGTAGAACATTCTATTTATACCTGATGTTAAGTTTATGCTATGGTATATTTTACATGTTGAATGGTTTATACATGTATAAACTGTATAGAGAGGGCTGGGGTGGGGATATTGGGGGGATGGGGGATGTTCTACTGTAAAGTCTAACACCTCTGTATCTCTCTAAACATCCAGAAACTTTGGTGCTTCTGGGCTGGTATCAATAATGGTGTCCAGGTTTGTTTTAAATATACCTATATATCATATCTACATGGTATATAAATACCTAGTCTACTTCACATTATCAGTTTATATCTACATAGCTAGATATCATATCAGATGCATACAAATATCACTAGACTTTATAGCTAGAACCTATTTCTTTTTATCATATATTATCAAGTATTCCAGTTGGTATTTTTCACCTGTGAAGATTCGTCAAAACGTTTTTTTCGAACATTGAGTATTCATCATTGCAATCATCATAATGTTTTCAAACTTTTTCCGTCATAATGAATTTAAAGATAAAACAAATAATTTTTCATATATTTTTATAGTTGGGACTTGAACTTTGTTTTGATTTTTTCTCTCTCATAAATTCCAACTTATTGTCATAAAGATTGTTATTTTTTTTTTCACATTAAAATTCAAAATATTCTAAGAAATGCTTCCTATATCATTCAAATAGAAAAAAACATTTATGGTATTCCTAGACCAAAATTAAAATATTCCTATATTACGGTATGTGTTGGATTAAGGTAATTTAATGTATAACACTATTGTTTGGTACTCAAATCATTTCCACATAAATTACATCCATCATTCCGGATTTAATCACAGAATCCACTTTCAGATTTTAGTAGCGCGGAAATATATCCTATTAAGGTCGCTTCCTGTTCCAGCTCCGGTATTAATTTTCGTAGTGGTCAATTTTCGTATCGCATCTCACCCTCGGAATAGTCCAGGAAATAAACATGAATATGTCCCTGATGTTATTGATGGTTTAAAGTGACACCTGGACGGTCCTTCATGTAATCAACACCTACAGTTCCGAGGAAAATTATTCATTAGGAAAAAGCGCTCGTATGATCAATCAAATTCGGACAAACACAAATCTGTAATGATTTTCCCCCCCAAATATAAATCTGCCATGCGCTGATTGTATCATTCAGATATTTATTTGCATTATAAAAATATCCTTGATTACGATGCAGGTAGTCAAACTGTGGATTGCTTTCCACTGGGGAATTGCAATTGATCGAAAACCAACATTAACTCAGGAAACAGGAATAGCGAAATTGACATTGAAATAACTTTTTTTTTCTGAAAGTTATTCAGTATTCCCCAGATGAGCACAATTGTTTTGTGCTAATTTCAAAACTTAAAGAGTTTAAAGATATTTCATCAACAGTAGTTTTGGAGAGTCCATTGAATGGTAATCAAATATGACGCATCACAGCTTCAGCAGTAATTCATTGTTGAATCTGTTGACACATACATAAGGCCAGTATGTTTTTTTCTAAATACGTATTTCAAATTTCAACTTCAGAATTACCTCAGTCCATGCGGAACCAATTTTGGTCAGATTTGGCATCAAATTTCCCAATTAGTAGCTCCAAAAACAAAAACATGCCAGCCTGTCCATGTCAAAAACACCCTGTAGGGGCTAAGGACCATCTCAGTGTTTCAAACTCCTCTAAAATAACTGGCCTTGATAAATTGACCAGCTGTGCCCATCAATGACCACCAGGTTTCATGATTTGTCAACTCTACAGACAATTTTTGCGAAATATGAATCCCTAATATTTCTAAATCTTTTAAAAAAATTGGTTATATTCACATAATTTCTTTAACCAATGTATAAAAAAGTTGAAAATTCAAAATACACAATTTTTGTCTATAAGTTTTTTTCTTCAAACTTTGGCTTAAAAGCTAACAAGTCTTCAAGCTTCAGGTTCCTTCCTCTAAGTATAGTATCCCACAAAACTCTTGTAAATTCCATTCAAGCTATAGCAGTGTTTGTCTCTAACTCAGTGCATTGTTGATGGCCAGTGACTGGTGTGGTCAAAAGTCATGCCAGACTGGACAATGTCCACTTGTGGTCATCTCTTGTTCCATTAGGACACAGCTGTCAACTTTTGTGAACAAACAAAAGCATGTCTACAAGGTGTCACACCCCTCTATCTGTTATACATGGTGATAGGGTTAAGAAGGCAACAATATAACCAGTTGTTGAAAGATGATTAACTTTTACAATTAAAGCTTGATACATTATATCACTTTTTAAAATGCTACCATTAATAAGAAATCTTCAATTTTTTTTCTAAAATATCAAAGCAATTACAATCTTGTGTGCCCACATTTTGGGGCCAGTGAATTCAAATTCTTTGAATGCTAATTTTACAAAATGGAAGATATACAAAGACAATGTTTTGATATGTCAATAAATTCAAGTTTCAGGTGAAAAGATCACAGAATATGATAAACTTTCCAAAGATTTATCAGAAATTCACATTTAAATATTTCAATTTTCCAATGAACATTTCGTTTACACATTGGACAGCCATTTCTGCATCAACAAGGTTCCAACAATATTTCCCAGATTTCTGATTTGACTGCAACTTTTTTGTTCTAAGTTATAGTGCAGGCGTTTCCTTTATCACGCTAAACAACCCAGAAATCGTAGGATTTATTCCAGGTTTCCTAGTTTGACCTGATTTTTCTTGACAAGTTTGCACAGTCGTATCCTGGGCAATGTCAACAAACATCCCCGCTCAGAGAATATAACATTTCCCAGAAAGATCCAGTTCTATTGTCATTGATCTGATATTGACAGCAATCACACTGCTTTATCTCATATCTGGATCCAGTGGTCATTGTTTGACCATTGGTCAGTCTTTACCTCCTATTGTGGCTCAATTAATGAACACTCATGCCTCAAGGTCATGATATTAATTATTCATTGATTGAAGGTCATCATTTGTCCGTTTGTCTGGATAATGATAGCCTTAAAAGTGGCTCTCCATCTTGCTTTCATTTTTCATCAAAGTATCTATGTAAAATATAAAAGATTTTGAAGCTGCAAAATTTTGTTCGATCCACTGTTCTAATCTTATTTTCAAAATTCAAACTTCATACATATTGTATCATTACCGCCATTGATATGACATCATTTTTACTCATTCACCCGAAGGCTCATTTGAACTCTTCTAGTTCAGATATAGGAATGGTTCATTATGAAATATCAGGGATGAATCAACTAATTTACCTGTCCAATAGCTTAAATTATATGCTTCTACATAAAATTTCCAATCATCATAAGCCAAAATCGTGGATTTATAGAACATTACAAACACATGAATTTCTAACAAAATATCAAAGGGAGATAAATCTATTCAATTATCGAACAGTCATTCTTGGATTAATACAACATCAGAAAAATATGAATACCTAACAATTCTCAAAGGGGAACAACTCTACTCAATCATTGAATAGTCAATTTAGGATTATTATAGCATCAGAAACATCTGAAAACCAAGAGAATTCTCAAAGGGGGACAACTCTATAAGCTTCCTGTGATACGATCTATTTTATCTCCACACATAACAGACCATGTTGGTAATTAAGGTTATTACTTGGTGGGTACAGACGTACTGAAACTGATGCTCGTGATACCGTAATGTTGTTGGTTTTACGCCTCGTTGAATCAAATTTCATACCGCGACTAATATGGAATATCATTTCATCCTATGATTGTGGAGCGGAATCTCTGCAGCCGCTGAAACTTTTTTTTTTATTTTTTTTATTTCACCTCTTTCTGAGACAGACCTCATAAAAATTATAGTTACACATAGGATCCAGTATGATAAGTCAGTTTTATCATTTATCTTCAATTTGTAGTTCATCTGTTAAATCCATAATATACTATGTTGATTCAACATTGATATTCTGACATAGGCTTTTAGTGGTTCACATGTACTCTTAGCAAATGAGATATAGATATTGTAATATGGGGAATACTATATAGCTGGATGCATTGTGAGATAGGGAAACTATGGGATTAGGAGTAATATAGGCTTCAGGGAGCTGAAATAAGGCAATGTTGGGCACAGGTGCGTCATGGGACTGGGGAAAAGGTGTGGGATTTCAATAGGGGCCAGCCAATGTGAAGTTGGGAGCAAGAAATTATTGGTGGGGTCAAAGAAAGGGATATTTTCAGAATTAATAGATGGTGTCAGGCAGAGAAAGCAGTAGTCCTATTAATGGACTGATATGGGGAGGAGTGGGGGTGGGGGGGGGGGGTGTGTGTGGGGGGGAGGTTGGCAATACTATAGGTAGCAGGGTTAAAATAAGGCAGTTAGGTTGCTGTTCAAAGTTCTATAATTTACAACAAAGCAGTGATTCACTCTTGTGGTTTTGTTTTGACAAACATTTCTCTACACTATTTATTATTTCTTAGTACGGCAAACAAGGACTAACTGTTTTGATTTTAATAGAGAAACCATTTGAATATGATCATTCACCCCTAAAATTTCATAATGAACAGGCTAAGCCTTTGATTTAGAAGAGTCCAAATGTGTCTTAAGGGGGTAAATGAGTTAATACCACCAAGTTTGGCACACAATGGAAGACTGTTGACTGAAATCTCATGTGACTTTAGCTTTTTTGGAGGTCAAGGTCAAGGGTCAAGGTCACCATTCTGAACTAAATCACAGCATCAGGTGATTCATGGCCATAGTCACATGTTATCTCTCAGATAAGTTAGTGGCACTTAGCAGCACTGTTACCATGGTGATATGTTATATTTTAAGCACAGATACGACATCAGAGATGTACCATGTACTATTGTACTACAGATATGACGTAAAGCTATAAACATTTCAAATACTATGATTTTAACTTTAATCTTTACTTCAGATTTTTATTTTGTTTTTGCAATTAGCTTGATAACACAGGGACTTGTATACTGGTATAAGAGTTAAATGATCACAGGGACTTGCATGAAGCTTTGACACAGGGGCTTGTAAAATTTCAATGCAACATTATAGTTGGTTTTATTATAAAAGCAAAATTTTCACAATGTTTCCCCATTTTATCTCTCTTTTTCATGTGCATGCAGACAAGCATTTGCCACAACGTATCTGATTCAGGAAGGAAATTGGAAAAGACAACCAGAGAAACAAGAAAAATGTACACTTGATGGTAATGGTAACAGTTTGTTTCTGGCACTCTTACCAAGAATTAACAGAGCAACGTCATTTCCACGTAATCATAACAAAACATTTTACACATGGCCACATGAAGTCGTTAGCTCTTCAGTTCAGGTTTACGTAACAAAACAGCAGCGATGGCTGTAAATGTCGGCCCAATAATACACCAATCGTTAGGTACATAGCTGTTTTGTCAAATACACCGACCATGTAATGGCGCAATTACGATACCACGGAGCCAAGTGATCGAGGATATATACTAATTATAACACAACGGTAATTAGGCCGTTGTTCTTGTATGTCTCTCTGTGGTACAGGAAACGGCAAACAACATCAACGGTTTTCACATCACTCATTCATACTGGAATCGTCCAACCATATCATCAACATTCCATAGTAATGTCCATCCCATATCCAAATATCCACCAATCAAACCATCGACCACCATTTTACATCTTGGAATCACATATCATCATGACAAGAGATTGTCCTGAAATATAACACTTTAATTGTTCCATTTATGATAAAATCGGTCTTCATATCTCAAACATCAGCAGCAATAGTCAAAGTCAATGCCTCAATCAACCAAGATCAAGATGGAATCTATCAATTTTAAAGAAACCTTAAATTAAATATGTTAACTAATTTCTGGAAAATAGACAAACATGAAAGCAAAGAAATCAGATAGCTCCACCAAAACAACTCCAACCCCAATGCCTTGACCTGACCAACCCAACACCTCTGTCCACTGCATCGATCACCAGACCCCACCCCCCATACAACAGCCCCCTTACCTACAACACCAACCCAAACAACCATCTAGCTACCCTACTCCCATGCCCTCCAAACAAACCCTATCCCTACTCCCCTTGTCTTCAAACAGAACCTTCCCCTACTCCAATACCCTCCAAACAGGCCCCTCCCCTACTCCAATGCCCTCCAAACAGCTCCCTCCCCTACACCCCTGCCCCACCACCCTAACAGCTCCCTCTCCAAAGAAACCCCCATTACCAATAGAGTACTAACTATGCTCTGATATAATTTTAACTTACTCCATATCAGTTAGTCTTAAACAGTAAGTACTTACTTACAGTTCCACAATATCCACTGTTGTTTGTTTACATCCAAATCATCAATTAAAATCTACACTGGTAGCCAAATGTCAAAAAGATACACATACATACAGTGTGTACACTCCCAACCGCAATGACATTCGCACACAGAGGCTCCTTATACGCATGCAAGTGATTAATTTCTATGCGTTATTCATTTAAAATTATTCACAATTCATTCATATAGGGGCTCGACAAATAAGCATAAAGGTCAATGATAAAAATATTTCTGAATTGCCAAAATCTCACGCCTAATGTTGAAATTAAACTGAGTCATTACGTTTGTAAACAGGTCTATATTGTTTTAAATTTATTTTTAAATAAACGGATATAAACGAAAAATGGAGATAAAGTTATGATTCACCCAAAGGAACCCCTGTGTATATATAGAAGTTCATGGAAGTGTGAAAACAATAATATGATATTTCCTATAACTTAAGTACATGTACGGCTTCTGATATTGTACCACAGACGTCATGAATGTTCGGTGACCATCAGTACGATTATGATAGTATCAATCCCAGAATGCAATTAATAAAGTTAAGTTCTGTTTTAACTTATTTATCTCTAAAGACACATTTGGAGCTGGCTTTAGCAATGGTATGGTTTATTATGCAATGAGTTATTTGAGATGTTGGATTTTTCACTTCATAACAATTATTTCCCTTTCTCTTCATGACTTATCTCCCCTTACTAATATTTTTATTAATCCAATCTTATTTTTTCAAAGATATGTAATTGTTAAACAATACTACAGAATAATTTATATTTCAATTTCAGACTTAGAATCAAATAACAATTTGATTCAAATAATTTTGGTTATAATTTCTTTCATCAATCCTGATGTATTTCGATCATTCTTTTCAGTACTTTTAGGCCCCAAAATAACCCAGTGAATCTGCTGTGATCTTTCTTGTCGTACCCTGCACAATACTGATAGCTGTAATGCATTAAAGCACAAGCATGCCAGGCACCATGCGCAAGAGTGTCAACTTGTCACCACTAACACTCCTTGCTAGTGTACCATACCCCCTTAACACAAAAATTAAGGGGTATTTAAGTATGGGTGAGAAAATTCACAACTAAAATAACAATCACAGAGCGTCTTCCCTGTGAAACTAACGACCCAGAATTGATTTAAATTAGCTCTAATTACTATTCACACTGGCATATTTCATAGCCGTTTAACCTTCTATTGGAATATCAATACCCGCCCTGTCAGTTGAGGTCAGCAATGCACACGATTTTGCAGCTGATTGAAGGCTGTTCGCTGCATAAAAGTCGTAAATTATTCTGTAAGGTTCTAAATAGATAAAAAATCAAGATAGGACTGGAAAAGCTACAATGAATACATGCCAATAGGAAATGCAAATAGCAATTGTCAAGTTCGCTTTAAGATTTCACAATATATGTTGTCTCATTTTTTTTTAATTATTTTTTTTATCGATTCGGCTGGTTGAATTAAATCTGAATTACAGGTTCAAAGACAGGTTTAGGGAGCGAAAACTATTCATGCTATGTAAAACATTTACATTCACATAACTAAACTTGATATGGGATTAAGATGTTTATTGTAAAGGGAAGCCTGTCCTTTTGATTGTGAGGGTAGAGAGAAAGAGAAGATCGTGAGGATTCAGTGTATGAAATTATTTTTATAGCTTTGCTTACTGATAAACACTCACTAATAGCCTTTTACCAGATATGGACTTATTACCAGACATGGGCTTATTACCAGACATGGGCTTATTACCAGACAGGGACTTATTACCAGGCAGGGACTTATTACCAGACATGGGCTTATTACCAGACATGGGCTTATTACCAGACATGGGCTTATTACCAGGCAGGGACTTATTACCAGGCAGGGACTTATTACCAGACATGGGCTTATTACCAGACATGGGCTTATTACCAGGCAGGGACTTATTACCAGGCAGGGACTTATTACCAGACATGGGCTTATTACCAGACATGGGCTTATACCAGATATAGGCTTATTACCAGATATGGAATTATTGCCAGACATGGAATTACTACCAGATATGAGCTTATTATCAGACATCGCCTATTACCATACAATGGCTTATTACTAGACATTGGCTTATTATTCAACTTTCAGTTTTTGTATGAAAAATATGCTGTATTTTCTTAACGAAATATCTGAGGTTATTAGCAGGAATAGCATATTACTTCATGAATACATTAGAAATGTACTACAAATAGAGAGATCAAGGTCTTTGGTTTTCTTACATTTGAGTGGGCTTATACAGTATTGAGTAAATACAGTAAAGAGATGTAGTGTATAAGTCTCTAATCTAAAACTATCAAGCCCTACTTGAGCTACTTATCACTTTATAACTGACCCCCAAGGGCACATTGGGTGGTGTCCAGTTTGTCTTGATAAATGACCATCCCCCAGGCACTGACCAACAGCCGGGTCAGTAAGCCAAGCAGATAATTCACCATGTAATCACCAAGGATAACCTACATCATCCAGCCGCTGGCCAAAACACTGGATGATTACATTAAGATGAACAAGATGTTTAGGTAGATATAGCATACCTACAAACATAACTCAATTATATAGGTGTGTAGCAGGACTCAGATGGGTGTACTGGGCGATCATACTCCACATTCCACGGCCATCATCTTTGGTTTTTATGATTTAAATGACAATCATTTCTAAGCCATAGGTCGCTATCCTCTCCATAAGCCACATAACAACTCTGTCCTATCTGCCTCACAGTAACTCCCTGTCCTCTTTGTCCAATAGCAACTCCCTAGGTCGCCATCCCAAGAAAATCCTTTACCTTTCTGCCCAACATTAACCCCTTTTGCCTTTTCAGTTAAATTGCAACTCCACGCCCTCTTTGTCCAACAGTAACCTATGTCAAAGCCCTGTCCTTTCTGTCCCATTGTAGCTCCCTACCCTGCCTGGCAGATAGCAACCCCTTTCTCTCTCTAGCCCCTTAACCTCTCTGTCCCATAGAAACCTCAACCCTCTTGGTTCCTCTTGACCCCAGAGTTATCTGTCATTTCTGACCAACAGCAATCCCTTGTCCTATTTGTCCATTACTAGCAACCCCCTGCCCTGTCTGACCTACAGCAACACCAATTTTTCCTCTATGTCCCATAGTAAATGTCCCATAGTAACTCTGTCAGCAACCCCTTTACATTGTCCCATAGCAACCCCTACCATCTTGATCCAATAAACTCTCAGTCCTCTCTTTCCCACATTAACCCTCCTTCCTCACAATTGCACCATTGCAACCCCCTCCGATCCTTCTCTGAACCAATGCATTATCCTTCTCTACTAGACATAACAAACCACCTTCATATAGAATGCATCCAAAACAATTATTCCTCTCACTATTCCATGTTAAGTGTTTTCCTTTCTTCTTTCTATTCAATGATACCCTTTGCCCTCTTTCTATCAATCCTTGTCCTCATGAAACCCCTCCCTTTCCCAGCCCTTACAGTGTCACTTATCACCTTTCTATCTTCAATGCAACTCCCTTCCTTTCACCTCATGTAACTTAACCCATTCAACCCTTGTAGACACATTTAGATTCTTCCAATTCAAAAGCTGGAATAGTCCATTTTGGAATTTGAGGGGCGAATGAATTAACTAAAACCCTACAAACCACAATACTTCAAACAGATCATAACTCACAGCAAGATCGACAAACATCTTTTATACAGGAAGCTCATTGATGTCTTTTTCAGTACCGTGAACATGTTAATAAATATAAATACATACATAAAAGACAAGTATAATCAACACCAATATCTCCTGAACATTTCCCAATACATAATTAATCTTCCATTTGCATATTATATGTGTGACAGTATATGTGTACCTTATCTGAACATCTACCTTTTCCACACAGTGCAAGGAGGATGTAGGATATTTTTGAACTTATGTTTTCGCTCTGTGATGAGAAATTAAAACTTACATACCAGCGAGACCTGCCTTAGTGACCACCTCTATACAAAGACCACCTACTTATAAATAAGACCACTTTCTATTGATCCAAAATTGCCAGTCTTTAACACATTTAAAAGGCCTCCTAGTTATTAAGACCATTTTCACTTTATTATTAAAACATGTTTGATTGTAGATATGAAATTGTTTGGAATTGAAATCAAAATTGAAAAGAAGAAAGAAAGAAAAATTATCAACAACAAAATATGTGTATTTTGTTCTATCTGTCAAAACTTCATAAGTTATATATCACATCAAATTTTAGACAGATTACTATAAAAATCTGGTGACAGCTGTTCATAAAGATGCCTTATGGGATAAGGACTGATGTGTCATGATCTGTGATTGGCTATCATAGATGTTTTCTTGTCTCTGATTGGCTACTCAGACATATGTGATTTTTTGGTTCAACAGAGGCCAATAACTGGAGATTTACTGTGGAGGCTTACTGTAAAATCCGGAAAAGGACTCGGAATCAATATCAGTCTGTACTAACATAAAGACATCAAAAGATTGCATCATATATGGCTACAATACAGGTTACCATGGTGACATTTAAGTTAAGTTCAAGGCCATTGACTTAATTAACAGTCATGATTTTGTTATACATGTATAGCTACAATACAGGTAACCATGCTGAGATTTAAATTAAGTTCAAGGCCATTGACTTTATTAACAGTCATGATTTTGTTATATAGCTACAATACAGGTAACCAATTTTGTTAAAACTCTTTGATCTTGCAACATTTACAAACACAATTCAACTAAAAGAACATTTTAAACTTAGGATTTATAGATGAAGAAAAAGAAAATTCCTACCACAGATTTGACAGTAATTTGCACAATGTATAAAGATAACAGGGAAAAGATGGAATCCCTTGTTCAAGGTCAATTTGTATAGGTGATCAGGTTCAGGTGATCAGGTTCAAATTCAATGTAAATTTCATAATACATGATTGCGTTGAATGTTTCAATGGTTGTTAATTTCAATGTCATGTGCACTATCAAAAGATGCAAAACACAGAAGGCTATATATTAAAGGCCAAAATAAAAGGTCATGAACAAGGTTAAAGGTCATGTCCACAGGACAAAGGTCAATATCATAGTCAAGTACCAAGAGGTATTCACAAAATATATATAGAATCGTACAATATTTGATGATACAGTCTTATCGCCAGGGAACAACTCTTCTGAACAAAAATTTTAAAATTTCAGAAGTACACTGTTGACTTTTACGAAAGAAAACACAAACTCCTACAAAAGGTGTCACCCTCCATATCTATCCCCACGAAAACTTTGGCTCCTGGCAAGTACACCACTTTGTAGATACTCATACTTACTGTGAGGGTGTAATTGTTTAGGAGTGTCAAGTACTTGTTGCTTCAGGACTCTTCAGTGATGTCACAATTCCGACGTAACCAAATAAAGTCACAATTTAAACGTATAACCAAATAACCACACTACTCCAACATAACTGAATTTCCACGTCTTTTTGCCCTTATAACATCGTAATAATCCAGAATTGAGAATTTCACAGGCGGAGTAAAATTTCACGGGACTGTATATATGGTGACATTGGTTACAACATCAGGGCCCATGAATGTCCCCGAGGCATTTTACTTTTCCCACGTAAAACCACAATCTGTGTTAGAATATCAGACTTGATAAAAAGTGTCTGGTCGTATGAATGCCATTCAAAGTATGGGTGATGTCCCTAAATCTGGCGAGCCCTTCAGATACATATCACTAGCATAGTGATCGACTCGATGTGACAAGAATTTTATATCATTATGCATGTATCCCATAGCGTAATGTGTGAAGCTAGCAACCCATATTTCATATACTCTGCACTGACACACATGAGAGATTTTAGTTTTGAAGTTTTTTTTATCATCACCATACTTTTCTTACCTGTGAGATATTAAAGTTATATGACAACATTGTTAAGGCTGAGACTATTCCAAAGCAACCTGTCGGAATTTTCTTCTCCTAATTTTTAATTTATATCTGAATTATTTACCGGAGTTAAAAGTAAACTTTATCAAAATGCACAGCAGGAACACCTGTCAAGAGAGTGTACGACCCTGGTGGCAGCTAGCTAGTCCAGATTATTGCTGAAATCTTTATTGTAATATCACATAAAAAATTCCTAGGGCACCAATTAAATCATTTTCATTAATAAAAGATTACACTTTTACTTTTTTGGGGGGGAAAAACCAGTCTTAATTTTATGTAGTTCATAGTTGCATTATTTCTGTTTATGAGAATCATTGTTAGCAAATTACCCATTCCTTCACTTTAGAAAACATCATCTATAGATCTATTTGTATCCAGTTCAAACTTATTTCATCGATATTAAGCTTCATTTCATCATTGTTTTTTCCACATTGAGCTAAATCTTTTACACAATAAAGCTTATTTTTTGTTTATTTCATCTATACCATGCTGAATTGGTTGCCTTCCTCAAAGTCTTCTTATTAAGATTCATTCAACATTTCCTTAGTGACTTTATTTATGCTTACAAAAATCATTTGAGCATTACTCATCCGAAAACTATTATTATAAATTATACAGGACAGTTCATTAATATCTGAAGGACAAAAATAAAATTTAACTGAGCCAAGAATCAACTTTCTTGATTTTGCTGAATCATTCAACAAAACATCACTGTTTGTGTGTTTTTTAAAACAGACAATAAATTCTTGTTCACATCATTATCTCATTTCCATTTATAATTGATGAAGATAGAAGAGATATCACAGCACTTTGTCAAGTCTAAGTGGGGCACATCAGGTCAGAAGTCAGAAGTCATCTCAGGTCAGAGGTCAAACAGGCAGAGTTTATATGCAGCAATTAGGGGTCAATTATTTTAATGCTTCTTTCTTCTTCAATGAATTAATAAATATTGGCCTGGCCCCGATTTCTCGAATCAAAAGTGCAGACTTAAGTCAAAACTTAAGTTTTTCCCTTATGTAACTGCTATTGCAATTCATGACTTAAGTTAGTTTTTGACTTAAGTTTGCCAATCCAAACACTTGTTTTGAAAGATAAAAGCAAGAGAGTTAAAGCAATTATATTTATTAAAACAAGAATTACACATATTTTCTCATATGATAATGTGTGTACTGCACCTATATCACCTATTGGAAACCTGTTGAAAAACAGCACTTGTCTGACAAGTTGTAGGTGAATTTGAACTCTATTAATTATACATATTTGCTGATATAGCTATTGGAAACCAGTCGCAAAACATGTTCTAGATGAATTTGAACTTGAATCAATCTGACACCCGCCCCCACTACCACTCTATGGTTAGTCACTGATGAGATTGTTATACTTAACACCTGTGTCATCAGGGGGGAGTATGTGTGGGAGGGAGAAATTAGTCAGAAACTGTTTCTCATCCAAAAAACACATAGCATATCTATCAGTAGTTCAAGCTGACTTTGAATAAATTGCAGAAATTATGTTGTAACAGAAAACTTCATCAATGCTTACCTATAGCTTCTGACTTCTGATTTTTTTATTTTTTTTTTAAATTTTTTTTTTTATTATTTTTATTTGAACATTGCAAATTGAGGAAGCTAAAAGCTATTGATGCTTGAGACATTAAAGAGAACCAGAGATTTGAAGGAAGGAAAAGAGAAGGAAAAGGAAAAAGAACAGAAAAGCAGCTATTTCTTTCAGTGGGTGAATGTACAGACAAATGTTTATCATCTGATATAGACTGTACAAGTTGGTAATTAGTGTGTAATTAGTGCAGCTCCTACAACTGGTCTTCATCTTCTGAGTCTACACAGGAGAGGGGGAGAGGAGGAGGGGGAGGGGGAGGGGAAGAGAGGAGGGGAAGGGGGGAGGGGTATAGATGGGGTGGTAAAAAGGGGCTTTGCTTCAGGGAGGGGAGAGGGAGTTGGAGGGATGGAAATGGAGGATAAAGTTAAGGGAGTTGGTTTAAGGAGAAGGGGTTAAAGGTAAAAGGGGCAGGAATAGAGGTAAGGGACCAAATGTTAAGAAAATAGGGGATAAAGAAACTCCATCCCAAACTGATGATAAAGAAAGGGCAAAAACTAAGAGGATGGATAAAGAGAGGGCCAGAGGAAGATATTTGGGATAAAAAGAAGCCTCAGGCCATGGAAAGGTAGAAATAGATGCTAAGGGGATTAGGGGACAAATAGCTTTCCCCACTTTATGATAAGAGAGGGATAACTAAGATAGTAGGGGAAGAGAAGTAGAAAGGGTTTTGATATGCTAAGGTAGAGGGGTTCAGAAAGGTCAAGTCAGTATATAATAGAAGTAAATGGTAGTTTATATCTTGATAAAATTTATGCAGAATTTGGTCTCCATATGATGCCAGATAAAAAATATTAATGTCTTACAAAATGTTTCACTTTTACATAAAACACCAATGTTCATTCATGTAATCACCACTATTACCCTTAAACATCGTACATAAAACACCTCCACCATGGAGTCGTCACCCCTGGGGGTTTATAGTGAGATGAAAAACGCTCTTAATCATCCGTGTACTTGTTCATAATGTCCAGGTGAGATTTTTACGACTTTTTACGACATTATTGAACAAAATGTTGACATTTTCTACACAAACTTTCCACAAAGGTCCAATGGAATCACATACTAGTCAAACCATGGGGGTGAGATTTATACAATAGAGGGTCATGGCCAAAGGTGTGTCGTGTTCGCACCTGAATGACTTTTATCGTGATGACCACTGACATTAATGGTCAGTGTTGACCAGACTGGACACAGTCTCTAATCTGTCAGTAACACAATACAGTATCATTAAGCAGAAATGACCAATACAATCTGGCTTGACAGAAATTTATATCAGCACTCAAATATTTGAAGAATGTGAGTGAAATTCCGACAAAAATCAAGGTTTACTAAATTAGAGAAAGATTTCTGCTTGAGATTTGTTTCTCTAAAATCGTAGCAAAATATATGTTATGTCATTTCAATGGACAGGGCAGTCTTAAAAGACACAATTAAGACATATCAAAGATGAAAGAATTTTGGCAGTAGATTCAGCGCTAGTAACAAAACATTTCATAACAACAGGTTGTGAAAAAACACCCAAGCTGCGTACCAATTACCCATACCAACATGTGCACGAATCGTTAAGTGTCAAACCCGCCCAAAAAATTTACATGGCTAAATTTTCACATCCTTTCTAATGAAGAACATATAGACAACCAATGAAAAACTTAGAAATATAAGTCGAAGCAATCATTGTATAATCCTATGTTGGTTAGTAATGACGATAACTCACTATAAATACTGGAACGCACAATCTATAGACACTTTCCATATGTTTACCTACCTGTATTAACCTCCCTACATGCTAAGACACACCCAGTCTCAAGTCCCTGGGGGGTGGGGCGCCAACCTTGACCTTGACAAGACTTTAACTGGACCTCGGGTTAAGGATGCAGACCTGAGATTTTTAATCCTAAGACACTGTGTTACAGGAAGTAGATTCACGACTTACTTACGTATGTGTAAACTGATCCGTGTGCTTCTCACACCCTGTACTCGTGTGCGCGTACATGCATGTGTAAGACACACACCCTTCAACCTATCTCTACTAATCATTAGCTGCAGAAACCACACAACAAAACCCCCGAACTCTGCATCAAAGGGATTTATACAAGTAAAAGTGCAGGGATGTAAAAAAAGCTTCAGAAGGGGACTTCAATAGGACCCTAATACCCTTGGGTAGAAATGTGGTAAGGGTTTGTAGCTGCCTGAAAGGGTAGCCATGCTGCGCTTCTCTCTCATCTCACTGTTGAAGAGGATAACTTTATTTGGCGATGACAAATATAGCCGGGAGGATCTCGGCAGTGGTATATCACTAACAGACCCTGTACCACTAGCTCTACCACTCATCTCCAACATATGTAGGCTGGCTACTTTAGTGTGGAAAACGCATGCATTACCTACACATATACCTACCTACCACCATCATCATCACCCCAGGGCCCTGATGGTCAGAGTCCCCAGCAGCCACCTTACACATCAAGGAGATGTTAATATGCATTATGTGTGAAGTTAATGCCCAAGTCATTTGTAGGGCAAAGAGGTCATAGAGTTACTTAGGTTCACATTTGTAAGGCAAAATTGAGTCCTAACAGGGGAAAGTAGATTGAAAGAAATCTAAACAGAAATTTCTCAGTTTTTTTTTTAATTTTTTAATTTTGTGAAGTTTAATCTTCGAAATATGCAAGTAAAACATCCATGTGTTCAATGGACTCTATCTAGGGTCGAAACCAAAACTTTTTATTGATTGTAGTTATTCCCCTTGAGTATACTTTTCTTTAAGACGTTATTTTATCATCCTTTAAATTGTTAAAATCAAGGCAGTTTTTTTAGTTATATCCCCTAGAATAGTATTCTATACAAGAGTTAATCTCCTGTTAGTGTTGATTTCAAGAAATTGTACAAATTTCAAAATTAGTTTTTTTTTACCCTGAGTTATCCCCCTTAGTCATTTCATGATGACAGCACTATACAGACAAGTGTTGCCATTGAAACTGGATTTGTTAAGCAATGCATAGTCATTATCTTTTGTGGGGAAAAATTAGTAGCTTTTTTGCAAATTAGTTCCAGATATATGACATTTTATGGAGCTTTCCTTCAAATTGCAATAAACCATAGGAATGTTATGTAAATACATTCACATCTAAAATTTTATAATGGACTTTTCCATCTTTTGACTGGAATAGTCCAAAAACATCTCTAGGGGATGAATGAATAAAAAATTCAATATAGCATGTGCTGATGACATAATTAATACCTGAAGAACAGGTTAACATACATAAATATATCTTAATTAGGATAGAATGACACCAAAAACAACAATTTCAATCCACGCTTTTCCTTCCTTCTTCCTCCTGTTCAATGTCACCCGACCATAGTATTGTTAAAGAAAATTTCTAGCAGACACAGAAATTTGATAACCAGCTTTTCACGCTATTACTCAATAGATCTCATTAATATCACAAAGAATTTGAGAATCATATGCACTTTATCTCTAAACCTGGAATAAATTTTCGATTTAGTGCCATATTGTTGAATATTTTATCATTAATTCATTCTTAGTGAAACCTCCATGTGATCAAATTTCCTGTTAAACTTTCATGTCATCAGATTTTTCTTGCCTATGTATAATTTTTGGAGGATTTTTTCAACATAGCAAATTCTCTGTCTTTCTGCGTACTGTAATTTGACAACATCGAGGTGCACATTATGTGCATACTTCGTCAACACTTGATATAAACTCTCGTTAAATATTCTCGTCGGTACGCCATCTGACAATCTCAGATCGTAATTCATTTCCAATGACTGACTCCGAAAAGAATAACTTACTAGCACACTATCTCATAAACAATGATAACTTTGATGAAATTATTCATCGCTTTATTTTCGCTCATCTTACCGGTAAAATTGCCATGTTTTACCTGTAATATTGGATGTGCGTACCTGAGATTCTGAAATCAGATATGTAGGTATGTATATACCAGCTTGTTTTTGATTGAAATATAACACAATTTTTGTATCAAGTTTTTAGCAGACGACAACTATTAGACTGTAAGTGACTTGTTTTGAGTCCTGAGATATCGGTCACATGACATTACCTGACAGGACTCTCTAACGATGCATACTAATTAAGAAATCTTTTATCTTGATTAAGATTTGGAAAAGAATCGTATAATATATTACATACAAGCTTTTCCATTTCTGGGCCAGGTTCATTTAAGGCCTTATATATGACAGGTGTAAGAAACAGAACAGACTAACTTACAAGTCTCTAGAATATCAAAATTGTCATCAAAAGTATGCTAGATTATTTTTGTCCTTTTAGACATATCCGATCCTAAATTTCAAACAAGGGGGAGATAATCTAGTACTACAATTCAACAGAGAACTTCAATATCAACAACCTTGGGGCTGCATGTGACCAGTATAGTGGCAAAGGAATACAGAGTACTCAGAGCAAAACCACTGACCTACAGTCAGTATATTGCAACTCCTCTACAGAGTTTCAAACTTGTGACCCCTGGTGGAGGGCTAAAGGTAATATGTGGAGGCATTTATTCCATTCGATGTGTTCTTATCATCTTTTAATTCAGATCAGTATAAATAGAAGCCTTTTTTAAATCTAGAATGACAGAATCAGTTAATTCAGAACCATTATTACCAATTTACCTGAAATAATGATTTTCTAAAGATAGAAAGTTCCTGAGTTCATCAAATCGTGATTCCATCTTTAATTTTATGCATGAGATCCTTCAAGTTCGTTTTGACCTGTACCCAAATTCTGATTGATATGTTGGCAGCTTTCAAACTTGGCTGGACCAGAACTTCCCTGCATACTTTCAGGTTTCTTTTCATAGACAATTAAACAAGAAAATTTGAAATAAACTCAGAAACATGACACCTTAGAGCTACCGTTATGGCCGAAGATGGCAGTTACTACAGTTTGCCAAGTGACTTTTTAATTTATTTTTTATCGTGTTTATATAAACTTCACGTTAGTCACCAAATAACATAAAGTTTGGTCGAGAAACATTTAATACAATGCAAAATATATCACAATCGTAAAGTTAGCGTTTATTTCATTTTTATAAAAGACAGTGAAAAAGAGATTCCACATTCTATAGCCAATGAAATAAGAGAAGAAAAGGGTTAACTAAGAAAATAAACCTTCGCATGAAGGTTCCAAATAAAAATAAGAAGAAAATTAGTCATAAACTACAAAAATAAAATCTGTTTATCCCCAAATTAAATATCAAAAGTTAGGCAATAAAATGTGACCTAGATTTGTCTTTGTTGACTTGGACTATCATCTTTGGGTACTAAAAATACCCTGGAGGAAGGATGGACCTTTAATCATAGGATTCAAATGTTGAGATTTCAGGTCATGTGACTTAGGTAACTCTCCTATTTAGGAGGTGACTCTTATCAGATCAGAAATAGAAAGTAATCCCTTCCCATATTCAATTTGACTACATTTATTTGAGAAGATAGGATTAATTTGTCATTATATACCCCACTCTATAAATAAAACGTTTCTGCTGTTTATAAACTTTTATGGACGATTGTCTTCGAGCTTAATATTAATTAATTGGTATTAATTTCAATATTTCTGAAAATTCTCGTCAGCCAGTCCAGTTCTCATATATATCACAATGTATATATCATTTCCTACAACTGAATTCATTTACATTATTGTATTTGCAAGCATATAAACTCAATTTCGGTTCATGCAGTTGTTCGTATAACATTCTGATTTTTAACAGAATACAACATATCGACATTGTGTTCTCAGAATCAAAGCAAATTTTACTTCAATATTGCAAACAATTAATTTGCTGTCAGAAATCACATTAACACCCTCCTCCCCCCTGTAAAAAAATTATACAAATTATACAGATTTAAATAATTAAAGTGATATTACCATGACGGAGTGACTTCCCAGCTATGTCCGATTTTAATATCCAGGTATACAAAAGAAAATGTGGCTGGAACACAAGGTGATTAGGCTGAAATTCCGTAACGCTGGGATATCAATACACACTTGCACAACAAAGTAAGAATGATAAACTCCAAATTGTCAACCATAAGCAATCTCTCCAATTTGTCCACCGTCTGACTCAGAATTAACTGTGACCGACTAGTTACAGTACAGCCCTCCTTACAATACAGCCCACCGCTGTATCATCTGTGTCTGACTCTTCATAGGTGTGTTTACATCCAGGTAAGTCGTTACCTCCGAGCGGACAGGTAATTTTTTCACTTGTGGCCACAGGGCCACCATCTTCGGTTCATCATTCAGTACACCACAACAAAGGTGAAAGGCCCCACGACTGAAACGTTTGTCATTACACCATGAACTTCACAAATCTCGCCTCACGAAATCAACTTTTATCTCCTCTATACAGAAAACACTATTTTGGAAAAGTGAATGATCGTTTCAAAGAAAATTCGATCCTCATAGCAGCTTCTATGAAGTAAAATGTTGTAGACGGATTATGATATAACCTATGTTTTCTCCTTTTGGTGTCTCAGATTAAGTTCAGTAAATATTCTATCAATTTAAACAATTTTCCCCAATGGACACCCCAAATTTTCAAACAAATTTCTCACTTTTGTACCTGACAATTATATTATATTCAAACAAAATTTCCCCTTTTGTACCCCAGATCATATTTGCTGTAACTTTTTTAACAAAATTTCCCCTCATGTACCCCAGATTTAATGTTTGTAGATCCTTTAAAATAGATTATAACTGTCACATCATATACAGGTGAATGTGATTTTGAATGAAAAAGTGGGGCTGTGATGGCGTCAGAGACAGTAAATGATGGTGGTATAAGGGTCTGAAAACAGCCCCATGGCAGACATACAGGTCATTTGAGATTAAGTAAAAGGGGCCATTGTCGACCCTACAGGTCATGCAGTGTCATGGAAAGAAGGGATCTCTTCAATATAGATTGGAGTTACTGAGGTAAAAAAAAAAGTGAAAAGAGGTCAGAATTCCCCTACAGGGCAATGTCAGCAACAATATTTAAAACATCTGGGTGTCAAAATGACCCAGTAGATGAATTTATTTTTGATAATAATAGAAATGGATAAAAAAGATCAAACGTTTGCTGAAATCTTTGAGATCTATAAGGGATGCTGGAGATCTAGGGACCGACAATTAAGATAAGTCTAAAGATCTCAAACAAAAGTAAATAATGAAGTACTGCATTCCTTAGAAACACACTACAGAATGAGATATATGGGACTGAATGAGATGAACATTATTCACACTGTATGCTTGGTGTTAAAACCCATGATGAGAGCATAAAATATCCTGCCTCTCTAAATCAGACTGGACGTATGATGTAGCTGGACATTGCTGGACAATGATGTGTCATCAAGTGGTTACTCAAACAAGGCTTGACCATTCGCCCACCTGTATCATTTTTTATTTACTCGTTAATTCATCACAACTGAAGAATGACAGAGAGCTCTGATCAAAATCTATGATCTTGCTATAAATTGAGAGCTGAAGTTTGATTTTCTTGAATATCATGTAGTCAAAGTGAGTGATATCCCTATATATATTTCTTCTTGAACTGAGAACCAAAATTTGAATGGCAAAATATCTTTATCAACACCACCTCTGTATAAAGACTTCCTGGCTATAAAGACAATTTCCTCTCAGTCCTTTGGGTAGTCTTTCTAGATAGGTTTGACCTTTGGGTATGTTTGACCCCTGAGTGGTCTTTATTGATATATTTGATCCTTAGGTGGTCATTATAGACAGGTTTGACTCTTGGATGGTCTTTAAATACGGTTTGACTCTTGAGTGATCTTAATAGACAGGTTTTACTCTTGAGTGGTCTTTATAGACAGGTTTGACCCTGGGGTGGTCTTTATAGACAGGTTTGACTTGACTGCAGCTAAATTGAGACCTTCATTTTTTACCCTTTTGATATATATAAAACTGAAATAAGGTTGTAAGTTTTAGCCTACTTACAAAGTATACATGTAGTCTTGGTCTAAGTTAGAGTCCCTACCAGAACTTTTGATGATACAATAGATATAAATAGAAGGTCACATTCCTTCCTCACTGGGCACCCCACTGACCTATAGAGACACTTGAATGACACTAGAAATCAACATTATAAGTAGGAGTACCAAATCAAGATATTTAAATCCCAGTCTGCTCAATATCTCAGATCCATTCTAGGACAAAGATGGGCCTGTATTTGTCCCTATTAAGTACTAACTTTACAGCCCTAGCTAACAGTGTATCCTAAATGTCGAACTTTGGTCTTTGGACCAGTGTCTAGGAGGTTCCATAATTCGTTAGTGGCTCTACAAATTTCAGAAGTGCATGTTCTGAAAAAAGACCCAAATCATTTCCAGAGCAGCATTTTATCCATTATTCTGATAATCTGACTTCAATTTGAATTAATCCAGAAAAAAATAATATATCTATATATATATAAGAAATCAAAACAATAACGACTGACTAGTGAGCGCTTTCGCCCCATTCACTAGTCAGTCGTTATTGCTTTTATTTCTTATAGATTTTGTCCATAAGGATTTTTCTTCAAATTTATTATGTATGTATATATAATGACTGCAACTGATTTCTGTATTTGATATTCAGGTAGGTTTGTACTAGCTGCAACATGAGAACACGATATAAAATGACCCTTGTTTTGAAGGAGTTGATAAACCAAGCATATGAAATATGAATCAATTTCATTATTTTTTTGTACTTTTTTTTAAAAAGTTTGCGGTTGTAAATGCATACCCTAGTACCACAGTTCAGAGATTATGATGTTGATCCAAATTCTTATATAAAAGACTCCACCTAGCAGTGACACAGCATTAAAACCGCAGTCTTTTAAAAATATTCCTTCCCCTGCCAAGGTGAGCTCAAAAATAGACTAAATTTCTTCCACTGGCGCAACAAGTAGCGCCAGAAAACTTCTAAACGGAATTAGACTAGAATTCTTCTACCTGTGTTACAAGTCTCCTCTTCGGAGCGTGTAAACGAATTTACAGGTAAATACTGAGGGAAGCGGTTACAGGTGTCAACAGAATTCATTGCTGGTCGACTTTATCGGTGGTCAAATCTGAAAACTTTGGCTTTGAGTCTCGTTATGATCACAATGTGCTGTCGATAACATCTACAATATCTCTAAGACCACTTTATTAAATCTGTTCACATTTCATTGTGGTTAAATACCTGTAAATTGGTTTCCTTTATACACTTGTTAAGACTGACCAGTTCGTGATTGTAGGTTTCAGTAAGGAATTTTAATACAGCACACATGTGAAGGATTGAGGTTTCCAAAAAAAAGAAAATCAAAATCACTACAATGTTTTGCACACATAGGAAACCTAAGGGGAGAGAGATGGAAACTCTTCATTGGCACAGATTTGAGGAGCTGAAGTGGGGAGGGGCCGAGATTGGGAGGGGCTAGCTGGTATGTGTTGGTTGTGAAAAGAGGCTAATGAGTGATGAAGGAAAGATGTAGATACAGAGAAAATTAAGGGGCAATTAGCAGGGAGTGAGAGAGGGAAGAGGACACAAAAGATGTAAGTGTAGAGGAGAGATGGGCAATGAGCAGGGACTGAGAGAAGGAAAAAGACAAACAAGATGTAGGTTATAATAGAGGAAAATGGAGGGATGTGCAAAGAGTGAAAGAAGGAAGAAGACACACAAGATGTAGGTAAAGAGGAGAGAGGGGAGATGAGCAAAGAGTGAGAGAAGGAAGAAGACACAAGATGTAGAATAGAGGAGAGAAGAATGATAAGCTGGGGATGAGAAAAGGGAGATAAGCAACAAGCAACAAGTGCAGAGAGGATAAAATAAAGAAGATCGTGGGTTAAATGGAACAGTAATTTATAGAGGGAGGTGTAAAAATGTTTTAATTAACAATACACAGTTATCAGATACACACTTAACCATTGTGATATTTAAGAATTGACATATACTGTTTCTGTAGCTTGTAACAGCAAGAAGCAGTACAAAAATAAACTTGTTCATCATGGCTGATAATTGTTTTTCTTGTTTTTCCTGACAAACAAATTACACTTTTTTTCTTGTTTTCTCATTAGCTAATTACCCTATCTTCTTCATTCTCTGCTCGTTTGCCAGTGTTTGGTGCATTAAAAACTCAGCTGTTCTGCCTTCACAGATCTCAGGCAGGATCTCCCCATCATCCACTGGTTCTTAAGTCCATGCTAATTAAGAAGCATGGTGTTTTGTTAGGGGCAGACAATATTGTCTGTTCCTTTAGTTTTTACTCTGTGGTATAACATAATGTATTGCATTGATACAAGAATTAACAATGCCTAGTGCAGCTATTCCTGGTTTCTGATTCCATTGGAAAGTCTGTTAACAACCCTCATGGGAATCCAAACCTTGGTTTTCAAATAGATTATAGACTCATTTTTTTATTATTAAAAAAATAATTCACATATAAATCAAAATTTTGGTTTCTGACTTGACAAGTAAAACACAATCTTGGTTTCTGACTTGACAAGTAAACCACAACTTTGGTTGCTGACTTGACAAGTGAGTGACAATCTTGGTTTCTGACTTGACAAGTAAAACACAATCTTGGTTTCTGACTTGACAAGTAAAACACAATCTTGGTTTCTGACTTGACAAGTAAAACACAATCTTGGTTTCTGACTACAATTGACAATTAGGTTTAACACACAATCTTGGTTTCTGACAATGCACATCTTGTTCTGACTGGTAAACCACAATCTTGGTTTCTGACTTGACAAGTAAAATACAATCTTGGTTTCTGATTTGACAATTGAACCACAATCTAGGTTTCTGACTTGACAATTGAACCACAATCTAGGTTGCTGACTTGACAAGTGACCAATAACCTTAGATTTTGGCTTGATAAATGAACTACAATCTTGGTTTCTGATTTGGCAGGCAAAAACCACAGCTTGGTTTTTCTGACTCAGAACCTTAAATTGACTTCAGCTTGACAACTGAATTTCACAACCTCCAGATATCTGACATGTGAAAAGCCCGATTTGACATGTGAATCACTGGGTTGGTTTCTCATTTGACATGTAAATTTATTTATAATATACCTGTACCTGTGTACCTGCATTTATACATGTACACGTGTATATAGACATACCTGTCCAATATAGATAACAAGCATCCTATAACTTAACCCCTAGTCTGAGATCTACACACCTGAGCCAATTTCTATTGTTCTATTACGTAACAACAGATAGTATATACTGTTCCATATACTAGTAACCTAATACTGATTTCTGTATTCTAGTACAGAGTAAAATATAGCATAAATATGGATTCTTGTTAACATATGTCTCACCTGCATAAAATACAGGTGTTATATCACCTGTGAAATATACAGGTGAGTGGTACAGGTATGATGCACATTTGAGATACATAGGTGCAATACACAGATGAACATGAGATATGCATGTATACATAAATGAATATTGCATCAGATGTTTCCTCTTAATAAGACACCAGTTTTATTAAGTTTTTACCTGCTGAATAATCTAACAACTTGGATAACATCGTTCATACAAATACACAATACAATGAATAACAAATTTTAACGACCAAAACACACCTGTGATATTTACACCTTTGACCCACCTTTTCTTGTTCTTTCTTTGCCTTCTTCCCCCCACAGGAGAAACATCCCGCCATGTCAGGGGGGTGTGATCCTCCGTGACCTCTGACCTTTCCCCGAGGTGATCCCTACACTGGGCGCCTCTGCCCCTCCCTGTGGCTTACACACAGCCTTCTACACCGGCTCCTATACACTGTACATCCGTTAGGAGAATTTTGTTTCAGGCTTCGCTAATTTTCCTCTAACTAATTCCACCTGTGTTATAACTCTCACATCCAAACCCGAAAACCTAAACATGAAAACACTTGGTAACAATTTCCATCCAGCTGTAAATTTCTTCCAGGTAAAATTTTTTTTCGGAGACTTGACCTCGTTAACACCTTCCGTATACCTTAGCCAGGTATGCCCGAGTCATTTTGTATATCGTTAATTTAGTAATAGATCCACATACAAACCACAGTGTTTACATTCTGTACACAAATCCACAGAAAAAAATCTCAACTTTCCATGATCATCAAGCTCAAAGCGATTCTTGTGTACTTTAGTTGCCGTGACACAAACAGGGAATGATTTGAAGTAAACCAGGGGTAGATATTATTGAAAATCTCCGTTTACCGAGGTACCCAGGTACACCGTTTAGGGGACACCGGCCAAGGTGACACAAGAAAGGACGCCGTGGGACACAATCCCACCGCCGACACCAATTCTGATCAGCTGAATATTCCACACACTAACACATGCATCAATCAATGTTGGAAATGTGGAAAGATAATTATTTTTATCTGCATCTCTGACATGACATCTTGTAATACTACCATCAGTTACAACAGGATACAGGGATATGTAGAACAATACCTGTATCGTTACCTGTCCCAATGTCGTTATCTCACCTGCCCTACAGGTAAAACAGAGCCTACCTTAACGGTAACACTCTCTCTCCCTATCTATCTGGGAAACTCAAACGCAAAAATCAATAGCAAGTGACAAATCAATTATTGATTTTATTATCAAAATAATTCAACGTTTACCCCCAATGGGGCCTAAACACCTTTTCTAGGTCACACACTAATTACAATATTATGCGACAGGTACGCTCACTATCGGTACACTTTTGAATGTTATATAGCTACACAGGTATGCCTAATGTAATCCACAGGTATAAGGCCAGTCTCTTATCTTAGTTAAATATGATACAACGAATGTTAGGATATATAAGCTATCTTCGGCGCCCTATACTTAATTATCGTCAGCAGAACAATCTTTGATCTTGCTTACTTTATGCATAAATTTCTCCCACACACCCTAGCTTTGAATTTATAATACTTATTACATATGTCAGTATTTTCCCCTTTAATAATCTTAGTAAATCTAGCAAGATACATGCAATCTACAGAGAGAAATGTCAGCCCAGCAGGAAAGTTCAACAGAAGTGTACAAGTTATCTCCCTTGGCTTGTGAAAAATTCCTCTCCTCAGATGTGTACACATAAAAAGAACAAATATAGTTTCTTTTTAAGCTAGAATTCAAATTTTATTAAGTAAATTAACAAATCTTATCATGTTTTCTTTTATGAATGATCATCAATCATAATATCTCTGTTCTTTAAACATTATCATCATAAAATATTGCACCTATAAACAGCTTTTAACTTAATCAAAATATAAATGCACTTTCACAAAATAAAACAGATGAATCACAAAAGATTTCAGAAAAAAAAAAAGAAAAAGAAAAAAATCAAATATCAAAATAGATGATTTATTCCCCCTCCCCCCTCTCCCCTTTGATAAGTTTTCCTATTCAAGCCTATATCTATTGGTGGAAAATGAGTTGTCTAATTTTGAAGATCTGGATTGCCGATAGGGCTGGCTAACAGAACCGCTTTAAAATGTTAAACAGTTTTATTTAAACACTGAAACTGATAGCAGGTTGTTCTGAAGTTGTTTTTGCAGTCTTATGCTGATACGCTCAAATGCATGACATGTTAAATCTGAATTTTATTGTTCAAATGGCTACAGTAATTTTGGATAGGGATCTGTTCCACTTTCCTGTGCAGGTTCAGAACTGACATTTTAGTACCAGCTTTAGTGTAGTACCTCTGAATAAATCTATATACAATCTGTATTATCTAATACCTCCATTCAATTACGGAAAGTAGCTCTTTACAGAGAGAAAGGGGTCGTTAATTACTCTGAGTCATGCAGACTCTTGCATCAATTCCAGACAGTTGTATAAATATAAAGCTTTTGGACAGGAGAGATTCCTCTTAAGATCGCACCCATCCATTATGTAAGGTAAAAATAGATTCTGTACCGTTTTCGAGGAGTGGAATCTATCCCAAATGCTTGTAAAAATCGACGGAAAACACTTGTGAAATATTTCAACCTTATGTTTCAATTACAGGTTCGGGAATTCTCACCAACTGATGCTCAAATCTACTTCCTGTTGTGTGTGAAGAACATGAGATAGAACCTACAGCTATATCAATTAAGCTCTCAAAGCATTCAACGTGAAGTTACACATATACCAATGCGGCCAAAATTTAGACAATTGTAAATAATTTTGTTTACTCAAACCTAAATGAAAGTGGGCAAATAAAAATGTTACAAACAAAGTTCTGGTTGGTGCATTTTAAAATAATCAACTATCCCAGGGTTTGCATATTCAAATTGACTTGAATATTTTTTTATACATTTTAAGATTTTAAAACAATCTAATTTCCTCAAGAGTTGAAGTTTGTGTGCCAGTATTAAAATATTTAAGTAACCTGCATATTAATCATATCTTTTTTTAGATTTTTTGAAAGTTTTAAAAATAATTTCATCCAAAATTTTATTGGTTTGAAAAAATTCATGCTGCAGGGGCAATCACTATTTATTACCATTATGAATATACTAGTAATTATGGTTATCTTCAGTCATTTGTGATAATTTATGTTACTATCCAGTAAAAGCTTATGATAAGTACCTCCCTAAGTCATTCACATATTTCAATAGGTATGTGGAAAAAAAATCACAAAGAAAAAAACAACAACATAAAAATCACCTAAATCTCCGGAAATAAACAAACTAGCAGACAGCTGCCACAACAAGAAGCCAATTTGCCATTATTACATAAACATGTTATGCTGCATTCACAAAACTTAATTTCTGATTCCCAAAATACTTCAAGGTGTATTTTTACCTTCACTGAGAGGAGAGCTCCCAATGCTTTGCTAAAAAAATGTCTTACAAAGTTCGTTGCGTGCATTTTTAAAATATTGAACTATCCCGGGGTTTGGCAATATTCAATATTGACTTGAATATTTTTTTTTAGTACATATTTAAGATTTTAAAATGTTAACAATGACTAATTATTTCCTCACGAGTTGAAGTTTGTGGTGCATGTATTAAAATATTTAAGTAACGCGAGCATATTAATCATAATCTCTTTATTTACGATTTTTTTGAAAGTTTTAAAAAATGAATGTTCATGCCAAAAATTTTAACAGTTTGCGAAAAAATTCATGCTGCAAGAGTGGCAATCACTATTTATTATAATTAAGGATGAGTACTAGTAATTATTTGGATATCTTAAAGTCATTTGTGATAATTTATGTTACTATCCAGTAAAAGCTTTATTAAAATACCCTCCCTAAGTCATTCACAAATTTCAATAGGTATGTGGAGGAAAAAAATCACAAAGATCAAAACAACAACATAAAAATCACCTAAATCCCCAGGTAAAGTAAAACAAACTAGCAGACAGCTGCCACAACAAGAAAGCCTAATTTGCCATTATGTACATAAACATGTTATGCATGCATTCATCATATAGCACTTACTATTTCCTTCTGTTACCCAAAATAACTTCAAGGTGTATATTTTACCTTCACTTAGAGGAGAGCTCCAATGCTTTGGCTACTGATGATCTGTCTTTAGCACAGAAAGGCCATAAAATCTCTTGCAATGCCTTTCATCAATATATGAACTCACAAAATGTAACTGTTTCCCCTTAGAGTGAGAAGACGGCCTGGTACATTAAAAATACATTCTACCAAAAATGTTTCAATTAGAAATGAAATTCCCTTTTAATTGACTCTTGATTGTGAACAAGTGATATACCAATCTTATTTAATAGCAAGCTTGATTCAGTTCAACTGAATGTAGCACACATATTTATAGAATCTAATTCCAGCCAAAATATTTTACAACACAATGTTAGAAACATTTTGATTGTCTTCCTTCAAACAACAAAAAAAAAAAGACAGACAAAAAAGTATTGAAAAAAATATGATTAACTTTTGAGATAAGCTTCTCTTGAAAATATGAGTATCTTCGAATGTCCTACTGAACTAAAGGTGTCATTGCAAGGTCATAGTCATCTGAGGTCATTCAAGGTTATACAAGATTCTAAAAGGTCAATCTGTTTATGACAAAACAAAAACTCAATTTTAATTCAATTAAATCTCTATTTAAAGATCATTATCTCTATAGATGTACTTTCTGCATAATGAAAAAAATTATGGAAGTCTAATTCAAACATATAAAGATGTTGGTGAAAAACGAAAAATTCTCTTATTATTATTAAATCACAAGAATTATCGACTAATTCATAATGTTTCACAAATCTTACGAGAGACTAAAATTGGCCAATAACATTGTTTTTCTGATAAAATTAAGTGCTATCTTGAAGGCTTTGAAAGACATAAATCCTATGTTATTAATGAGAATTCCATCATATATTTTTTAGTAGAGTCGTAATTTTTGGAGCTCTCTAGGGGAAGAGGAATTGCTTTCTCCCAGTGGGGTGTGAATCTGTGTAATTACATCTGGTATAGAGATGTTCATCAAACCACAAAGCCAGCCACGCTTCATTTAACCAAATATCTCTTTGGTTATGTATATAAATATACTTGGCAAAATTCTTGGCCCTCATCATGATTGAGAAAATATACAAGATCCCCAACAATTAATAAAAAAAACCTACCGCAAGTCAACCATGTGCGTCATCTAAGCAGAGGTGAGATAATTATACCCTCCAGCCCCCCCCCACCCCCCCAACCACCACCAAAAAAAAAGTTTAAAAAAAAAAACACAACTATACACCAATAAATTACATCTCTCTCTCCGCTTCCTTGCTTTTAATTGAGATTTGTCAACATTTAGAAGTTTTAAGAGTGCAATAAACATCTAGACTGCATGACCACCATTTGTTGATCAGATTTTCCTCAAAAATGATATGATGCTGAATTGATCCATAATATTTTCACGTCATACAAGACAAATATTTTTTTTTTTCCAGTTTATCTTTCGCAGGTGTGTCTTTTCGGCATCGTATATAGATTAAGAATCTGAGTCTTTTGTCTGCATGTTTTTTTCTGCATGGGTGTCAGATAATTCATACTTCACAATCATTTGCATATTCTCGATATACAGTCAGTGTCATTGGAATGCTTGTTTTATTATGCGATATGCAACATGAGTCTCTTGCATGTTTGTGCCAGGTTCTAAAGAAAACGTCAATATGTCACTGCAATGAAATGCTTAGTGTTTCTCACCCGTAATCTGTAAAACTATTTACCAGACCCTGACTACCAGATAACATTCGATCCAACATGCACAACCCAGAAACTACATGCACGATTGCACTTAGAACTATTTATTTTTTTCTCCGAAGCGAGAAACTCTCACCAGTATATGTTAATAGAAATCATTATAATGATCGATAAATGACAAACGAAATACCGTTAGGCAATGAAAGCAATACTTGTGGTGTTTCTAAATTAAGGCAAGCAGATGATTAACACAAATATACCGAATGTACTATAAAAAACCTATGAATTAAGGGTCAGTTAGTTTTTATGGTTCGCATTTTGCTTAAAACGCATATTAACTCATGCCAACCCTGGAACTGAAAATTTATAACTGGACTGTTGTAGTCTGAATTAAAAAGAGTTCAAATGAATTATATAGGGTATTATTGGTAAAAAATGATATACTGGCTTTGTATATGAGTCAAGAGAAGAATGGTTCTTTTGGAGTGTTTTGGAGATATGCTGCAGTATATTCAAGAAATTGTCTTTAAAGAAGTAGAGCTTGAATTTCAGGGGGAAAAAAAGGATGGGGATAAGAGTGTGATGGGGGGGTTACCATGTAAACTGGTATGTGATTTATTTCACTTCTATTTAGTGGTTGTATTTTGTGTCATTTATTAAGAGCCCGCCTCCCCCCCCCCCGCCCCAAAAAAAAATAAGAATATGCATGGTAATGTAGTAAAAAAAAATGAATACATCCTCTGTATGCTGGTGCTTTCTACTTTTTATACATGGTGAAATGATTGAGGTAAAAAAACTCTTTGGACATTATGATAAACCAAGATTCTAGCCCAAATGATAAGAGGACGCTGTGAAGTAAGAACGTTCATCATTATGAATAATTAGCATTACAAACACATACATATTTTATGTATTTGTAACGATCTGTTTGTTTTTTGCCTCAAATCATTTTGTAGTGAGTATTTACTTGCAAATGGAGAGCCAGTGGATATTGTAATGACTCTTGTGAATGCAAGAGAGTTTGTGATCGGCTTTAGATTTTCTCTCATTCAATTGAATTACTTTAGATTGTCTCGATTTTCTGTAGTACCTATGTAGAGGATCCCCATCATGTTAGCCATGGTGCGATGTATGAGAAGTAGCCATAGAGCGTTACATAAAGAACATGACTAACTGCGTAAAAGTGTCCCACCGTTTCTTCTGAAGGTGGGCGCAGAAAATATTACTGTTCTTGATTAAGTCAGGACAACACTGCAAGACGATTAAGTCATTATGTTGTGTGCATTTGTGTTATAGCATACAACAGTTCAAACTTAAAATAAAACTGAGACAAAATCTATGGGCTTAAGAAATCACTCATCTTTATGCAAAAATTACTTAAACGGAATAATCTTAACAAAGAATTGGAAAAAGGACAAGAAAATCATATTATCTTGTCTGCTTAGACGTAAATGTTAGCGCTTCTTGATCTAATATATATATCATGGCAGTATGGGAGCTCGAGGTATGTGAGTGAGCAGGGACGTAGGAGATCATAACCGGCCAAAACCGGAAAGGACAGAAAGATGCGATGTACCAAAGGCGGTGACGAGGAACGGACAAGAGGAGGGGTACAGAGTACAGGTCTCACACGTCCAAGAAAAGGAAAGGATGGGAGGACATATTTGCGTTTTTTCGTAGAAACAACAACGTAACAATGATATGAAATTCTCACAAAAATCAAAGTATAACAAAAATTTGTGCATTTGTAATAATCTGTCCCTTCACCCCACCAAATATAATCTGTCCTTGCCCCTCAGAAATATATGAGAGTAAATTAATGGTTTATCTTAGTATAGGAATGGATGTAGCGGCCATGTAAACATATTATGATCCCATGTGAAATATGACATACAGGATTCTATTTATAGGTCACGGCAACTCGATTCCCACTTGAAAGTCTTTAGAAACACAAGACGCTAAATTTGGTGAGAATTAGCCAAGCACATAGAAATTTCTGTGCTAACAGTTGTGATCAGAGAATGTTTAAAAAGCCTAGTCTGGTCAAATCCGCACCCATTCTGCGTTCGTGAAACGATGAACATAAACACCATGAGTGACTGCAGGAATATTTTTCCATGTTTTTTGAGCATTGTACTGGTATAGGTGATAGGGTTGGTCGTCTAGATAGCTAAAACATGAATAAGCACCAACCGCCCAAAGTCTTCTGTCTGATCTCAATCATGGCCAAATTAATTGCAGGACTGTATTTAAGTCGGTTGGATACCAGAGATTGTTTTGAGAGGGAAGACTGGGGGACGGAAAAGAGGCGCCTGTTTAGTCTAGTGAAAGCCATATTTCTTTGTGCACTAACCACAGAAAAGTTTGAGAGACAATGGATTAAGAACTTCATCTGTCCCTGAGCGCAAGTCTTGTACTTTTAAAGTTCTTTAAATAAGCGGCGCGTACAACCCACCTGTTTATATTCTATCCCACTCGAATATCATAAGTGATTCTTAGGTCTGGCTTAAGTCTGCCTAAATGATTGAGCTTTGAGTTTTTTTCTTTTTTTTTTTAATATATTTTGTTGAGTCTATAAGATAGGGAAAAATAAAACCAGAAATTCAAAAAGCCTTAATATTTTACGGACAGGTCTAAGTGTGAAGCTGAATTTCATCTCGAGTGAGGGAAATAATTCCAGTGGAAATTGTCAGTGATGGGAGACAATTCCTTTACAGTTTATTAACCTCACGTACAGACTAATAGAGCCCTTAGCTGTCGATTCAATCTTGGAAAGGAGAAGACCACACTGAATATGAGGAGAGGATATACTCTTCACAAAGTCGAGATAAATCACGAGGGATAAGAACATCTTGTAATTCCGCTCATGATCGGCAGACCATCAACTTGTTTGCTAAAGATAAACTCTATCGAGATTGATAATAATTTTTATTTATTCTTGATTAATCTTCTATCCATTGCGTCTTTTGCAAAACTGAAAAATGTTTTAAAAACGTCGCAAGTGCCACATTGGTAAGCATTCTGTTTTAATCTATCCAAAATAATGAGAGGAGAAAGTCCTTAACCAAACAATATAAAAAGGACATTAAGGTACTCTCGAATATTGTATTATCGTAGAAAATATAGTTCACTTTTATATTTGATATGATGATCTCTCGTCTGTTGAACCCTTTTTTTTTGGGACAACTGTAGATCCCAGCTGATCCTCTTGAATACTCGAGGACCCCAGCTTGATCCCTTGATACGGTGACACCCAGCTGACCCTCCGTTGATTACTGTGATCCCAACTGACACTTTGACATCTGTTACCGCCAAGCAGACCTCTCTATGTCTTCTCACAAAAGGGGTAAACCCAGAAAGTTTTGTACTCATAGTTTGTAGATGTTGTTAAAGATACTAGATTTAGAGTCCAATTGTCCTTGGGACCACTTCCTCTTACACACCCCTCCCCTCACCCAACCCCCACCCCACTCATTGTCCTTTGCTAAGTCTTTAAAACAACCCCCTGTTCTATCCAGGCCCCTCACTCCAGCCATTAAAGTGACCCTCATCCCCTCCAGCCCCCTCTTCCAGTCTTTAAGAGAAGGCCCCCTCCTCTCTTTGTTACCCCGTCCCCCTCTCTTTGATATCTCCTCCCCGCCATTCCCCTCCACTCTCTTCCTATAACATATACTATATATAGCCCTTTGGGTTGTCCCCTCTCTACAGCCCCCCTGTAAATGTGACCCTTCCCCCTCTCTTTGTAAGATCCTCCATACCCCCTTTCTACAATAACATTATTTGTATAATAGACCTTTGGATGTCCCCTCTCCTCCAGGCCCCCGGTCTCTTGTGACGAATTATCCCCTCTCTTTTAGACCTACCATAACACCCGCTCCCCTCTCTACCAAATATCATATTATATTGTATATATAGACCTTTGGTATGTCCCCTCTCCTCCAGCACCCTTTTTCTTTGTGACGCCCTTCCCCCTGATCTTTAAGATCCCTCCATTACTCCCCTTCTCATCTTCCAATAACATTTATTTGGTATATATAGACCTTTGGTAGGTCCGCCTCTCCTCCAGCCCCCCTGTTTTGGACCCTCTCCCTCCCTCTTTATGATCCCTCATCACTCCCCCTCTCTACCAATAAATATTATTTAGTATATATAGACCTTTGGTATGTCCCCCTTCTCCTCCAGGCCCCCCTTTTCTTTGTGACCTCTCCTCCCTAGCTTTAGATTTCCCTCACCCCGCTCCCTCTCTACCTAATAACAGATATTGTATATATAGACCTTTGACCTTTGTTTGGTCTTTATCTGTAAATAAGACTTGTTTATATGTCTGAATGCACATAGTGAACAAACATCAGCCTGCCTTTCATCCAATTCCATACAGATTGTCTGCATACACCTACAAGTTCACCAGTATGTACATCAGTAACATAGTTATTCTATGGAGACTACAGACACAGAACCTACAGAAATAAGTCTTCAGAAATACTTATAATGTAGCGTCGTAGATCAACCAAAGACGACCATCAATAACCCAAATCAACCCTAACCATTGTCGTAGCAGTTGATCTAACACTGGTAGCCACAGTCCCACTAGAATCCGAAGACCGATCTACATTATAGCTCAGAAAAGCCTCTCGGGCTCGATGCCTCATGTACACCGTGTACGACGCTACTGAAATATACTAAGTGCAAACTAGTTCTACTCTTTAAGTATAGATACAGAGTGTAAATGTGCCCTTTGGAGTACAATCTAATAATCTAATAGCACCTGTCCAGAGCGTAGTGCGTTACAGTCCAGCAAGCGACCGATTATCTGCGCCCTCATAAAATCTAAGCCCTGCAATAGTTCTCCAGTATGTTGGCCATAGCCTGATACTACACGTCTCACAGACCAAACGAACTCGTGCCTGCCCAACTTCAACACTAAATTGGAACCCACTGTCAAGTCCATCGGATCACGGACCAAAAAAAACTCAATCGCATTTTCTTATTACTCGTCTATAGGCTTAGACCCTTATGTCTTGCGTTCAGACTCAATATTCTGGGCTACTTTTTTGGCCTACGAGACCCCCACTCCACAAAAGTCGAATCTAATAAAAGTAGAATATTCAACTCCTGACTTCTATTTTCTATTCCTAGTTTGGTCTTAGGGACCTCCGGATACTATAAAAGGACTGCAATTACGAAAGAATTTATCCAACATCTGCTCTTTATCTACCTTGTTTGGCTTTGGGACCGGATACATAAAAGACTCCTAGTTTGGCCTATAAATCATGGACCAGTTTGTTATTGTTTTTGATCTGGGATAACAATGCTGCCCCTGAAACTAGGGTGGTAGGTACTAGTTGGGCTACTACAAGTGTATATGTATGTAGTCGCCCATGTAGAGCACTGATGGGACAGATCCCTACTTGTAGTAAGATTACAGAGGTTTATAATATAAAGAATCCATCATCTTGAACCCATTAACTGGTCCTCATTATAACTGACCAATCCCACTGCTTTCGAATGCTTCCAGATTATCACATCATCAACATGTAGTTTCCTAAACTGATTCCAGCTTACATCGCTAGCCATCCACTCCCACCCCCTCTCAGCATCCAGCATCAACTCTCACACCTACATTCCCATCCCGCGACCGCTACAAAGCATCAGCAATTCAACCCTCACTCCCACATCCCCACCCTCTCTCAGCATTAGCATCAACTTTCACACCCCCACCCTCTCAGCATCAGCCCTTACCCTAATCCCCAGTTCTGTTTTTAAGGTATATCACTGAAATTCATACTTATAATCTTCCACCCTAGATCTGAACCCCCTAACCCCCTTCTGAATATATCTACCATATATTTGACCCAATAAGCGGCAAGGGGCAGCCAATACATTTGAAAAATGAATCAGATTTGGGCTAATCTTTTCACAATTCACAAAGTTAGGCCATAGTTTCCATGTGAGCTTGTTTTGTAGGGTCAGGTCTTGTTGACCGCTCAAGTTGTTTTGGTCCGTATCTGACTTTGTGGGTCCCGGAATTCCAGGGTGCCTGTGAGAAAAACAAAAACGGACCTACATTTCTTTTGGGTTATTATTTTTTAGATTTCGTAAAAAGACCCCCCCCCCCCTCTCTTTGAGATCCCCTCCCCTCCATACCCCCCTCTCTACCAATAACATATATTTGTATATATAGACCTTTGGTATGTTCATTATCAGGTAAATAAGACATGTTTATGTCTGATCACAGAGTAACAACATCAGACTCCTTTCATCATTTCATACAGATGTACATACACCTACAAGTCCACCAGTTGTACTCAGTAACTAGCTGCCTGGAGACACACAGAACCACAGAAATAATCTTCAGAATCTTATATGTCTCTAGATCAAAAAGGACACCATCAAACCCCAAATCAGCCCTAACCTTTGTCTTCTGTGTCTAACCTGGTCCACAGTCCCACTGACCAAAGACCCCAATTAGCCAGAAAACCAGCCTTGACTCATTCACCCCTGAAATTATATAATGAACTGGTCTACTCTTTGATTTAGAAGAGTGTAAATGTGTCTTTGAGGTAAATGAATCAATTTACCTGCCTTGCTATATACAGTCCCCAAAGGGACCGAATCTGCAGTTACAAAAATCTACCCTAAATAGTTCTCTTGTTGGCCTGGCCTGATCTACAGTCTCTCAGGCCAAAGACTGCCTGCCAATCAAACACTAAATTGACCCTAACTGTCCAAGTCATGGACACAAAATCAATCCATTTCTTATCCGTCTAAGGTTAGACCCTATTCTGCGTTCAGACTCAATATTTGGGCTACTTTTTGGCCTACAGACCCCACCACAAAATAGAATAAATTAAAGAGAATATCAACTCTAACTTCTATTTTCTATTCCTAGTTTGGCTTATGGACTCAAATACATAAAAGACTCAATTAGAAAAATTTAATCCAACATCTACTTTCTATACCTAGTTTGGCTTATGGACCCGGATACATAAAAGACTCCATTAGAAAGAATATCAACCCCAACATCTACTTTCTATACCTAGTTTGGCCTATAATATGGCGAGTTTGTTATTGTTTTGATCTGGGAACAATCTGGCCCCTGACAGGTGGTAGGTATATGTACTACTACATGTGTGGTATGTAGGCCCCATGTAGAGCACTGATGGACAGATACCTACATGTAGTAAGATTACAGATATAGATCATATCTGAACCAGGAACTGGTCCTCATTATAACTGACCCCCTGCATCACCATCAACAACATTGTTTCCTAAACTGATTCCTCTTACATCCTACCATCCTCTCCCACCCTCTCAGCATCAGCATCAACTCTCATCCACATTCCCATCCCCACCCTCAAAGCATCAGCATCAACCCTCACCCCCATCCCCACCCTCTCAGCATTAGCATCAACTTTCACCCCCACCCTCTCAGCATCAGCCCTTACCCTAATCCCCATCCCAATTTAAGGTATATCACTGAAATTCATACTTATAATCTTCCACCCTAGATCTGAACCCCTAACCCCTTCTGAATATATCTACCATATATTTGACCCAATAAGCGGCAAGGGTGGTTAATACATTTGAAAAATGAATCAGATTTGGGCTAATCTTTCACAATTCACAAAGTTACTGCACAGAGCAAGTTATTTATTGATTTACAAAAGAAATAAAATAGAGAAACTTACACAGTTTTCATGTAAGTGAAATTGAGGTCCCCCGGATATAGTACCTATTAATCCTTGGCCCCTCATTCTATATACCCAGATACCTATTTTAGCCCACTGACCCCTATCCATCCCCTTGAATCCCATCCCTATACCCAGTTCCCTATTTTAGCCTATAAAGTTTTGTGACCACCCAGTTCCTCGGTAAAGCAGTCGCTATGGCCATTGCCTTTTTCAATGAGATCAACCACTTCAGGAAATACTTAACATCATATGAGTTTTTCAATTGGTCATTACTTCAAGGGACACTAGATGTACTGTGTGAAGGAGGTTCATCTCTTTTAAGAGGCAGAGGAGGTGGGGTGGGGCTTCAAAGTTAGGCTGAGATTTCATTAACTAGAGACAATAATTCTTGTCCAATAAAGTGTCTGTAAATGTTCCTCATATTTTAAGTATTGTCCACCATCCCTGCTCAAAATTCAAGCATTATCATTCTGACTGATCTTATTTATAATAATGTGCAATATGAGAAGTTGAATCTATATATAGTTTCCACCAAAATAGGTTTGTGTTGTTTTTTCATAAATATATCCAATAACCTTTCGAACATACTCAAAAACTGTTTAGAGTTATCTCTCCTTGCATGAAACTATAGCAACATCCATCCAATTACCTCCCTTTACAGAGACTTCAGAACACATCTAGTTATCTCCCTTTACAGGAAGCAATAATAACATCCATCTTGTTAACTCCCTTTGCAACTCAATTTACATATCGCATGCCCAACTTACTTGGTGTGAACGCTGTTCCATTTGCCTCCCATCAGAATAACCTCCCTTATTTACAAGTCCCTCTTGAGGAGCTTGACTAGTTGGCTGTTCCATGTACCTCCCCCCTGTGTAACCTCCATGACCTTGCTGTTCCAGGCTTTTTCGTATTTGTTGATACAAAATTGGTCCAGTTTCCAATTTTTTTGGCTCCGTAATTATCTTAGGAGCTTTCACTAAACTGTCATAATACTGATATGATCTGTCCTTTCTGTCCGGAAATCCTGTCCGAGACTCCATGGTTGTGGTCGTCCCCGTTGTGGGATGACCACTCACTGATGGGTGACCATGGATACTAGTTGTCATGGCAACCGGTTCCATGTGACTTTCCGAATGGGTTTTAGTCCAAGATTTCTCTTTTGGGAGAAAAAGCCTCGGAAATCCTCTCCGAACCTGTTTTTGACCACTATGTTCCATTCTTTCCGCCTGTTTAGATGGAAGCCGTGAATCTTTTTGACTAGTCTCTGATTGCAAAGTGCTAAACTGACTAGGGTAATTAGTTTTAGATGATACAGATTGTGTTTTCATTTTTGTAACATTTTGATGCATCACAGGAACGTTTTCTGTTTTAAATACACGCTGTTTGGCACTGTCATCAGATTTTCTTCCGTAATCTATTTCATCTTGCTTGGTAACGATGTTGTCATATTCATCGGTTCCATCGACGGCTGTTCCCTCTGATGTTGGTTTCTTACTCACATGACCTTGGAATGTTTGCTGATTGGTCGATAGAAGATCACTTTCCTGTGGCGGAATGATGACTTTTAATGTTGGTCTATCTTTCGTTTTCGATAAATCTTTTATGGGTGTACTACAAACACGTGGGGAAAACACAAAGTTTGATCTCATACTAAAATTGGCCGGAAGTGTTGTATAATATGCATAGTTTGGGGCGCTATCAGCACCCAATGAGGGGTCAGCGAGGGATTGATCTAGATCCCTAGGGAACTGCCGAGGTCCTATATGAATATCACTGAAATTTGAGTCGGTTGAAGTCAATGACGATGATTGTGCTGGTCTGTTATATAAGGCACGGTTATCTCCCCTGAATTGGTCCGACATGTTGACCGTCCGTCCTGACCCATGTTCATTAGGCCCTGGGACGGTCTGAATGCAATCTTTCACATTACCGACAGTGTATCGTATATGTGACAGATCAGGCTTACGGCGTACATAGTCGTCGGCCATATAGGTCCTAGTAGCCAAGTTATACGGAGATTTACTTTGTAAATTCCCTGCAGGTGGTAACACACACTTCTCACTGATCATTGGAAGATTGTCACCGTTGGTTACATCCGGACTCCAAGTCACATGACGGTAACCGTGACCGCTTCGTCGCGGGTCATGATGTTTATCGTTCTTTTTCCGTAAACTTCCGTAAGGTGAAGACTCGGAACTTAAGTTGCTCGGTGACCTTGACCTTGTGAGATCAGATGAATCATAACTAAAATCCTGTCCGTTTTCCTGCAGTGACCTTGACCTTTCTTTGACCTTGTCTAGATTATCATATACACATTCAGTCTGACCTTCACTGGTGGCGTCATTATATCCCAAACTGTCCCTTCCTTGGTTATCAGACATGTGTATATGAGACTTATCCCCCTTGACGGGATCGAAATTCGGAGGGCTTCTCATTCCGGGAGAAGCCTTCGAGCGAAAAAGCCTTGTCTGGTGTCCTTTCGGAGCTTGTAATAATTCCTGACCGTGATAATCAGAATACTGTTGTCCACCTGCTTTGCCTTTAGGTGGTTTTCTTGATACAAATTTCAACATGGTAAATTATTTTTATACTGTACTTTCACTTTTGCCAAATCTACTTGTGGTATTTTGTGGTTAACAAATTTCCTTTTTGTGGTAACTGTGGTTGATGTTTTACACCAATTACCTGGTATTGTGCCATATTTCCATGTTTATAAGATCACAGATAAATGATGTCAAGCTCTCTCGGGATCCAGTCCAAAGCCCATGGGTAAGTACTCCTTTAGGAAGGGGTGTGGTTCGCCATCACTGTACCCCGATACCGTCTAAAACTTCCGGGGTGCATTCCTCGAACCGTCCAAGTTTGGGTAATTTTTAAAACCTGACGCACCAACCAAACATTCTGATGCTCGTTTTGAAATGGTAGATACCTCAGATTTCCTCATCAATGCTTTCCCAATCTGTGGGTCTATTTGTATGTGTGTTGGCAGCTAGTCAGAATTTAGTGTAGAGAAACTATACAGCTACCTTCACTGGTCAGAGCCCAACAGCTTCAGTCTCATCTCTAGCTCCACTACCTGGACAAAATCTTATCTCTTCAGCTTATCTACTGACTCTCCAAGGCCTTTCACACTTAAACCTTCACTGATCTACCTGTGTAGTGAGCACTGCAGATTATCAAGATTTTGAAATCTACAGCAGTATGTTTGTATGTTAACTAGCTGTTAAAAGTCTGTTACACACCGATAAAAGAACGTTTGTTCTGCACAGATGATGATTTTGAGCAAAAGTTACATCCTAGAAATGATGATTTTGAGAGCAAATCACGTGGTAGTATATGTATAAGTCTATAGGATTAAAGTCTTATTAACATACAAATTGTATTGTGTATGCAGCTTTAAAGAAAGTGATATCAAACCATCTGTATAGCTTCAAAGTGCAGAAATTTATGAAAAGAAATAAATACACATAGGTTTCACATCAGCAGCTGTAATGAAAACTGGATTGTATAACACCTACACATTGTATTGGATTAGCGTTCATACAGCCATGAACGCCAGTACTTAACACCTTCACAGTTAATCACCTGCTGCACATGTGCAGTACATGTGTTACTTCAACCCTTAATTCATCCAAGTAACCAGTGCCCTTGGGGGCTTGTAATGGTCCTCCAATGTTTCTGTAGTTACAAGAGCCCATGGGATTCAGACATATCCAGATATTTTACCATAGCAACCAGTCCCTTTTCTGAATTACCATAGAAACCAGAGCCTTTGGAATTGAACTACAACACATGAATTAACGTAGCTACAGTGCATTCAGAAAAGCCGACATTTCATTTCTATAGCATAAAAATAATGTTCTTGCTCTGTAATCCACTTGTATTTTGGAAGTTTTTATCAATATGAAAAGTTAGCTCACTTCAATCATTTTTGGCAGCACAGATTATCGTGTTGTCACCCTAACCTATTTTTTGAAGTTTTTAAATATCAAAATCACCAGATAACATCATTATATTGTTGTGTGTTTATCAACAGAGCCTATCTTGGCAGAGATCATCCCTTCTGTCTGTTACTAACAATCGAGATGTTAAAAAAAATCCTCAAACATCGGAATCATCTGCGTTTTGCGTTACATTTCTATCATCATGACATTACACACATCCAGTTTGGCCTATCCTGGCACGGATTTGTTAAAATTTATAGACGCTGCGTAGATTTAGAAGAAAAAAACAACTTTTAACGCTGTTCTTTCCCAGTTGTTTTTTCAATCACTTTAGCACTATAAATTCCATAATAGCTCCAACCGAAGTGATAATTGAAATAATGAAAAGGCGATGAAAATTAGTAGGTCGACATAACAGACGGAAAACTTGACAGACAAAAGAAATAAATCCAAGAGTTATATAGATCCCAACCGGTAACGGAGGAAACAAACGATTCGCAGATGTGACATATATAGACTAAATCGACTCCATTTGTGTTGCTACAGGCTTACTTAAAGTTGACGTTAGGATACATCAGAAAATTTAAAATGTCATCTGTCGATCAGATAGAAAATGATAGACAATATCCAGGTCCGATTGTATTTTCTCGTTAAATTTACAGAGGAAAAAAGTTTTGCACTGAAGGAATGATGAATCACTTCTTCATGACAAAAAAATCTGTCTGTGGTAAAAATCTTCTTTTACCTTAACTCCTGGAATTGTATCATCAAAGTAACTATGGCAACCGCTCATCCTTCTAAATCTGGTTATGTTGCATTATGACGAAATGTCAGAAATGATTTAGTTATAATGCATCAGATGATTCAGTAGATTTTACATGTGAGCAATATAGGTTCCGAGGAATATATCCTGCAATGTCTCTGGGAATTTGGAATTCCAATTAACATTCAGTTATCTTCTAATTAGTAAATGTATTTCTTAGCTGAAAAATATTCAGGTGAAATTAAAATCCAGTCATGGAATAGATATTTCATGTAATTAGAAGTCACATTTCCAATATGAAATATATTCAGCTGAAATTGAAATCACGTCTTGGTATGCAATATATCCACATATTCATTATCCTCCTAAGCTTCATACACTTTCCTGGACATTTACTCAGCAAGAAAAAATTCTTCTGAATCCTCGGACTCCTGTATCGTAAAAATAGCTTCCTTTTTAGTTGAAGAGTTCCACACCATGAGTCCGTATTATATAAACAAAGTAAATGCCAAATGATGCCCCAAGTCCATTGGTAACTAAGGAACTGTCAGTCTCTCTATAAACAATTCTCATATCCACAAACTGTCATGGCCGCCTTAGCAACCAATCTGGTCTGTAAGAATCCCTTTTCACAGATTTCCTTGACGAAATCCATTTATAAACAAATACATGTAATTCAGAATCTGAATTATCAAGTCTTTTCTAGGATTAAAATTAATATTCCTCAAAAATGTTCCTTGAAAATTTTTAAAAGGTATGGCTATTGGGACCAAACAAAACTTTTCATGAAAAACATTACTTCAATCAAAACAAGTCAATATAAGACCTCTCAAAGATCTGTATCATTTCACTATTAAATATTTGGATTTCCAACTTCATTTGAAACCCTCAAACTTATCAAAGTAAATGTACATCAAGAAAAAATTTCCTTTTAAAAATCCACATGTGAATATTTTTATACAAAAGTTGTTTTTTTTCTGTGGAATCCTTCAGAATTGTTATAATGATAAACTTGCCGAAAGAGAAAAAAACAAGAGTTTGGCTTCCAAGGATGCGCTACAAGGCTGTGTTTACGATACACTAGATATATCTCTCACATAAAACTCGAATAAAAGCCTTTCAGCGGGTACACAAAAATCCACTTTGAGGAATATCCAAGTGTTATGTATATATAATTCCAAGGAATTGTATATCTACGTCAAAAAGTCATATCATCCACAAAAAGTTATTTATAAGTCTCCATGAGTATTATGACTTCTGAACGAACTTCTATAGTTTAACTCTTCAGTAATAGGCCACAGACAGCGATAGTAATTTCTGAATGAATATGCGTAAAAAAGTTTGTAATAATAGTCAAGTAGTTCACACGGTCGAGTAAGTGTGGTGTTACGGTGCTGGAATTTTTATAACGGTCTTATACTAATGATCCAACAACACTTGTCAGTCATAAAAAAATCTCACAAGATATTTCAGCTAGAACAAATGTCACAACTTATTTATCATGAACCGTACAACATCCTGTGAAATCGGCTCCATCCTCCAGAAATGCCCTCGAGAAAAGGAAAACGTCTGTCATAGTTATAGTTTAACAGTTGACACATCAAAATATGTCCACCTTTATCCGAGTTGACGCAGACAAAAAATAAAAACTTTGAGTCAGTTACCTTTGTTTCAACAGTTGAAAGAATAATGTCATTACAAAACTAATATTTAAACTTAGTCTTCATAATCCTGAATCCTAAAATGTTTCTGTCACTGTCAAATAAATCGTTGACAGGGTTAGAATGTGTCCACTTGAACACGAGTTGACAAACTTGAAGACAGATCCAAAATTGTAAACACATGTGTGCACATCTGTTAACATGTGTACACATATGTGTCTGGTCCATCTTTCATACCATACATTCCAGCTAATTCATACAATTTGTACTACAAGAAGAGGCACATGTATACACAAATTGATAAAATTAAGACAGATGAGATAAACTCAATGTAAACAACTTCATCAACCTTTAACTTATGCCGATAGTAAACGCATCATAGCTACGAAATTCAACACTCATTTGTAACAGTTTGCCAGAATTTCCGGTTTCAACTTTGACATTTTTTACAGCCGAAAACACATTGTCTAATCAACAATTTGTTTCATCTTCAGCGGAAGCAAATTGAGCTGAACTGGTTCGTCCTGAACTGGAAATGACACTTCGTTTATATTGGTATAATGAAATAGCTACAGGGGCGTAATGAAATAGTGAGAAATCATTTCCCTCGTAATTTGATATAAACGTTGAGTATATCATATCACATCAACTCTACGAAAATACGAAAACCTGGTGAAACGCAGATGGTATACTCAGACATCCTAATGTGATATTTATGAACATACACAACACAAAAATATGGAGATACGCATCATATTAGTAATTCTACCATCTGTACGTATTTAGTTCCTCGTCTGTCTGGCTCTTAAAGTATCATCGTTATGACAATCTGGAAGTAACTACTGAAATTATTGTTGGTGAGCGAAGGAAAAAACAATTATTTCAAAGTGCCTTTTCTGCGAAGTTCATTCACAAACAATCTGCCTATCTCCAAGATGAAAGAAAAGTACTTGACCTTTGACCTATTACCTTTGTAACCCTTGACCTTTGGGGCAAAAAGTACTTCTGGTATATGCTTATTGTTTGTTTTTTTCTTCTTTTCAAAGTTGTGCCACAATGCGAATGGATATTGTACTTTGGAACCCCAGACAATCAGAGCTCTTCTGTTTTTGAAGGGCTATAAATATGTCCGTTTGAACACCTGAAAACAATAACGAGGCTATAACAGTCTCGGCCGGGGTTTTATCACACATCCTTTCTATTTCCGAAACATATTTCTTAACAATGTACCGCCTCTCTGTTTTTACAGATGCCAAGTAAAAATCAAGACATAAGAAATGTATCTGTTGAAATCAAAGCCGCGCTCAGACAATTTTCTGAGAGAAAACCCACCACATACATGTAAACCCCATAATAAGCCTGACCTTCAGATAATACCGACCTTCGTTCGGTAGCAGACGACAGTCTGATATAGAAATCTGCATCAATTGTTCAGAAAAAAATAACTCAAACTGGGATAGATTTTCCGATATAGATGATATTAATTGAAATCGTCTCAAAACTGAATCTTATTTACTCACTTTTACACAGATAACAACACTTATCAGAGAACATAGCTACATGCACTGTCACTGATAAAAATGTCAAGATTTTCAAAACAGATATTGCTATCATTAAAAATTTCATATGTATACTTTCCATTTTTTATTTGGAGTATACGGTTACAAAACTTTCTAAAAATAATTCCTCAGTGTGCATGGATGTGCAGATTTTTGTGCATTTTGTTTTTACAATTGTCACTTTTCTTAAAGATGTTTGGCAACATCAGAACAACTTTGGCTTGATTTGATTGAGTTTTACATTCCTATAAACAGCCAGGGTCATTTAACGATGGTAGAAGAAAGTCAGAGTACCCAGAGAAAAAATCACCGACCATGAAAATAAAATAAAAAAAAATTCTTTTCTACATTAATGAAGACATTGTTCCAAAGACAACCACAAATAGTTCTACCTACTGACTATTTTGAAAGCTTGAAACCACAAAAGAAAGGACCCAAAATACTTTTAGCTATACACATTAATATCCCTTCAGCCATCAAAATTCTAGAAGACAACTTAAAGATAAATCTTGTGTCCCGTTTGCCGACACCGACTTGACCAGTACGGTGATTTCAGACCACACAGTAGGGGTTGACACTTTCATCATATCTCACCTACATTACAAATTGGTCATATATCATACCAACATTTGGACCATAATTTATCAACATTGAGTTTGTAAAAGAATTTTTGTGTACAAGCGTAACTTTTGTGTACAAGCATAAATGTCCCAAGTTTATGTATTTTTTTGTGGTATCTGATGATAACATCATATTTCATATGCAGATCATATTTCATCTATCTCCATGATATCTGAAAATGCTTGTCTTGTTCCCCATACATTTATATAGTAAATATAATGAGGTATGAACTTAATTAGGCCACACCAGGTACTATGCACCACAAAGTTAATTAACTTTCCAGGTACAGTGGCCTCTATGGGAAAAATTCCACAGTCTCTGGCCTATATGTCTGACAGATTCAGGCCACATTTTCACCAATTAGAAATTAGACTGGCCTCGGCAGTTCTAATACTAGATTATCTCCCCCTAGTTCAAAACATATTATCACCCTGAGTTATTGATAAAATTTTCTCCGCAGAGTTCTAAAACTAGATTATCTCCCCCTAGTTCGAAACTTGAATCAAACATATGATTATGCCAAATTTTAATGATGCTTTTAATATTCTAGAGACTGGTGACCAGTCTTATTAGAAATGTCTATAAGACAATAGGTAAGCCTCCATTTCCTTGAGATCACACCTGAAGACATATTTGAACTCTGGAACAGTTTATTATTTCTCAGGGGTAAATAATAAATGCACCTGTAGATGTGTTTTGTAAAGAAGCTTAGAAATAAAGCTGACCAGTTGACCATGCACTGACCACTGAAGTCAGACTGACCACCTGACCCTTGGTTTTTATGAATTAATGTGCTTGATTATCTCCCCTTCTTTAAAAACTTTGTATCGAACACATTGTATGACAAAAATTGAAAAAAAAAAATAATAAATAAAAAAAAGTCAATTTTACTGACAAATTTGATATTTATAAGCCAGTGGCTAGTCCTGAAGGCTGACAACAGTAACTAGGACATAGCTCTGAAAAGATGTGAGAAGAGAAAATGTCTGTAGATAAACTAATGCGATTTTGACACCAAGTAAAGCAAGGTTAAGTCATCAAGTAGCTTTCATCAAGCTAGTCAGTCATTAATCCAGCGGGGAAGCGATTTTTTAGGCATGCCACTTCCAAAAATGTAGCAATAATTGGATGTTAACAGGATTAGCATGTGAAGAGCTGAGATCTACTGTTTATATACAGATGGATAACCCATACACTTCAAAGTTTTGTCAGCTTACAAGCTCAAAAATAAAACTTTAATTTTCATAGAATTCATTTTCTGACTCCAAGAATAATACATAAGATAATGTTGATGCTTCTATACTGAAAAAAAAATAATGAACTTGAGTTATTCAATTCATAATATGGGGAAAATAAAAGTAGAAAATGTTCAATGAATTTCTTGCCTGGCTAGCCATACTTACAAAAGAGACATCAGCAAGTTTTTCTCCTCATCCCTTAAGGCCAGTTATGTGTTTCTGACCCTTCTTGTTCCTCTGATGTAACCAAAGGTCAGAGGTCATCATTAATCTAAACATACAGGGCATTAACACTACTGGGGCCCAAGAGAGGGTAATTTTGCTAAATTTTAATGGTTCAAAGAAGATTCAACTTAGCCATATCAGCGTAACAATAACTTTTGCGGATGATTTTTCATTTAATATAAATTCTTGAAAAACTAAATCATAATCTCATGATTCATTTACCAATAAATTTGAAAAATTTCAATACTCAAGAAATTTTTCAATCTATGTTTAAAAAGCTGTTTTAATCAAACAATATCACATGAATAACATCTTATTTCATTTAAATTTTATATTTTAGATTATATAAACTATATCTTATCTTATTTAAATTTTACTTCAGACTATATAAACTATATCTTATCTTATTTAAATTTTACTGAAGATTATATAAACTATATCTTATCTTATTTAAATTTTATTTCAGATTATATAAACTATATCTTATCTTATTTAAATTTTACTTAAGATTATATAAACTATATCTTATCTTATTTAAATTTTACTGAAGATTATATAAACTATATCTTATCTTATTTAAATTTTACTTAAGATTATATAACTATATCTATCTTATTTAAATTTTACTTAAGATTAATAAACTATATCTTATCTTATTTAAATTTTACTAAGATTATATAACTATATCTTATCTTATTAAATTTATTAGATTATAAACTAATATCTATTAATACTTAAGATATATAAACTATATCTTATCTTATTAAATTTTACTTAAGATTATATAAACTATATCTTATCTTATTTAAATTTTATTCAGATTATATAAACTATATCTATCTTATTTAAATTTTACTTAAGATTATAAACTATATCTTATCTTATTATAAAATTTTACTTAGATTTAATATAAACTATATCTTATCTTATTTAAATTTTACTTAGATTATAACTTATTATCAAATTTTACTTCAGATTGAAGAACATGTTATCAAAACTAACTTTGTAGGGACGAAATGCCTTTGTCAGAAAATGAGGCCAAATTGTGTTATTTTCGTGCCACCTGATATTTTCTGTTGCTGATTCTTTAATAGTTTTTGTCTGGAATGCACACAGAGATGCATTGTAAGCGTTATTTTTACGAGGTACCTTAGTGTCTGAACCATAATCACGAAAACCATCAAAATTTTCTTCTGATTTTTAATCTGCTGTTGATGAAATTCTCAGACAAGTGAAATAATGAAAGAAGGAAGTGGCAGCTATTTTCAAATTATGAAGTCCTGCATGTAAAAGCTATTACTATACCTTACAGAATACCAAACTTACAGAAACATACAGTACGTGTCTGGAAAAACACTTAAAATATGTAGAAAAAATATCTTTACAGCTCAAAGAGGTCTTACAAAAAATGTACACACTTCATTCACACAATCAAAATTCTCAATCCAGCAAAATCCATTTACAATTTAAATAATAAAAGATGTTTCTTCAAAAAGTAAAGTGTATTTGGAGCACAAATGTGAAAGTTTTTCTGATGGTTACCATGGTAACTGATCACTTTCAGGTATGATATAACTGCAAAACAGTTGTTCTGTTAAGATTTGAATTTTCCCTCATCAATCATTTATGTTTGCTAGCCCTAAATTCTTACTCTATACAGCTATCTTTTATATGCTTCATGGCTGGGTTTTTTAACTCTCACAATTTCATTCCCACTCTTTTACAAAAAGGCTTAATCAACATCTATTCAAATACTTTACCAAGGTATTTTCCAAAATTCCTAAGACTTTTTCCCCTCAAGTGATGCTTATAATAAAGACTGATAAGAAATTTAAAGCGAAAGTACAAAAATTCTTAAAATAGACGTGTTTCAAGAAAGCATATGTTTGTAGTTGTGAATTGACAGCCATGTAACGAGATTTGACAACTGTAGCCTTATCCTGGTCTAACAGACCCTAATGCACAGAATGCACTGTGTTCTCCTAATCAAAGTTGAAACAGAATATAAAGTTCATTCTAATCCTTCAATATCAGTTCTGACAGCGAGTCTATTTTTCTGAAGTTCTCCACCGAAAAATTCATGGTGAAATGTCACAGTCACGTGACCTACCAATACTGGTCATGTGACTTGCCAATACTGGTCATGTGACCAATAAACACTGACGTTCACTGACAACGACATCTAACTACCATGTTTATGAACTGTAAAGAAATGTTCGTGGAGATAATTTGGAGTATAAGAGTACACTTTGAGAACAGGATGATGTATACTTGGCTTCCTTCGGAGATACGTTCCACCTGGTTACCGTCGGTAACATACATTTTCTGTAATTTAGGTTGAAATGTCCAATTTTTCATTTGAATGTACTTGAATTAATAGAATTTTCTAGAACAAGAAATTGCCAGCCAAAGAAATGAAAATCTCAAAAAGAGATTGTTAATATAGAATAAACATTATATTTTCAGCTACCGCACATTTTAGAATTAACAAGACTCTGGTGGCAAATTTTTATCATGAGATAAAAAGTGTTCAAATTACCACTAAACTCTCGATCGACCTTTGAAGTGACTGGACTATTATTCAAATCCATTGTAAGGAAGTTGTCAGTATGTGATTGTAGGTTGGTGATTTTTCTCCCAGTACTCTGGCTTTCCTCCAACTCTCACAACTAACCCATGCCCTATCAATTTTCGCAGTGCCTTGGTTGATTTATGGATCAAATATGGTGATCAATTTTTCTGAAACCTTGAATTATTCACTCAATTGAACTCTATAATAATCAATGGTAACCTTCAAAATTTATTACCACACAAATTTAAAAGAAATATCTGAATAACGATTTACCCTTTTAACATTTAAATGTCCAGTCATTCCCTATTCTGAAGGTCATTAATGTAGATTTATAATACTTTTACTGGTGTGTGGTCAATAGTATACCAATATAAATATTGATCTACTGTACATAGTTGTCACCCGGTCATTTCTGGTAAGTGACAACTGGTCAATGGTCATTTCTGGTGATTGACCGCTGGTCAATATCATTAGATGACCACTTCTGGCAGATGACCAAAATACCCAGATGTGTTGTTGATCTACAATCTGATAAATTTAAATTCAAATAATAACATATTTTGTAAGATTAAGATAAGAATCAGCCAGAAATATTGCCATGAGCCTCCATTTGTAGAAATTTTGGACAGAATATAGGTTATGACAATAGGATAGGATGGAAAATATATTGTGTAAATGTGACAAATTTACATCTTGAACATTTGATACCAAAAATGTATATATAGAAATATTTATAGTAAAACAGGGTTACATCAAACTTCTGGGGACCAATGCAATTACTTCGTTATAAACATAGTTCGTTATACACAAATATCAGAACATTGATGAGAAATGAAAATTGCTACACCAAAATCGCAAATCTGATGTAAGCGCACACATTAACAGCTATTAGGTCATTAATATATTGATTGAAATTGATTCCTTGAAGTTCATTGAATTTCGAATGTTTTCATATTTTACTGCTTGTTTTCAAAATATTAGTTTTAAGTTGTCTTTTTTCCTTTCCAAGTATGAAATAGAGGAGGAAAGTGAGATAAATATACAACTTGTAGATTGGTTTCAGTCAACAGTAGTCAATTTGTCAGGATTCAATTATCAGTATAACATTTCAGAAAATGTCAGACTATCTTTAATGTCCATCAAATCGCCCAGATGGAAGATATTTAAATCATGCACCCCTGAAATACCATAATGGACTGGTCTAGTCTTTGATTTAGAAGAGCTTAAATGTGTCTTCAGGGTTAAATGAGTTATTTTACATTCTTGTCTAGTCAAGATATTCAAACATATGTCAGACATCTAATTGAGTCTTCATCACTAACACTCTTGCATCCATCATGGTTACAGATGACCTTGTCAAGAGTCAGACTGAACAAGATTTCTATGATAGATGATGATGCAGAATTTTTATCTCAAATGTTAATAGCAAAGTGAATGACATTAATGGATGGACATTAGGAAATTGACCGATTAATGGCTGACCGATTAATGGTATATATATTCACAGACCGATCCATGACTGTATTCACACCCTTGGCCAGAACATAATAGATATATAGTCCAACACAACTATTACGGATATATAGTGACAAACTTAATACTAAAGCCACATTTTTTTCAAATTGAAAATATTTAAAGAAAATTACTGACAACAATGAACAAAATCATTACCACCAGAGATAAATTCATTTTAAACTTAGCCACAAAGTTATTCATCTAAACTGCATCCTCAATTTTGGTAGAGAGTTATCTTCCCCTTAAAACCATGCCATTTAACACTAGCTTTCACCACTGTAGATCATAATGGATTTGTCCAGATCAATGGATGGTAGAGTCGACTTAAGTTGCTAGGGGTGAAATAGTTAAAACTCCTTCAAGTTACAGTAAGATATTTATAAAACATTTCCATGCTGAAATAAAATCAACAATGTCTGGGGGGTTTTCTGTGACAATTGTCAAAGGTATCACAAAGACTAAGGATAATTGGAAATACCATATTTATAATCCAATCAAATATTTCCAACACAAGAAATTGGAAATGGCGCCGGATGATATTTCCAAACATTGACCTGAAATAAATAGAAAAGAAGTAAAAAGACTTACCTGATTTTCACATTGCCTGTGACATATATATCTGCAAACTGAAAAATAATAAAGATGTTCAGATTAAATCCAGATGGAAAACCACATGGTCACAAATCAATAGGTTAAACTAAATTAAAGGATATAATATTGACATCATACAGGCTATACATACAAAGTATGCACATTTTACCAGTTTCTGAAGAACAGATTAATAATCGGTCATTTTGGTTGCCATGGTCTCAAATGACATGACATAGTAATGCATATTTAGTCGTTGATTCAGATATATTTGCTTTACACTTTGATAACCCACATTAAAATGCTTCATCTGGTCACAGCTTACGGTAACCATGGTGACATAGAGACCCTATAGTGAGGATTAATATAGAAATGTTTTGGTCAATCAGGATTACATTTATTCATGTTGTCATTTCAGAACAATTAATGGAAGTACACATTAAGGGTAATGGTCACCATTATTACTTGAAAAAATTTCTCTTTGAGAATGATCTTCAATGGCATATTGTTAAAGAATATGAAATACAAATGTACTTTAACTTGATGCATTCATGCTTGTATTTTACAAGAAACAAACAAAAATGTCACAAAATAAAGAGATTGATGAGATATGTTTGCTTTTAATTTTATCATTCACCCCTGAAAATCTATAATGAAATATGCCAGTGTTTGAATTAGAAGAGTTCAAATGTGTCATCAGGGGTGAATGAGTTAAAACTACTGGTATATATCTTTTTCCTAAGTATACATTTTTGCTTCAGTCATTGCAAATCTTTTTTTGAAATCAATTTTATGAAGGGATGATACAATTTTATGAGTTTGATGTGGTTTATTTGTTTACATCCTTATAAGGCCAGGGTCAATTAAGGATGCAACAAGATATTGAAGTTGGATGAAAGTCAGAGTTCCAAAGGAAAACAATAGACCTGCAATAAGTACCTAAGCACCTGTCACACATGGTTTTAAACTCATAACTTGGAGGTGAAGTACAAAGAAACCTAGCTACCAAGCACCTGCTACACATGGTTTCCAACTCATACCCTAAAAGTGAAGGGCCTGTGATGTTTCTACACCTTAACCACTAGTCCATGTACATCTGTAGTATTATGGGATAGAGACTTGTATAAACTGTCTGACAGATCAACATCCTGTAATATCTCTGAAAACATAACTAAGCAGGTGAGGAAAGAAAACGAAGGATAAATATTTACACAACCTGACAACGGATTGTTCTAGAAAAACCCCATGAAATATAAACCATTTCTTAGCTGTATACACAACCTCCAGGAAAGAAACCAGCTTCCATTGTTTATAGAGCATTCTGGGATCTGTGCAATGTTCGAGAGGAAATTTACCTCGCCACCGAAGCTCAATTTACATGGCCACTGAGTTATTTTTTTAGGTAGAAAGTTCAAATTGTTATAGAGGTAGTAGCTTAACTTTTTTTCTCATTACGAAGAAAATGCCAAGGAGACGAACAGGAAGTGAGGAAATATTTGAGTCGGATATTTACCAGGTGCTACGGCTTTAGGCTGAATCATCTGGTAGAAATGCCAAAGGAATTCAGAGTTTCAATTTCAAACTTCTATTGGAAGAATTCAAGAGTTTCAATGTTCACATGCCACTTATTTTTAGGGTGCTTAAAATCTCCTGCGAAGAATTCATGGTTTAAAACAATTAACATAAAAGATTCTTCATTATCTACAGATTTTTATGTTGTTTTTTTTTCTCTATTTCAGCATCTCAGCTGTCCATATAAAATGGACTATTATAGAATTTTAATAGTATGATGAATATTTTGTTTTTCCTTTTTTTAATAAAAGAATTTGAAATCACTTCATGAATTTCAATAGAAAGTAATTTTAAAACTGTTTTCTTAAATATCCTAATCTTAACTAGCAAAATTTCAGTATACCAGTAAAACCTGTCTAAGTGACCACCTCTGTATAAAGACCACCTGCTTTATAAGACCACTTTACTAGGATCCCAAGTGACCAATTTCAATACAATTCAACCTCTGTATTAAGGCCACCTGGCTATAAAGACCATTTTTCTAATGTCCTTTGGGCGGTCATTATAGGCAGGTTTCACTGTAATTCCAAAAATCTTTTCATTTCTTTTAAATTCTATCAGATGAACTTCAAAAACACTTTGGGCAATATCAGAATTTGAATGTTTGTCGTTGTTTCATCTTAAAGATGAGGAGAGTGTGTTTTAAGTTTGTTACTTTTGACCTAAAAACCATCGAAACCTTACTGCGGAGGTAACATAGGATATAAAAAACACTACAGTATTAGAGTTTTTCCAAGCATTTATAATAACAGGATATATGCATACAGTTTATTTTCATTTTTTCTTTAATATCAACATCAAATACTTTAATTTCTTCAAAAAGTTTCTGAAGGAAGGGAAACATGTGGGCTAGTGGTAAAATATTTATAGATTACACAAGATCAAACATAGTTGGGAAACTACAAATATTGTACTTGGATAGTAAGGCAACACAAGTGTGTCTTGGTAGGGGGCTACAGTAGCTGAGTGGTTAAGGACTGAGCCCTCTACCTCTGGGTTTTGAGTTCAAATCCCATGTGGGGCAGTTGCTAGGTACAGATTGCTGGTTGGTGGTATTTCTCTGGGTACTCTGACTGTCCTTCACCTGTCATGTCTTTAAATGATTCTGACTATCATTTAGATACAAACAATACTGTTTTGTTACTTAAAGGTTTGATTTATTTTTGTTTTGAGTCGTTTTATCAGTCAGAGTAATTAAAGGATGTTACGAGAGGAAGAAACTCAAAGTAAAAGTAGAGACATGTTATTCATATCATCCTTTGATCAGATTTGATTGATTTTAAAAGCACATCAAATATTTGTTGCTAAATTTGTCATTTCCACCACTGTTTTTTTTTCTTTATTATAAAATATCTAAGATTATTGTATAAGTTCACCCACCTTGACAAGCACTGCCTTGACTAAGAACTTTTTGTTTACACACAAAACAAGTCCGTGGACGATTAAAAAAGTAATGTCGAAATCGATGAGCTACTTTTGGGAGTTCTTCAGCCTGAAAAGATAAAAAAGATAAATATCTATATTACAACTATACTCTCTACAACAGAAGCAACTAAGTTAAGATTCTGAGACAAGAAAACTTGATACAAGGGAGGTAACTCTCGTACAAACAGTGACTAAAATGACCAAGATGTTAAATGCTCCACATCCGTATGAAGTGGTAATTTTTAAAAAGGTATAATATCAAATATGTGGAGAAACAGGTTTAACAAGCACTCACTCTGGACGTCAACACATATATCAATCATATAAACTCATTGGACATCATACATAAATGACAAAGCTAGTGCAAAGACGACAATAAACTTCTAAATGTCGGACAATTCACGTAGAGATATTGAGAAAGATATGGCAAATCAATATCAATTACAGCAATCTTATAAAGTTTAATCTTTAATTCTTCATTTTGATAGCTTTTTATGAAATTTCTAGTCAAAATTTTCCTATTTGCAACAATATGCCTGGTGAGACCTCTGGTAAATTACACGGTTCCACCCTATCCCCCAATTATTTGATACATCCCTTGATCATTTTCCAAGCGTGTATAAAATATCCACAAAACAATTGATAATACTGAACACTATGTAGTCATTTAGGAACAGCCTCTCCTATATATAGACAGTGTATACTTATATTCCTTGCAGTACAAGTGATTTGGGAGGCTGTGGTATGTTTGTGTTGTGTCTCAATGTGATAGAGGAACTCTAGCACATAGTGCTATCTCACTGAATCACACTTCTAAATATAACAAACAGTACCCCCATCCTCAACCTGGTCACATTATACTGACAAACAGCAAATCAATCATCCCTGCTTCCTTTACGCTGAATTAAAAGAAGGAACTAAAACTTAGCCGGTAAGTTGAATATTTTTTCCAATTAATACTTCAATCTGGCTACTAGAAGTAGACTGACCACCAGTCTCTTGAATATTAAAAACATCACAAAAATTTGGCTGGATGATTTTTGTCTTTGATTTCCAAGTTTCAAACTAGGGGGAGATAATCAAGCATTACAATTTGGCCGAGAAAATCTTTTCTATAACTTTGCTTCTGGTGGTCAGTCTAGGGGGAGATAATCTTAGTGTAAGAATTTTGCTGAGCATTATTATCAACAACTTAGAGTCTGATGCCCAGTCTAGGGGGAGATAATCTAGTAAAGAACTCTGCTGAGAAAGTCTTATCAACAACCTAGGGCCTAGTGGCCAGTCTAGGGGGAGATAATCTAGTATTAGAACTCTGCTGAGAAAATCTTATCAGTAACTTAGGGTCTGGTGGCCAGTCTAGGAGATAATCTAGTATAGAACTCTGCTGAGAAAATCTTATCAGTAACTTAGGGTCTGGTGGCCAGTCTAGGAGGAGATAATCTAGTAAAGAACTCTGCTGAAAAAATCTTATCAGTAACTTAGGGTCTGGTGGCCAGTCTAGGAGGAGATAATCTAGTAAAGAACTCTGCTGAGAAAGTCTTATCAACAACCTAGGGCCTGGTGGCCAGTCTAGGGGGAGATAATCTAGTATTAGAACTCTGCTGAGAAAATCTTATCAGTAACTTAGGGTCTGGTGGCCAGTCTAGGAGGAGATAATCTAGTAAAGAACTCTGCTGAGAAAATCTTATCAGTAACTTAGGGTCTGGTGGCCAGTCTAGGAGGAGATAATCTAGTATAGAACTCTGCTGAGAAAATCTTATCAGTAACTTAGGGTCTGGTGGCCAGTCTAGGAGGAGATAATCTAGTATTGGAATGTTATTGAAAAATCTCAACAGTAAATTTAGGGTATGGTGGCCAGTCAAGGGGGAGATAATCTAGTATTAGAAATCTGCAGAGCAAATATTATCAAGAACTTAGGGTCTGGTGGCCAGTCAAGGGGGAGATAATCTCGTATTAGAATTTTGCTGAGAAAATCTTATCAGTAACTTTGTGTCTGGTAGACAGTGTTTAGTCCAGAGATTGCATGTGGGCGAATAATGGTAGAATTATGTCACACACCTCAACCATTTAGCCACCCAACGAACCTCAATGTTGCTATAACTGTAAAGTACACGATTGAGTCTATAACCCAGGAACTTTTAATAGTATGTATATGTAGGTATAGAATTATCAGTAGTATTATATCAATTGATCCCCAGCCAAGAAATTGAAATGAAATTGGACCCAAAGTAAATAGTACACACTTGCTCATTCATAAATCCTCTTGGGGGACTATACATCACAGTTTAGAGCATAGTGGATATAGGGTCGCTTATCAAATCTAATTTTCTACAGCTGTACATAAAAACAGGATAAGATTCCTATTGTCGTGTGTATATACCTGTACAGGTATGGTATACAGGTAAGAAACTGGTAAACAAATGGTGTCATCTGATCGTTATAACAGCAGGTTAACGAGATAATTTAGCCTTTCACGTAACATATTACCAGGTAAATCAGATTTGTTGAACCATTGTAACGTGGTTCGGTGGGTTCTGTTACGTTGGTCTCCGACTTATTTCAAGGAATTCTTTTCTTGAATTGGTAAAGGTAACAATATGTTTCTTTATTATACAATTCTAAGACTTTAAGACTTTTCTTGATAGTTTACAGCTAAATCTTTTTCTATGGTGTTTTTTTAGAATCCTAATAAATATTATTTCCATACAAAGTCATGCACCCACAGAGCCCCTAAATTAGGGGCAGGGGTGGCCGAGTGGTTAAGATGTCTCGACATATTACCACAAGCCCTCCACCTTTGTATTGCAAGTTTGAATCCCATGTGGGGCAGTAATGCTAGGTACTGATCCCTGGTTGGTGGTTTTTCTCCAGGTACTCTGGCTTTCCTCCAAGAAATAAAGCTATGAGGGCACAAACTAGCTGACAAATTTCATGTGGGAAGAAGGGTGGACGGAGGTAGAAAAAGACAGACAGAAAAGAAAAATATAGTGCCCCTTGGTTACAGCAGAGGACTATATACAGCATCAGAACAAAATGTCCATATTATATATTCTTGATTGTTCAGCCTTGAATAGGTAAACACCTGTGATCACTAGACCATAACCAAAGTGATGATTTCCATGATCAGTCAAGCAGAACATCTAATTTTCCCACAATTTGTCTTGAGAACCGATTCAGTGCGCGATTAGATTTTGGCCGATTTCTATGATTGTGATGGTTGGTTTAAACGATTGTGGAATATACCTATATCAAGGCCTCTTTAGTGGTATATAGATCCCCCAGGCCAAGAGAGCGTTATAAGGGCTGACCTAACGTAACTGTGTACGATGTACCTGCCGCCCGACAGGTAACAAATTACCTGTAAAAGGTTTATAAATTGTATGCTAAAAGCTATCCATTTCTCCTTCTGAGTTTAAAAATCAATCCACACATAGTTTTTATAGTTTTCATTCAAAACACAATTAAAAGCATCAAATGCAACCATAGTAAGTTTTTTTATGTGTCTGCCTGAGTTTGTCCTATCGCCTATGTTTTTTAACAGATTTGTTTATATGAAAAATAACAAGCATGTCTTCTCTCAAAGATTTAAAAGTGAGGGAGAAAAACATCACCTTGGCTTAAACCTTTAAAGTTTGAAAAAACACAATTAACTACACATTGTCTGAAAAAATGGCATGTGTGTCTTCTCTTAAATTGGTTTAAAAGTGAAGGGCCAAAAACATCACCTTGGCATACACCTTCAATGTACGAAAAAGAATTTTTTTTCTTCAAATTCTGACCATAATTGTTATGCACTTTACATGCTTAAAAAGAGATTTCTGTACCAGAGTTTTTATAATTATATATAATCCTTAAAAGTGGCCTAGAATCTTTGACCTTGAGGCCATTAGATTTCAGTAGTTTTAACTTAATGTGCACAGCTCATCTGCTCTTTGTTGGTTGGTTGGTAATAGCATCCTATTAACAGTTAAGTATGGCCTTCCCTGTATATTTGGTGCATTGCATATAGGAATCGGAAGAAATGGAAAATATGCTTTACTTTTTTTCAAAGAGGAAATGAAACCATCAGACGTTTATTTTCCTTTTATGAATACAAAGAAACATGAAATCCACTATTTTCTGATGTATTTTTTCCAGCTGCTCAGGTCGAAGTATCCATTTTCACATTTGTATAAGATCTGATGTGAAAGGTTTGAAAATTGAATTCTAACATTTACCTGAAATTGGAAAGTTATATTAAGACCTTTTCTCACCTGGAATGTCTCACCTGTCCTGACCAGGTGTACATGGCCAAATTAACATGTACTGTCTAACATACATCAATAGGTATGATACAGCAACTTTTCTAAGGAAATCCAGGTAAAGTAAACAACTGTTTATTTAATAATAATGTTTATTTACTAATTATTACTGTAAATGACCCTTAAATGACAATCATTTATACAAATAAGACTTAATTATAACTTCATTTTAGCAAAAACCATCCATTAATTTTCGTAAATCTACCAATTTTTACAAATCCATCAGCCTATAACAGGTTCTATTTACCAGTCAATTCTGACACTTTTGATATACTGTTTTCTACCCAATAAGCGCCCATGCATGTTTGAGGCATCCAGTTCACATTTTAATTTTCTAAACACCCTGGGTGCTAATTGGGTCGAATACGATACTTAAAATGGTATCGAGAAGAAGGTTTATTAGGAATGGAAGAGTGGGGGAGGGGCTTGATAAAGGACAAAATAAGTACATAATTTATTAAAAGATTCATACATAAGATTATACGACTTTTCTCTTAATTCACATCTTCAAGAAATAATTGGCCACATAAACACCCTCTTGTCCACATCCCCCCTTTCGTTGTAACATAATAAGATGCGTTTGAACGCACTTTAGGGACCTTGATCTATGACAAGCTCAACTGAATTCCATGATTAGCACTCCTTTTTAAGAATGCAAGTGACAAGGATCAAATACCATGTTTCTGAGTGGTCGACCAAGCGACAAAAGCTTTAGCATAATAATTTTAAAATCAGGTATATATAAGTTACTATCTCATACGACAGGAAGGTATATCTTTACTGAAGGTAAACATCATTGTATACCTTATACAGGTATGAATCTATACATCTCTCTAACCCTTGTATATATCTTATTGTGTTTTGGGGCTATTCTTATCAAAACTTTACTGAATTAATTAGGTTTAATTTAACTTACTTGTTGTGGTGTACTAAAAACTTGCCTAAAGAACCTATCAAATTTTGTATAATGTGATAGTACCATTTATTCATAAAATTGTCAAACCACAAAATTTTATTTCTAAACTAGAAATGTCTGCCAGATATAAACAACCTCCTCTCTATATATATATTAAATAGGGACAGGAGGAAAAGGGAGGGAAGGTAGGGCACAGGAGTGGTTTTGGACATGGGAGGTGGGGGAGATGGACAGGGGCAGCTAGGGCAAGACACAGGTGGATCCACAGAAATGGCAGGGGGTGGAGAAGGGCAAGATGGGCAGGGTTGGGCAAAGGTGGAGGGATTGGGGCAGGGGATGGGGGAGGGGAAGATGGACAGGGTAGGACACAGGTGGAAGGAAAGGAATAGGGGTAGGGGAAGATGGGCATGGACAACATGCAACAAGATCAGACCACAAATACAATACTTATAACACATTAACCATCATAGGATCGGTAGGTACCAGGTATTTAAGGTAATTAAAGGTTAAGGCTACAAGGTTGTTGACTTGAATCCTTTGGGACCCACTGTTTATGATAACACACAAATTGCTCAGCTTATAGTACACATTATCTAGTAAAGGCTTTTTATAGTTTGATAACAAAATGTGGCCTTAATCCAACATAAGCATTCATTTTTTGTAGGGGTATTGTTCTAATTAAAACAATAGGTGATCACCTGATACACCACATAAAACACTACAGTAACAACACACCTGTAGAGTTACCACCTGTATCCGATACTCGTTAGCATTGTTCTTAAACTACAACTTTTAATGACAGCTAAACCACAGGTCATTTTTTGCGTTAATTTTAGATGAGCACAAATATGATCTATTTAAAGTATAGATTTGATGTCTTTATTGACCAATGACACACGTTACTATCGTTTTTAGCGATAACAATCTTTGTGACTTAAATATGTAAAGTTTTAATGAAGATTCTTTTCTGATAAATTGCATCTTACTTTGATTTAGATTATAGCACATTTATTACAGCAAAATGTCACAATAACATTTCATTATTCAGAACGCTTATAGCTGCAACCTTGAATCAAGGTCAAGGTCACTTCCTAATGCTATCTTAGGTCAAGGTTACTTTTGAACTGCACATCTTTGGGTATTTACTCACATTACAAAGATTGCTTAAACTTCAAACTAGGTCAAGGTCACTTTTGACCCATCAATTTGGACCAAGGTTGCTTGAATCCAGGTCAAGAAATTTGTTTCATTCACAATTTTTCTTCCATCTGTGAATGCACTATTGATAAAGAATTTTAGGCAATTTGTGCAATATTGGTATTATCATATCATTACGCAATAACATTAATACCATTATACCAAAATGTCATTGTTTATTTATAATGTTTTAGACGAATACATTTCCAAATTGTCATGATTTTTTTTTTTTCAGGTTCCATGGGCGCTTATAACAGTAAATATGGTGTATGTATTTATGTAGTAGTGTCACGGCCCTCAGTGACATACCTGCGTTTCTAGGATTGACAAACATAGTACTCCCAGAACGCAGTGTTGTGAATGTACCATGTCAAGACTCTAGTCGACCCAGATGATCATCAAAGAGATGTTGTTGACCACTAACAGGAGTCCCGGGAAGATTCTATTCTGGTCGAACCACTAGAGAAACACTTATCGCAATAGTTACACGGTGTATCAAGAGCTTTACTAGACAACGCAAATCTACCGAGAAATTTTCCACGACTTTTTACACACATTTACGAAACATTTCAAATTTGATGGAGGAGTCGTCACAAAAGTAATCAACATCAATGTTTTTCTGCCAGGCAACATAAGACGCTGCAAGAAATTCATAAACTTTACATATGTTCTATAAAAATAAAGATTTTTCAATATGGATATATAAAAAAAACTTCACAACAGAATTTTTGACCAGTCTGTTAATTTAACACAAAGATGTATATTTCTTTTAATTCTCTACATCACAATGTTCCCTCAAGTCAAAGAAATAATGGTTGAATCTCCTTATATGAACCAATTTAGATCAAATAAATCATCCATCCCTCAAAAAACATTTGAAATCTTCTAATTCTATCATGCTGGAACAGTTCATCATCAAATTTTAGGGGTGATTAAGTTCATTGAGAAATTGAGAAACAGACTGGTCTGTGCTGACACAGTTTTACCCTTGCACACAACATAATTTGTATTTCTAACAAGGTATTTGACGTTTGATAAATACATAAATCATATTTTAAACCAACAAGCATATAGGCTTTAATATTCTAATATCCTTGTAATTTGTTTTGAACCATGAAGACAGGGTCAAAACAGGGTTTGATTTGATGACCTTGACATTGTACTGACTAAATTAAACAGATAACTTTGTAATACATTGAGATCTTCTGAGAACAGTTCATTGTTAATAGAATGGTACTGACAAGCACTCAATCGACTCTGATCTCTACATGACATCACAACGAGTCACACTCGTTACGAAATCCGCCAGAACCGGTATCGTGTTTACGTTACAAGACGAAAGGACAGCAATTACTGAGAATCCAACATAACAAAATTTTAGGAGTTTTATTGTCAGAATAAATTAGATGTTACTCGATATTTGGGTAGTAGGACTTTAACCAACACCGCTCAGCTCTCCGATTAAAATGCTATTTTTCATTGTGAAAATTGTAAGAATGGGAAATTCGAAACTCCCAAACAGATAGCTATCTGGTAAAGAACTCATCTTCATTTTATCTCTACGAACTTCTTTGTCTAGTATTGTTATTCCGTTCTTTAGACTCGTTTGATAAACAGTGGGCTGTGAGATTACGCTAGCTTCAGTTGTAACGGACTTGTTTAGATATCGGCCTTGAGTAATACTGATTCACCACTGGCTCTGGTGTCCCTGAAGTTACCAAATTGAAAAGTTTATTTTACTAAATAAATAAACGAAGGCGAGTCACCAAATACACAGTTCATATATTTATTTATCCCTAAAGACACATTTAGACTCTTCTAAATCAAAGGCTAGACAACCCAATTTTGAAAATTTAGGAAAGAATAAGATAATTCAATTGAAAGGAGTTAATACAGCATGGTTCAAATGCATTTCAAATTTTTATTGAAGATGTTCGAGAACTTTTGGTAGCAAAAGCCTAAAGTTTTTCCTTCATTTTCTTTCCCCTTATGTCTATTTTTTCAATATATTTATCATTCCAGAAATATTGAATTGTTCCAACTTATTATTAAGAACTTAAATTCAAACGTATATTATGTGACTGAAGGTTTGACTCAAGTTAGAGATTTTTGCTTCAAGAAATCGCCACCAAATGCGAACATCCGGCTGCATGATCTCAACCCTGAGCCTAAATCTGCGACCCTTGTATCTAAATGCGGAAAACAAGATGACTAAAAGTTACGATATATGTGACATATAGAATAACAAACATGCCATTGACACATTGCTGATGCTGTCACTATATAATAGTTACAGGAGAGTTCCAATTTTACATCGGCTGATTTAAGAAACTGATACCGAAAACCTGCCATTACTTTCTATTATAACCCCAAGGGGTCGGATCGGACAAAAAATGACAAGACATTAAAACGGAATCTCAGAATCAAGTCGAAAAATTTCTCAAATTCTTTACGGATGAATTTCATTGAAAAATAACATTCTTGCATATTTTTCGGTAATATTATGTATCATGACACTGTTTACCAGATTCCATTTCAAAACAAGTTCACGAAGATTAACATTCATGGATTTGAAAAAAACAGAAAATGGAAATTCCCGCCAATATAAAGAATGTAAATGTTTAATTAATTTGCGGAGATAAACTTTCGCGAATTTACTTAAATATTGACCTAGAAGATGAACCTCAACACACACGAACCTTAATAGCAGGAAGTCGGTTCTTTTGAATTTCTCCTTTTGGAGATTTTCTTTTGGAATTACGAAAGTAAATTGCATGTGAGAAAAAGCTGTTTTTTAGTACCGTATTTGACCCAATAAGCGTCTAGGGTGTTTGAAAAATTGAAAGAATGAAAAGGTGCTAATAAGACAAAATTATTGCAAATCTATACAGTTAGGGTAGTTTTGATCAATTGAAATCGAGGCCTCAAAAATGGGGAGGGGTGTTTATTGGGTCGAATATGGTAGTTACATTAGGGCAAATGTGGAATTACAAATGCATATCACTTTCTTGAACACACCCATATACTGACCCACAAATTGATACAGATCTACAAACCTATATTTTCAGTTATAAATATATCAACAATCTATTTCTACATTTCTCATCTATATATAGCCCACTCTTAACAAGACAATAAACAATCTACCTTTTTTGTAATCAACTCTTACCTTTCAGGTAAGAATTTTTTTAAAGTATATGATTAGTAATAATCATCAAGCAAAACGGTATATTACACACAATAACGGTATTGTCTGTGGGGTCGATCTGGAGTAGTACCAGCAACCTGACGTGATTAAGGCATCATACCTGTACTCAAATTACCTGACAGGTAATCACAGGTAAGCTGTCAAACTTATCATTGGCATAGTGTAACGTAAAGCAATACACATCCATGAAGTATTTTTTGTTTTTATGACCTTTTTACTGTCAGGATCATTTAAGGATTATAATAAAGATGTGCCAGGTTTTGAAGATGGAGGAATTAAAACATACAGAGGCACTCTGAGGAAAACCACAGACCTACGCCCAGTACATAGTAAACAATTTCATACAGGCCAAACTTGGAGGGCTCATGGTGAAGTATCAGGTACTTAGACTATTGGCTACAAACTCCAAGTGATGAGGGTGCGAGTGGAAAAATGTTTTTGTACCCGAAGACTTTTAGCTACCATGACCTGGTGTCATGCATAAAAAGTACCCCCGTACCAAAAAGTGTCCGACACTTTTTATGGAGGTACATCTTATGCATGACACCTGATCAAAGTTTGCAATACGAACATAAATGTAGTGTACGTGATCACGGTGAATGGTGTCTGCTTCCCAAAATGCTTGATATTTGTTCTTATATCGCACCTGTGCAGAATCAAAGACGACTGTAACCCCGATTTATATAAATTTTAAGGCACCATGCCGTTAAGCTCATTGTTTATACAGATTACACATTAATCCCAACGTTTCAATAAGCAATCGTACATATTTCCCCAGTAAAGCCAGTCTGGGGTCTATGTACAATAATCTTTATACAGAAGCCTTTTATTCCTGCACAGTGTCCTTGTCGGCTTAGGAACCATCCCTAACTGGACCTTCTAGACACAAAACTCGGTCAGCTTTAATAACTCAAACTTTCAAAAAGTTTTTAACAAAAGTTACAATTCACAAAAGTTATAACAGAATTTTAAAAAGATTTAGACAAAATGTTTAATCCATAAGGAGAGAGGAGATGTAATTCTTTTGAAAGTTTATGATGCAATTAAAATAAATATGAAGTTTGAAATTAAGGATTAAAAGTATAGTAAGTTAACAATTCTCAGACACATATCAGCCAAAGTGGACATATCCACCTAGAAAGTGTTTATATAGGTAATCTGGCCTTCATACTAAATCCTAAACCGGTTTTCCAATCGAGTCACTCAGGCAGAACATTACAGACCAAGCTGGGATCTTCTTACTTTATATTTGTCAATGAAAGTTTATGCATATATTTGCATAACCTTGAAAGGTTGACCTTTCACAGGGTCAGCTATTCTACAGAGTGTAGTTCATAGGATTTTGAAGCTCAAAACAGTCTTAGAAAGTTAGGTCTCTCAAACTGGCAAAAGAGTATTGGGGTTTATTATTTTATTTTCAAAAATAATGGTTATAGATATCAAAACGAAGATCAAATAACATTTGCCTTAAAATGTTGTGATAAGAATTCTGGTTTTTGACATATAAAGCAAATATTTATATGTTTTGACCCTAGCTATTCTAAGCAACCACACAAAAAATAAATCACGACCTTTAACCTCTGAAATCAAAAGAATATCCATGTGACCTTTGACCTTTGACATGAAAAAGTACTAGTAACCTTTAACCTCCGTATAAATGGAATAAAGTTTGAAAGACTTACTGAACCGGTTTGGATGGAGTATTGGGGTAATGCTGTAACTATTTGTGTGCCTTATGACACAAATTAAACTTTGCAGCAATTTCACTTCAACACACATGGTTCAGAGATCAACCATCCCACATGGTTCAGAGATCAACCATCCCACATGGTTAAGGGATCAACCATCCCACATGGCTCAGAGATCAACCATCCCACATGGTTCAGAGATCAACCATCCCACATGGTTCAGAGATCAACCATCCCACATGGTTCAGAGATCAACCATCCCACATGGTTCAGAGGTCAACCATTCCACATGGTTCAGAGATCAACCAACCCAAATGGTTCAGAGATCAACCAACCCAAATGGTTCAGAGATCAACCATCCCACATGGTTCAGAGATCAACCATCCCACATGGTTCAGAGATCAACCAACCCACATGGTTCAGAGATCAACCATCCCTGCACAACCCACTTAGTTCAGAGAGCATCGAACCCCAACCCACTCACTTAAGAGAACATCTAACTCCAACTCGACTGGTTCAGAGAACAAGACCAGAATGTGGCCAGTGTGTGGGTTATATACACCCTATTAGGGGTCTACAAAGGACCTTAGTTGACCCCAACAAAGGAACTTAGATAGCCTCAACAAAGGCCCTGTAAGAGACTTACAATGGTACCTCTATCAGGCCCAACAACACTCCCCCAATTACTCAATGTAGCAATAGTTACCCCGAGTGAGCCTAACAAACAAGTTCATTCATCACCCTTACCTTCCCAGTACAATCACTATAATTACTCTAGTATCTGTCCCCATAGCGCTGTGACCTTCAGTGACCTTGGGGAGGGCTGTCATGGCAAGGATTCACTCAACAGGAATGTCAGCCATCTACCCCTTTATACCCTTAATGGTTCGGACCATCAAAGATGGGATCGAACCATTTTGCAACATTAGGGATGACGGCTATCAAATCAATTTTTTCTCAGTGCAACCTCATTACTCCATCATGTCAAGATATAGTGTTTCAGGTTTTGAAGGACATCAAAACATTATACAATTACAAAAGAAATATAACGACTGTCGATATTTGTGTCAATGCCATATTGGTTTTAAGATGACAGACTTGCTGCCTCTATAAACATTCACATGCAACTCAAGCTAGAACCAATTACAAGGGTCAATATGGGATTCTTATATCTCCAAGACTATACATAGAGAGGTAGGAAAATTAAGACACACTTAAAACTGACCCACATGGGATTCAAACTCCCAACCAACCCAGAGGTAAATCCAGAGCTTGTGGTCGTGGTCATGCGTCGGGATATCGTAACCACTCGCCATCGAGGCCCCCAGACCGATTCACAGACCTTACAATATCATTATTGTAGCAGTTAATGTGATTGGTGTAATACACATCATGATAAATTAAATGTGCACAGGTAATCAAGTTCAGGTGCAAATTCAGGTGTAAACGACAGGTAAGGTGTAATCAGATCCAATGTAAACACAGGTAAGGGGTTACAAGTCCTGGTGCAACACAGCGTGGAAAATTATATCATTGCTATTCAAAATTTGTATTCAGGTGAAATTGTGTGAAACTTGTTCGACGGAATCTCCCACCATTTTGTGTACATCTTTAACATACTGCTGAACAGATTTAACTAGCCCTTATGATGTCTCTGCCATTTTTTGCAGCAGATCTATTAAAGTCAAGCAAATATGACAGAAGTTATTCACGCTCCCTTTTTCATAGATCAAAGATAAACTACAATTATGGGGACAATTTTTTTAAAATTTCAATCAAGATTTAATTACATGATCACTATATAAAAAGTAGAAACAGGACATGATCATATTTGGAAATGAAACACTGATAAGAAACACGGATTAACAAAGATCCGGGAGAAACATGACAGAGAAACCAAACTTAATCAATCATTGACAAACAGATTAAGTCTGGGTACGACTGTAATAACGAGCTATTTAACGAGCTATTTACAGGTAAACTGATCAAAGGTAATTATAACAAAATATGCTAACTTTAAGATGGTTCTTTTCTGGGTACTTTGACATTTCTCTAAACCAGGCCATGCAATCCTAAAATGACCCTGACTGACCAATCTTAAATGACCTTTGTCCATGAACTTGTTTTACCTCTGACCTATTGACCTGAGGCAATTACTTCATTTCTGTCTTTGTTTGCCCTGTTTGAAATATCTGCATGATCTTGAACCTGTATAACTTTTGAGCTCTGACCATGACCTTTCATCTATTTATTGAAACTTTTTCACCTCTCTTTGAATACAGGAGTCTATTTACCTGGTAACGATGAGGGAGTTATTTAAACTTATATCATCGTAATTAATTGGCCAGGTACACTCTCTCTTACCTGACATCTATATTCAGGTAATTTATATACAGGTACGTATACTGATATCATAGCCTTAAGGCTTCACATCTATATTAGACTAATTATATGTAATTCAAACACCTAAATGACCATGATTGATGTCCAATGACAGATCGCTCAAGAGTCTTACTGACTATGACCGCACTGATTATCATTACTACTGACAACATCTGACGGAAACAAAAATCAAATCATGTCAACGATTCGGGAAATTTAAGATAATCTGAAGACGTCTTGCATTTTATAGATAGAAGGCATGCAGTCGTAAATTGGTAGTAATTTTAGATATTATTCAGTATCATTATTCATTATTCAGAGTAACTTCTTGATAATGATTTAGCAATGCCTAAAACACGAACATAAAAGAGATGGTTAATCTTAAATTGTATCTTTTGAGTTTAAATTGCTGACGAAAATATATTTCTTTCCAATAATTATTTGATTTACAGGTCCAAAATTTTGTGAATTCTCTTTTAGAATGAAATTTGTGCCTGTCATTGAATATCACTGCATGATATTATGTAGCAACTAAATCACCACCTATATCATAAGTCTATTAACTTTGATAGTTTTGATAGGGAAAACAAAAGAGAAGAAAGCTGGAAAAATTGTAATTTTTGACATTTAAAAGTTCCATAACTTTGATCGATCCCTATATGCAAAATCAAATAATTTAAATTCACTAAAGCAAACTATAGTTAGAGAAAAAATCCACTAATTAATTATGATTCAAGATTGCCAATATTTGCATTTAGGCACTTCTTCAAGGTTTTTAAAAGACTAATTTGGCAAACAGTTAATAATATCTTCAATCAATTTTGATGGAGATTTATTTAAATCAAGACTATTATAATAAGCATTTAATGATAAGGAAAGAAACAAGATGCTTCACAGCGAATAATTAGGAATGGTAATTACTTAATTGATACAAATAAGTTTATAGAAAACATTTGAGTGTTTCTAGAGATTCAACAATTGAACACACTTAATGCCAAATTGGTATTTTGTTAATCATTTGCAAGTCTGTAGAACTTGATTTTTATTTGTATTTTCAAATAGTAATGCGGAAATTCAAAGTTTCACGTGTATAGAGCATTTTTAAAGTATCTCAAGGGACAGAAGCTTAGTGGTTAAGGTGTCTGACATTCTACTACTAACCCTCCACGTCTGTGGCTGAGTGGTTAAGATGACTGACATTCTACCACTAGCCCTCCACCACTGGGTCATGGTGGCAGCTGAGTGGCTAAGTTAATTGTCTGACATTTTACAAATAACCCTCCACATCTGTAGCTAAGTGGTTAAGGTGTCTAACATTCTTCTACTAACCCTCCACGTCTGTGGCTGAGTGGTTAAGGTGTCTGACATTCTGCCATTTAGCCCTCCATCTCTGGGTCACAGTGGCTGAGTGGTTAAGGTGTCAGACATTCAACTACTAACCCTTCACCTCTGTGGCTTAGTGGTTAAGGTGTCTGATATTCTACTACTAACCCTCCACGTCTGTGGCTGAGTGGTTAAGGTGTCTGACATTCTGCCATTTAGCCCTTCACCTCTGGGTCACAGTGGCTGAGTGGTTAAGGTGTCAAGACATTCAACTACTAACCCTCCACCTCTGTGGTTTGATGGTTAAGGTGTCTGACATACTGCCATTAGCCTTTCACCTCTGGGTCACAGTGGCGGAGTGGTTGATGTGTTTGACATTCTACCACTAACTCTCCATCTCCATGTTACAATGGCTGAGTGGTTAAGGTGTCTGACAATCTACCACTAGCCCTCCATCTCTGAGTTACAGTGGCTGAGTGGTTAAGGTGTCTGACAATCTACCACTAGCCCTCCATCTCTGAGTTACAGTGGCTGAGTGGCTAAGGTCTCTGACAATCTACCACTAGCCCTCCATCTCTGAGTTACAGTGGCTGAGTGGTTAAGGTCTCTGACAATCTACCACTAGCCCTTCACCTCAAGGTCACATTAGACGAGGGGATGCAAGGTGCTAAAAGTAGGTTGGTGGTTTTTGCTAAAATTACTCCTTTTTTTTACCATAAAACTGACACATAAAAACTCAAACTTTGTAAATAAATCAAGTTAAATGTCAAAACCAGAGTACCAGAGAAAAAACACTGACCTACAGTCAGTCCCAGGCAACTGACCCACATAGGTTTCAACTTATACAAACCAAAGGTTGAGGCCATGCATGCATCAGATGTGTCAGAACACCTTCAAATTACTCTAAAGTTATGAAAAGATTGGCTTATTTGAATGGGTGTATGGGTTTTTTGGTGGATAAATATGGTACATCATGGATTTAAATGGATATAATATTTTCAATCAGAAATAGCAATTATCAATTTTTCTGTCCATTATGAGCTATTAAACTGATTTCATAATTATATTGTAAACAAAGATTTAGTTTCAAGTTGGAATGACGTTACAACTATATGTGGGTGGAAACTCCATACATTTGGTAGTGGCCTAACTATACAGCCGGCCTATAGAGTTACACCTGGGGTACGAGCCAGGTAAAAATCTATTTTAGATCGAGCTCAAGCGCCATGCTGTCGTCCAAATGTTATAAACTCTGTCTCGCCATAAGAACACAAATATACATCAATAGTTTACATGCACAAGACGTCCATTTACAGACGTCTTCTCCAATATAGTGTACCTGTACACACTTTCAATCAACAGGTAAACAGCTTACCTGTGCACAATACCTAGCTAAACAATAGGTTCACGGCACAGATATATAGTCTTATAAACACTTACCTGTTGCCGGTCAAGATATATAGTGTCCCTCAGAATTACGACAATAACAACAAATAAACAAACTTTGGTGGAAATTCACACAGGTAAACAATACGTCCACAGGTGCACTTGTAAACTTTTTAGGGGTCAAGAAAATCCAAGACCGCCAGTGAAATGAATGATTACACAAAATATCTCGGGATCTGAAGAGTATTCCGAAAGGTGTATATAACTCCAGTGTTTACGCTGGCCTAGGACGATCCGTGTTTGACTGGGCGGAAAATCTACCTGGCTTACCTGGTAAAATACCAGACTCAACTGATCATACCGGGCTATATGGGGCCTAACGAAGGGGTACAGGTACATCTACCTGGGTTATACTGAAGACTCTACAGGTGAGAGGGAGACCTTATACTTAACATACACCACGCTTTTATAAAGAAATTTCTAAAGTATATTCTATAATTTTTAAACTAGTTTTCAAATTATTCCATGAACATGTCATATTGTTGAATTTAATTTCAATACAACAGTGCAAGAAATAATAAATACATTTATATATATATATATTCACTCAAAACATATTGCAGACCGCTAGGTCAAGCAGTATTTTCAAAGCTAATTTTAGTCCTTTGTTTTTTGTTTTGTTTTGTTTTTCTTTTAATTTTCAATGTAATTTATATTTTAATTATAATTATTTAATATTTTTCATACACTTAGACACAGGGTAAAACTCACAAGTCTCATCAGAAAAAAAGATTGGGGAAAATTACTAATTCCTCATTAATTAATTTCTCTTATTTTTCTCAATTAATGCAATTATATGAAGTCCTTAATTACCAATTTGACATCAATTTTTTTACTATTTCTTTAAAAAGAATTACCGTAATAAATTGCAAAGATATATAATTAATTTTCTCTTTGTTTCTGGTTTTCTGATTGGCCTATTCATTTTTTTATTCCACGATGAAAAAAAATCCGAGAATGGCGCGGAAACCCGACGTTATCGTGACGTCACAATAGAAACATTGATGTTGCATATCGATTTGGAAGAAATTATCCCTTCGAAAAAATCAATGGAATCGTACGTGTAAACGTATTTCGTTTTATAAAGTATCCTGAAAAATTAATTATAAGCATTGAAGTCACTATTTTTTAATTTCATCAGGGTATGAAATAAATTTTGTTTGCAAACTATTGTGAGAATCCGCTACGCGGATTCACACCGTTTGTAAACAAAATTTCTTTAATACCCTGATGAAAATAAAAAATAGTGACTTCAATGCCTAAATGAAAACCTGGATGAGGAAGGACTAGTTCAGCGTGGGGTGGGACAAAATGAAACATAGAGGATGGGAAAGGAAAGGACAGGAAAGGACAGACAGCTAGGACATGACACAGTGGGAAAAGATGAGACCTAGAGGACGAGATAGGATAGGATAGGATAGGGCAGGATAGAAGGTGAAAGGACAGGATTGACAGGACATGGTGGGATGGAACAGGACAGGTTTGGAAGGAATGAGACAAAGAGGACTAGATGGGACATGGGACAGACATATATGGATAGCATTTTGTGTCCATCATCCTTTTATACTTCATGGCAAATCTGGTAAAAAACGAAATGGTAACTTATCTATAAGCTAAAACAAATTAGAAATCTCTCTATATGAAATATAAAGAACAGCTTTGTAATTAAGTTTATTTTGAATGATGTTGTGTATTATATAATGTGTGTCAAAATCATTTAAAAAATCTGAAAGAAAACAATTTCAAAATGCGTTTTGAAATTTTACTTAAATTCCTTTTGTGAATTTTAAACAATCTGGTAAAAAAGACAGTTTCAAAATGCATTTTTTCATCAAAGGTTAAATTTTTTGCTTTAAATCCTTTCATAAATATTAAACAAACTGATGCCTTAATATCTTAACCTTCACAAGCGATTGATCCTAAACACAGCGCTTAATGAGCCGACAAATATGTGAATCTACACAGGTAAAAATATCGGAGAGGTTTCACTTAAAAGAAAATAATCATAATATTTATACCGTAAATCCGTGATTAAAGTATACCAATGTACATACACCTGTCCGATACTATGACATAACCCAAGCTTTAAGGAGATTTTAACTCCATCCAACCCTTACCTGTCTATAACAATACCATTGTTTACCTGTTCAACAGGTAAATAATACAGGTATCAAGTAGGTCCTTCACTTACCTGTCAGGTATTTTCACCTGTCTAAGTTCTAATTACATAAAATGACAGGTGATCACTTTTGCCTCTAAATTCTCACAAATCTGTAATCATTACAGGTCTTTTTTTCACAAATGGAGCAATTCTTGTAAATAATAACACTGATGTGTAAGAGTTACTTCCCTTGTCAAAGAATTTTTTCCCCAGGTAACAATATTTTATTTTACCAGTATTTTCTTTTCACAAGAAACAACATCATATTTTCCCAGCTGTAAACAATATTTTAGTTTACTAATAAACAACATGTTCAACTTCTTAAGCCATTATAGACAAATTGTGGGTCAATTTATGCAAATGTTAATATATTCCTCTTTAAAAATCAAAGAAACTTTCCTTCAACTGAAGTCAGAAACTATTAAAAATATCATCATGCTCTAGCTTCTATTTAAGTAACCCTAATTAACCCAATAAGTGTCCGTCATCCCCATGAGCATCAGCTCTCCTCTTTTTGAAGCATCAATTTTACATAAATTAAATGCAGAGTAAAAATATCAAAACCATGTATTTTTCTTCATTTGATTTCTTTGAAAATTGATTTATGGCTTACTTTTGGCAACAACTTTATGAAAGTCTGCTTCAAATTTAGCTCTAATAAATGCCCCCCTATTCAATTGTGTAAGCACCTGGGCACTTATTGGGTCAAAAATGGTATGTAATATTCAAATCAAATCAGCAACATGGTGAAATAGATTCGGTTGACCTGTTCTCCATTTCATGTCAAAGGATGATAGCGTAAATAAATTTCTTATATCTATTGCACCAAGCATACTTGGAAAAACAATGAAATTAAACGACTTTTAAATTGATTGAATTATTCGAATTATATGCATGTTTGTTTTTGTTTATGGAAAGCATGTTTTGATGTGCATTTTTGTAATAGTACCTTTAACATGCAGATAAAAAGATGAAGATAAGATGATGAGGAAAAAGAAGTAATGTATCAACTATGAAGAAAAGAAGAAAGAAAAAGTGATGTTTGGTTCAAATAATATATCATATTGTCTGTTTATTTATGTTTACAGAAAGAATGCTTTGGTGTTCATTCTTCTAATAGTAACTTTAAGATGCGAAGATAGAAAGATGAAGATAGGATGATGAACAAAGAGGGGATAGAGAGAAGGACAAATAATGTATTACCGTATTCAACTGAATAAGCACCCAGAGCAGTTAAAACATTCAAAACTGAAGCAGCCCATGCTTAATAGGATAAAATTTGGGCTGATATTTCACACAATTACTGCATCAAGTTGGTCATTAATTATTTTACAAGAGAAGTCAAATAAAAAATCTTCGCCGTTTTCCTAGTTTCAGGTTTTTTTTTAAGACAGTGTAAGTGAAATTGAGACCTCAAAAAGGGAATGGGTGCTAACAACGAAGGATGGGTACTTATTGAGTCAAAACTGTATGAAGGAAAGAAGGAAGGAATATAGACAAAGAGAATCATTGTGATGTACGTGATAAGGTCAGCGGTCATTAGACACACTCAAGGATTTAATTGGACAAGCTCAAACATGGGAACCCACCAGAGCTGACCAACTGCTGACCATTGGTGCATGATACGGCTGCACAAGTCCTGCATGTCCACCAATACTAATCAAGTCCAATTGTTTGATTTCCTGATGCACATTTTACAGCCCCCTGGACATCTGACCATCGCCTTGACCGCTGTCCAGCCATGTGTCCACCCTCTAAAATAACACCAAGGTTCCTAAGGACAATTGACCACCCCATAGGGGCAGCTAAGGGTGACCTATGCCGTTTTCTGTAGTTTCACGGTAATGTCACATGGAAATTAAATCCATTGACCGATTGGCTCTAGCATCACCATAAAGTAAATAATGACCATATCAAATGAAAGTGAATCTCATCAGAAAACCATTAACCAATCATGGGAAAGCCGACTGGTTTGTTTTATGTTCTTTTTCATTTTGCTTTCACAAGTGTCAGCGGAGTTACTTCCCTTGGAACAAAGCCTGTGTGATGGTTGCAATAAAAACAGTTAATGAATAATATGTAAATTATACTGAGATGTGCTTCGATTATTTTTATAACTATAATTACATCCTTATAAATTAATCTTTATTTGAAAATAATTCAATGGAAGATAATATGTATTTAAATACTTGATCATTCTACACTAAAGACAGATTCAACTTTTATGTAAAACTTTCTTTTATATTCCATAAGGATGTTGATTGACTTGAAAAAAAAGATATTTATAACAAACAGTCAAAACCTGCTACAAAGGACACCTCTATATAATAGACACCTCTCTATAAAATACCTCCGTATAAAGGACACCTGTCTATAAAGGACAGACACATCAACCTCACTTCTATATAATTAAGCTCTGTATAAAGGACACCTGTCTATAAAGGATATTTTTGCTGTGTCCATTTGGTGTTCTTTATAGACAAGTTGGGAAAGTATACATCTATACATTTTTAATTTGATTATGAGTTTTCTGTTCAACTTCAGAAATTTGCTACATATTTTGATAAGTAATAATTTAATTACATAGTAAAAGCTATCACGATACACCTGAACCAAAACCACAAGAAAGAAATCTACCTAATTACTGTGTTAACGGACATGTAATTAACTCAGGAATGTAATTGGTTTTGACAGGCGATTGTGTTTGGAACTCCGAAAAGAAGTTTTTTAAATGCAGTTAAATTACTCTAAAAAACAGATAGCAATCTTTTCCAAAAAGTGATCAAGAAACACATTGATTCGACTTTGAAAACATAAAGTACATGTTTAGCTAAAAGATATGATCTCCAGTCGCATTTTTTTCTGAAATTCTATCATACTTGTGAAGAGCCGCTACGAAATCATTATCGCAACATGTGAGTCAATTACAATTAGAAAAAAAAACTCATTAGCTGCGTACAATACCCAATGATTGCTATGATTTAGAAATGTGGTTTTTTTTTGACAGAGGTGGGGTCATTGTAATCAGCACTTGTTTGACCTAACGACAGGTACGTTTATTTATACCTGTATCTAGTTTAAATGCGTTTCAGGTGCAATACAAATTTATATGTCAGCGAACATCAACACTTTTTATCTGTAAAAACCATCAAGATGATAGGTCTTTTATACAATTTTTAATAAAAACCTTTTAGTAAAGTGATACTCTAGAAAAAAATATTAACATTCAGTTAAAAACATGTGTTTTTATTGTAGTTAAATAATTACGAAGTGTGCAGCACTGAATATCAATAAATGTGTCTCAAGGACGACTTGTAAATAGGATATATGATTCACAATACAAATGAAAGATAGTCATATATCTTTTATATCATCCTGCAGTAATAATTAATCTTAGTGCATAAGAATGTGAAGTTGTCTCATTATGACGTGACTCAAAAAATATACAATCATATATCTTGGAGGTTTAATTTTTATAAGTTGAACATCCTATTGTCAACCAGGATTGTTTAAGGAGCTACCAGGTTTGTTAATGGAGGAAAACCAGAGTTCCTGGAGAAAAACCACTGACCTACAGGCAGTACCTGAGAACTGCCACACATGGGATTCAAACTCATGACCCAGAGATGGAGGGCTTGTGGTAATATGTCATGACACCTTAATCACTTTGAATATGATCAGCCTCTGTAGTCCCTGGTTCATGAGTTAGCAATCAACAGTTATCATTCACCCCTGAAAATTGATAATGGACTCTTCCAGACTTTGAATTAAGAGAGTTCGAATGTGTCTTCAGGGGTAAATGGGTTAAAGTGATTTTTATTAGGAATGCTTCATATTTTTATACGATTGTTACTAAAAGTGACAGCAAATTTTCTTCAATACTGCACTTTAGCTGTCGATGAAAAATTGGTTTCAAAAGGTTTCATCCCATCAAAGTGAACCATCTATGTCAATCAGTGCCATGATCCTCATCATCATCCAATCAAAATTGCCGATACACATTTTTGGTGTGACACTGACATATTTATCAACCAATTGAATGTCTTTTCACATCTGATAGTGTGCTATCAGAAATACCCTCAAAAATATTATGGAAAATCCTGAACACAACTTTGACCATGATATAAATCTTTACATTAATTTATTTCTCAAACACAATTAACAACAATAAATATCTATAATGGCTCCAAACAAGAAATTTAAAACCAAATTTATAATCTGAGCATTGCTCAGATAGCTCAGGTAGCTCAGTCAGTAGAGCACATAGCTATAGTGTCTGAAGGTCTTGGGTTCAAATCCTGGTCTGACTGCTACATTTTCTTCTCTCCAGTTACATGCCAGTGCAAAATGTTTTCCTCAGATCTAAGAGTAGTTCCAATACTAAAAGAACTAAGAACCAAACTGATACCAAAGAATGTAAATGACAAGATAAAATCCTTTTGTTCCCATATCTGCCTTTAAACTATCACCGTTGATGTTAATTATTCCATTATAACTTCATGACAGGAATGACAGGAGAGGTCAACACAAGGGGGACAACTGTCACTTCCATGTCCTCAGGGGAGATAATCATGATTTCCTAACTCCCAGGGGAGATAATTGCTATTTTCTTTTCCTGGGGTAACACACAAATACTGCTAGGGGATGTTTCATAAACAATCGAGGCTGTCACTTCAGTAATGATGTAGCTCCAGAAGATTTTCGAGATAGAACATCTTTATATAGAAATAATTAAAATGGTTAATTATTCCAACAGAACCGTTGAATGGACCCCTATTATCTTTGAGACCTTGACTGACAAAATAGATCCTTCCAATGCTAAAGAGAGATCCCATTTTAATTTAGAGGTTAATTTCTTTAATGACATTTATTTTCCACACACATTCCAACATTAGGTAGCTCTAGTATAATTCTGGCTAACTAATTCCAACTAAATTTGGCTTAACCATTTTTGTCTCTGCGACTCTGATTCTGAGTTTCAAACTAGGGGGAGATAATCTAGTATTATAATAATGAGAATCTGCAATATCAAAATCATCACTAAAATAATGTTTGACAATGTTTGTTTCTCTGACATGGCTGTTTATAAATTTAAAATTAAGGGGAGATAATCACCTAGTACCAAAATTCTGCCAAGAAAAACATGACAACTTTACTCTGCAAACAAGTACCCCTAGGTTGAAGTCTCTGACCTCTGACATCCTGGCCTATTTGTAACTCTACCCCAACTACATGTTCTTGCTGTTTAAATAGATTATCAAATTTTAGTTTAATAATATTTATACACTGTAGGTCCATAGTATGGAAGCATGTCTTCTGTAATCTAATATAAACACTTAGCTGCCATTTTTCATTTAATCAATTATCTACCTAACTGACTGTCAATGTTAATACCCCTCCCCTACCACAACCCCTACAATGACCACCAACATACCCTTACCATTACCCCCTACCTACGATTACCATATTCTTTTTTGTTACATTTCCAAATGTCCCTACCTAACCCCCCTACACAGTACTAGCATGAAATCTAATCTTTCTCCTTAGCAGTTAACATGAAACCTCTAACATGTAAACAATTTGTCCCTTAAAAACATTTATTTTCATACCTCCAAACACCAACAAACAATTAGCATCAGATTTTCTTTTCACCAACCATTACCCCCCCCCCCCCCCCCTCCACAAATTTCTACCCTGACCTCCAACCAACAACAAATTCTAATATCTAACCATTCTGTTCAACTCCAAACTAAATCCCCCTTTCATCACCTCCCCTCTCCCTCCCTAATATCCCCCCTTTGCTCATCCTTCAATTTCCACAGGATCCTGAAATCCATCCCTGTTAGTTCAACACCCTGGGAGCATGGATTTAATTCCCTGACCAATCAATCTCCATCCAATGACCAGTTGGAGTGGACAGAACTGGACATCTGGGTGACCAGTAATTTGAGCCTGATGCATGTCCAGGCTCTAACATGATGCTCCATTGATATAGTGATGTTCAGACTCATGATTCATGATAAAGAGGTGGTCAGTCATGGTCAGTTAGTGATAAATAGATCAGCTACTGGACTGGGCAGTGGCTAACAAGCCTACCAGGTCTTTTTACCTCAGGATTACCTCCCCCTTATTTGAAAATAAAGTTTTTATTAGATAACCACAAAATTTAATTTTACCTTTTGCTTCATGCTTTTCTCAGTTCCCATTGGAGTTTGTCAAGGGTCTCCATTTTTGATACTGGTTTTTTGGTCAAAATTCTATTTCAATTTTGGTCATTGGTAAACGACCATAACTAAACAAGACCATCCTTTCATCCTAGACCCCAAACCCTGAAAACCTCTAAAAGAATTAACCTATCATTGTTGTGTACAGTTAAAATAGACTTACCAAACACCTCTGTATACCGACCACCTGCTTAAATAAGAACACTACCTTTAGGTTTGAACTTGTCAATTTTATAAACATGATTTGATTTTTGTATAAAGACCACTTGACTAGAGAGACTTTGTCTCTTTTACTGTTTCTCTGGTAATACCATGTCAACAATTCTAAGGTCAAAGGTGAGACAATGTCAAGGGAGACAACTCTTTAAGATAATTCTGAATCCTAATGAAACATTATCATCATTGTTAATATTTTCCTTCATAAAGCTAACAATTTTTTACATAGTGAGCTTTTGTCCAGTTAAAGGGTTACAGAATCGGATGTAAACTGACAATAATAAAAATGGACAGGGGTCAATGTCCAAGCAACTTTCATGTAATTACAAATCAACCTAACTCACCGATGGTCAATATAAGACATCAACACTGACCGGTGGTCAATATAAGGCATATCTTTGATGTAAAGAAACAATCCCTTTAGGTTAATTGGTTTCTATTTACATGTATTAATAATTAAAATCGAACCATCCCAGATCAGGAACTTTTACTGTTCCAGGCGAGGACCATTCACAAGGTGTTGTATATGATAAGTGGATATATACACTGACTGTGGATTTGAATGGAAAGTGTAAGGTCAAAGTTTTCTATACTACAAGGTCAATGTTTTCTGCCTTTCAATGTCGTTTTCCATTGATCAAGATCAGAATTTTCTTATGCAAGAGGGAAAATTTTGATGGACTTGGCGATAATGATTTCTTCTGTTCGTATAAAAAACATCACTGTCGGAGACCCATGGTTAGAGCATACGAGCACTATGCCATGCTGCACTTGGGTCTTCGATAATGATAAAGTATTAATTTTTGTTTTTTAACTAAATTTTTACTGATTTTATTTTAAAATTTTATTGAAATTTGACACACGTGTAAAACAATATAGAGTAAAATAAAGAGAAAATATAAACAGCCAAAAGAATGAATGGTGCTGCCGGTGGGATTCAGAGGGGAGTTAGAGAGGGAGGGGAGTTAGAGAAGCTAAAAATAAAAAGGAAGGGGAAAATTTAAGCGGGAAAGAAAAGGGAAAAAGGATTTAAGGGTTGTCTAGGAGATGAATGATTTATTCAAATACAACCACACCCTGTCTCACCCTCATTTCTCCTGCTGACTTGAGTTAAAAGCATTTAGACTAATTTCCTTTTTATAACGTTCCACTTTGAAGCATATGTAACACTATGGGACCACACCCTCAGTGACACCCAGGATAAGAGTTAGCTGGTACAGGGTTATTTTAACATCAGCTTGTATTACATACTAGTCCTACAGATATATCTCTAGGAGATATAAGGTCTATGTAGTAGCTAGGGGTTACCAAGTTTATTGACGGACAACCAAATGATGTGTCTTTATTTTACTTGGTATGCAATTACACAAAACAATCAGAGAATAGAGCTGAATGAACAATACAGTTAAGTTTACAGTCAAACCTGTCTGTAAAGACCACCCAAGGGTCAAACCTGTCTGTAAAGACCACCCAAGGGTAAACCTGTCTGTAAAGACCACCCAAGGGTCAAACCTGTCTGTAAAGACCACCCAAGGGTCAAACCTGTCTGTAAAGACCACCCAAGGGTCAAACCTGTCTGTAAAGACCACCCAAGGGTCAAACCTGTCTGTAAAGACCACCCAAGGGTCAAACCTGTCTGTAAAGACCACCCAAGGGTCAAACCTGTCTGTAAAGACCACCCAAGGGTCAAACCTGTCTGTAAAGACCACCCAAGGGTCAAACCTGTCTGTAAAGACCACCCAAGGGTCAAACCTGTCTATAAAGACTACCCAAGGGTCAAACCTGTCTGTAAAGACCACCCAAGGGTCAAACCTGTCTATAAAGACCACCCAAGGGTCAAACCTGTCTGTAAAGACCACCCAAGGGTAAACCTGTCTGTAAAGACCACCCAAGGGTCAAAACCTGTCTGTAAAGACCACCCAAGGGTCAAACCTGTCTGTAAAGACCACCCAAGGGTAAACCTGTCTGTAAAGACTACCCAAGGGTCAAACCTGTCTGTAAAGACCACCCAAGGGTCAAACCTGTCTGTAAAGACCACCCAAGGGTAAACCTGTCTGTAAAGACCACCCAAGGGTCAAAACCTGTCTATAAAGACCACCCAAGGGTCAAACCTGTCTATAAAGACCACCAAAGGGTCAAACCTGTCTATAAAGACTACCCAAGGTCAAACCTGTCTAAAGACCTGGTCAAACCTGTCTGTAAAGACCACCCAAAGGTCAAAACCTGTCTCTAAAGACTACCCAATGGTCAAACCTGTTTATAAAGACCACCCAAGGATCAAACCTGTCTAGAAAGACTACCCAAGCATCAAACCTGTCTATAAAGACCACCCATTGGACAGGGGAAAGTAATCTTTAAAGCTGGTGTGTCAGTCTTTATATATATACATGGCCAATTTGGACCCTGAGAGTGGTCTTAACAAAAAGGTGGTCTTTATACAGAGGTGGTCACTATGGCAGGTTTCACAATATATTAAATTATATCAGTTTATATAAGACAGGAATTTGGTATTGGTTATTTATATCCTCAGTACTGCAGAACTTATTCACCCTGTAATGTCATAATGAGATGTTCCATCATTAGAATCAGAAGAGTCCAAGTGTATAATCAGGGGTAGATGAATAGATTGACCTTCACCTTTTGTATAAATGTATGGACTTTGCCATATAAACCACATGCGTGACTTATCACACTTTTCTGGAAATTAGAAATCATTTACCTCCAAACAACATAAAACTTTATCACCCTGATAATAGCAAATGTTACTGGGAAATAACAGAACCTTGAATAACTCCCAGGTGTTATAGAAAATAACAGAACCTTGAATAACTCCCAGGTGTTATAGAAAATAACAGAACCTTGAATAACTCCTGGTGTTACAGAAAATAACAGAACCTTGAATAACTCTGAACCTTGAATAACTCCCAGGTGTTACAGAAAATAACAGAACCTTGAATAACTCCTGGTGTTACAGAAAATAACAGAACCTTGAATAACTCTGAACCTTGAATAACTCCCAGGTGTTACAGAAAATAACAGAACCTTGAATAACTCTCAACCTTGAATAACTCCTGGTGTTACAGAAAACAACAGAACCTTGAATAACTCTGAACCTTGAATAACTCCCAGGTGTTACAGAAAATAACAGAACCTTGAATAACTCCTGGTGTTACAGAAAAAAAACAGAACCTTGAATAACTCTGAACCTTGAATAACTCCCAGGTGTTACAGAAAATAACAGAACCTTGAATAACTCTGAACCTTGAATAACTCCCAGGTGTTACAGAAAATAACAGAACCTTGAATAACTCTTAACCTTGAATAACTCCTGGTGTTACAGAAAACAACAGAACCTTGAATAACTCTGAACCTTGAATAACTCCCAGGTGTTACAGAATATAACAGAACCTTGAATAACTCCCAGGTGTTACAGAAAATAACAGAACCTTGAATAACTCTTAACCTTGAATAACTCCCAGGTGTTACAGAAAATAACAGAACCTTGAATAACTCCCAGGTGTTATAGAAAATAACAGAACCTTGAATAACTCCTGGTGTTACAGAAAATAACAGAACCTTAAATAACTCTTAACCTTGAATAACTCCCAGGTGTTACAGAAAATAACAGAACTTAACCTTGAATAACTCCCAGGTGTTACAGAAAATAACAGAACCTTGAATAACTCTTAACCTTGAATAACTCCCCATACAATTCTTTATTACTGTGAGAACTCCATAAATTTTTCGACAAGCCTGACACTTATTAGGGAACAATCAGGCAATACATCATATAAAAATACCATTGGCACATGCCAGCAGAGGTCCCTAGCATGTTTTGGAGTCAGTTAGGGCAGAGATAGATCCCTAGGGAGCCCTTAAAATCCCTGGAGGTCCTTAGCTTTATGTGCCCAGTGAAAGGATGGATTTTCCTAACAGTACTATGTTGTGCCAGGCTGATGGATGGACTCTCACATGCTATATAACATGTAGGCTACATGGATGAAATATTAATTATTTGGCGCTCATCCTGAGTCTTCTGAAAGATAGTATTTCTTTTTCTCCATCCTATATCAGATATTTCGATAATTTAAAATTTACATTTAAAGTATTTTCCCTTATGATGGTCTTACAAAAAAGGGAAAGGAGGTGGGTAGAGTCAAGATAATTATATCAGAAAATAAATTTAAAAAGAAAAGATAATGATAATAAAATACCTTTGTTAAAATCTATGAATCCTGTTGCTAAATATTCAATTTCTTTTTCATACATAAAAAAGAAGTTTAATAATTGAGTAATTTTCTTAAATCTATCAAAATTCTGTGAAAAAAAACAAGCTCAAACAGAAAGTAATGAACATATGATTTTTCATAAATATGTGACAAAATTAATAACCTCAACTTGCTATTTTTCTATATTTTCAAATAAAATCATAAAAAAACTAGGTTAATTAAATATCATGAAACGTGACATTTTCTTTTCTTTCATTAAGATAACAATACTTATGCATATGACATCTGAATTCTCCCCTGTCCCTCTTTTCATATAAAAATGGCCTCCAGCAAAGTAAAGATATAATCAAATTTAGAAACTTAATTTTTCCGACAGAAACAATATTGTGACATAACACCCTGCGGTTGTGCTATATGATTGTTGTCATGGTAACCAAAGGGCCATAAAATGTTTGTTGGAGCAGCTTTTCTTTTGTCCTTTTACAATACGGCTGGCAGATAAAACCGAAACATGTGTCCTTACTATTCCCCAGACTTCAATAGGTAGAGAGTACAAACTCATCTCCGCGCCAATTTTAGTGATGTAAAATGGGCCGAAGTCTATATTGGATTTTCTTTATCATTACGCCATATTTTTTCTAAATTGACTTGCGGGTTATTAATTGATCATTACAGTTGATTAACTCACTTTCGGAGTGGAAGAAATTAGTTACAAACAATATGTTTTTTCATCAGATAATTTCAATATAACAAATTAAATGTGAAAATGTTGCCAGAATTTTTTTTTTTCTCATCAACTTTTTCACTCTGTTACAACTGCTGCAGATATTGAATGATAGCATCACATCATCAAAATTTAAATTAAGAAATTAATTTTGATTTCATCAATTAATGGATAAATAATCATTATAATGTCTGATACATTTGAAATGAAGAAAGATGGTTTCTGATGAAAATTTGATTTGAAATTGCAATAAGATTTACTTTTCATCCCCTAAATTGTACCGAAAATAACTATTCAATTTCATTTTAATTATGGATGCTCTTATCTAAGATCAACTCCAATGAAGGCTGCTTCTCTGTAAAATTGTGTTTCTAAGTACTTATTCCTATAGCTTGTAACCCCTGGGTTGAGGGGGATGAGTCTCAGTGATTAAGGTGCCCAACATTTTCTGAGTCTCCCATGAAAAATCCTGGAAATAACTCATTCACCCCTGAAGACACATTTGGACTCATCTGCTTCAAAGGTTGGAACAGTTCATTATGAATTTTCAGGGGGGAATAAGTTAAAAGTGACAATTTAACATAGTTGTGACCTTCCGGTTAATTTATTTAAATTGACTATACAATACTATATAATATATATTTGCCTTAATAAGCAAATACTTAATTTGACTTAATTAACATCCAATGAACAGCTACGGTAATTAAGGACATGTTTTGGGAGGCTGCAGTATTCATGTTGTGTCTCCTTATAATGGCCAATTCTGTATTTGCATATTACAGAGTTATCTACCCTCACGGGTAGGTATTGATTGTAATGTCATGTGCATGCGAGCGTAAAGTCATAATTTTTGTAGAAAACAATATTATTTGCGCTCACAAAATAATGACCTAACAATCAATACCTACCTGCAAGGGAACTAACTCTGTAATATGCAAACATGGAATTTCAAGACAAGTCATTTTTACCAGATATTTATATATGGTAGTTTAATTGTTCAATCTTTTGTTTTGAGGAGTGGATTTTCCTTTGTATAGGTTTAAAAAGAACAATGTACCCTTACATTTTCGACACTTAGCACTGAAGAGAAATATAAGCGTTAAATACAAATACAATCTCTCTCAGGAAATATCCACTTCTTCTCAAATAGCCTTTACACTTCACGCTAGATCTAAATATAGCATGATTCATCAAATATATAAAGCAGACCATTGGCCGATAAAAATTAACGCATATGACGCAGTTCAGGACATAATATGTGTCGATAATCTTTTTTTAAATCTGCAACACCCCTCTTGAGATGAAAATTCACAAAATACATTTTATGAGTCATTGGGAATTTTGTAACTTTCACATGACAGGACACTTTCATACCTATTTATATCATATTAATTAGTGATTCATTAATTTAACTATCATACAGGAATAAACGAAGCACATGTTATAATTAACTTACAGTGTCGTTAAGATTTCTAAAGATTAAGAAATCGCATATTTGTATGTTACATTGAAAGAATGTGTTTATTTGAATAATTAGTTTATAAGTTTGCTAAAAATCCATTTCTCGAGTCTGTAACATATTTAAATGATAAGTCATTTTATATTTTTGCAGCAATGTTTGCTTTGGGTAAGAATGTTGCTCTTAAAATGTTAAAAGTACAAACTGCAAAATAGACATACACTGAAATTTTACTCAATTCTAACCTTTGCTAGTAGACTGCGAAATAAATCTTTGAATTATCAACATTTCTCATCTGATGTGAATTACTATCCAGAAACATGATATCATATAAGCAATCTGAATTCTGAGAAATTTCATTCCAATTGTGTTACTCTTGGTTTGAACAATAAACGATCAAAGTGTGATCCAGTTCATTAACCTTTCATGACCTTTGTTGACCTTTGTTGAATATTGTCTATAGGATTCATGACACTTAAATATAATACATGTGTAAATAAACTATATTTATTTATAAATCGTAGCCAAACAAATATCAACTTTGGATGACCCAAATGAAAGTATCTGAGGGCGGTCTGGAAGGGGAGGTAACCTGACTATATGTATCTGATGGGACAGGTGAGGCTAAACTGCTGAAACTGGAAACTGTATTGAACTGGAAACTATTTCATGGATATATATTCAGTTTCATATAAGGAATCAAAATCTGGCTATCTTATTGAAGGTAATTAAGAGTAAGGACATGAACTACCAATCATTCAAAGAGGCTAAGCTTGCCTTTCCTTGCCTAAATCATAATGCTAGGTAGGAAAGATGCAAATGAAGTCTACTTTTAACTCATTCACCCCTGCAGACACATTTAGACTCTTCTAAATCAAAGACTAGACTAGTCCATAATAAACTTTCAGGGATGAACATTTAAGAACCCCAATGAGGGTGGTACCAAATTGGTATACCAATTATCAATTCTTCATGGTTGAGCTTTTAACCTTTTTTTCCTAGTTTGCCACCTCCCCCACCCCCAACACCCCACAATCCCCCTCATCTCCACCCCCTCTACCATCTTATCAGGTCTATCCTTATACATCCATCCCCACCCCTAAAATTTAGCCCTTAATTCCAACTTACATGACTGTCAGCTATGATTTAGCAGTTTGACATCTGTAATTTTTATGGCCCATTAAAATGAAAACTGAAAACAATCAGCAGGTTTTGATTATATCCAAGTCTTAAAAGCTAATGACCATATGTTTCATATATATTTCTACCACAACAGATTTCATGACTGGTCATTTACTGGTCACTTCCTGTATCCAGTAAGATACAGAGCAAAACTGGAATGTATCTAGTGGCCAAAGTGGTCAGCCAGTACAATGTTTATATAGGAACAAACTGACCAGTTATCTTTGAACCATATCCCACTACATGGTCAGCCCAAACTGACCAACTTAATCCCCTTCTTCAGCCATGGAGCCACAAATTCAATGGTCTGGACTGGACACTTGACCGGTTATCTAAAACTTTTTGAAAATGGACTTGACCATATGCTGGTTTCATTACAGAATAGGATAGGATACTGATTAGGGGCAGATATCATGTCGAAATTATCTCATAGCTCAAACGGGAGCTTCCGACATCAAAGAATGTGGAATGTTGTATTATACAATGGATATTTAAAGCTGCTCAATTTTAGAAGAATCCCCAACTTACATTTCGAGTTTGCTTGTTCCTTCTTCCTTTAAGAAGAATATCCATCGTATTTGGTTAACTTGGTTGTTGCTTCTTCGTTTTAAAAGTATACCAAACCCATGATTGTTCCTTGTATACCAAATCTACATTGTGTGTTTGAATATGCCTTCATCCTTTTAGAAGAACAATGTATGACCCACCTAGTTCATTCTTAAATTAAACCTTACACCAACTGACAATAAAGGACTGGAACTCGAAACTGGAGAGGAAAATTGTTGAGTGGTAAGATTGCCATTAGAGTTCAAACTAATGGGACTGTCCAAACTCTAGAAAGTCACTCCATTTCAGTACAACCTCTTCCTCAGTGACTGTCTGAGTATAGCAACCACCTGCATAATACGACCATTTTCCTGGCTTCCCAAACAAGCAATTTTGACACTGTTTGATCTTCCGATGATGAAAACCCAAGAGTCAAAGAAATAGTAGTCTTTATAGGCAGGTGGTCTTTATACACAGGTTGAATTGTATTGAAATTGGTCATTGGGGTTCCTAGAAAAAGTGTCTTATTAAACAGGTGGTCTTTATACAGAGGTGGTCGATAAGACAGGTTTCACTTTATTTTGTTGTGCTTTGATCACTATGACATCTCATTTACATAGACCTATTTTACCTGCCTTTCAATATTGGATATATCCCTTTAAACAGATCCCTACAGTACTGTTTATATATACAATTTAGTGGGTCCCACTTTGATTCCCTTGGCTCCTGGGGAGAGGGTCTTTAATCTACATCTATATCTCCCAGATAAAATCTCTCACCAACAAATATAGCTCCACTTCAGCGACTTAAATCTCAAAATCCTCTCTAAGCCAACCCAAGGAAGGCATTCACAGTTATATAACGTAGCTTCATATTCAAACAGGTGTCTGAAGTTTTAGTACCAAAGTAAAAATAACACACAGGATATAGATGTTCCTGTAGTAAAACTTTTACAAATGTAATCCTTTTTGAAACTTATGCCTAAAAGGGATGCATGGGGGGTGGGGCGGGGATGGGGGGGAGGGGGCTCACGAGGGGTGGGGAATGCATACATGTTTATGATCCAACACCAAGAACCTTTACAAAACTGCTCTCTTTGGATTTGATCTTCAAAATATTTCCATCAAAGGAAAGAAAATTATAAATATTTCAAACATCATTGATTTTAAAAAGTTGCTCTTTTTGGAAACTGATACTTTGAAAATCCTACTTGTAAAGATGTAAGGTGCCTCGATCCTTGCAACCCCCATGCTGTTTTTCTCATCAAATTCAATCATTTCAACCCCCTGCGCCCCCCCCTCCTCTTCCTTGCATGCTCCCCAAACATCTAATACCACTTGCAGACTAGAAGCCTTTAAAACCCCCAGCACACATCCCACCAGAGGCCATATTCTCTATGGCCTAGAGGAGCTATTTTGTTTACATATTTTTCTGCCCTATAAACACTGATAACTCCTAATACAAGTCGATAGCTACACAAATTACTTTGATAAGGGTAAACTGAAGTACGTTTATCTAAATATAAAATATTAGGTGTACATTTTATCTTACCTTTCTGCGCGAGTGCTTTCTCCAACCGCAGATGCATGGCATGTTCACAGTAAATATACTCCCAAAATGAAAATGTAAAAGCGAAAGTTTTGACACAGGGGTCAATCACTGGGGTCAAATCCGAAAAGTTCACCGCACCATTTTGTCTTTAATGCACAGCCCCAGTGAGGCTGGCAGCTCCACCAAAGCTCAGAGGGGTACTGGTCAAATTATAATTGGGCCTCCCACCAATATCAGTGGTCAAGTTGATTACAGCACCATGTTTACAAGTAATTACTTATCAGCTGTGGTCAGTACTGTCTGTAAATTCTTAGTGGTCAAATCTCAGTGGTCAGTGTGTGTAAATCTCTCAGTGGTCAACAAACACAGGAACTTGTTACATCACTGGTCAGTAGAAACTGGACAAGTGTCCTAAACAAATACACACAACATATCACAGGAGTCTTTAAATATCCTATAAATATACAAATCTCAAACATTGTACAAATTGCACTCAAGATTTAGCCTTAGAATACACAAATAAGTTCACCATCATTTGAACTTAATTTCTAAGTCCAGCTTTCAAATCTATACCTAAAGATACAAAGTCCGACTTTTACAAATAAAATTTAAATCCCTGGACAAAATGGACGTTGCATTGAGCCCCTATTAACACATGTCCAGCAAGATGAAAACTACATGTAATTATTACGCAATATAACAATAGATAATTTAGGTTCTAAAAACTGTAATTTAAAACTCCAGGTGGATTACGAATTGATACTTTCACAGATTATAGCTATTGGACGGCTATAGGACAATGGATTTGACCCCTAAAATAAGTCAAACTTGATAAAAATCAGCCCCTTCAGCTATACTGAACAATAAACCAGCTAGGGAATCCAATTTGATTTCAGAAGTATTATCAAAAGACAGGCAGGTAAACTTTAGTGAAAGTCAGGCAAAGCACTTGCTCTTCTTTTTATCTAATTTACAGGACAAAATTAAAACTAATAATATTCATAATATATATGACAGTTCAAATTTTTAGTACAACTGGTATGACCTTGAACTTCAGTGCAATGCTGACCTCATTTGACCTTGACCAAAAGGACACTGCTTGGATTAAGATTATAATCAATAAATTTTATCAATATTGATGCTATGGCAGTTCAAGCTTCGGGCTAAATTTCAATAAAATCTCTGAAATATTCAAAGCAAAACCTACCTATTAGAAATGTCTTCTTATAGCACACGAGGAACATTGTGAAATATGATATGGTTTTAATACCAAACTTTAAACTTAGCTCAGATGCAGATCCATGAATGAAATTAAAACCAACTGCTACAAGTCCTTGTAACCACACTACAGCTAGGCTTCACACATGTAACTTACAGCACACGCTCTTTAAAAATGAGAATCGTCACAACTTAACTTCCTCATCACAATGGAAACATATGACAATTGATCAGCATCACTATCATGTTTTATCCTTCTTGGAATATCCGATGATATGAAAAAAAAAATACGCGTAACTAATCCTCGACTTCTCACCAAGACTGATATATAAATTCCCACACACACGGAAACTTCACTGCGGTCCTACGCTATCCATAGTAGTCGTCAAGTGTTTAACACGATTCGGGTCCAATAAGTATAACATCTCTCGGTCCAATTAAGTGGAGAGCTTTTAATTACATACTCACATGACGTAACGCTGATTTTATATACATCCAAGTACTAGTGGTATATGTATCACAGTAGATATACATGCTTCAGGCCGGATCGACAGTGTATATATATATCGGCCAGGTCCAGATCAATAGTATAGGTATATGAGCTTTATAATCATTGTTTGTTTACATTCAGGTGTTGCAGTGGTCCGTGTTTCAATAATATATTGGATGAAATGGACATCAATCTATAGCCTTATAGCTAGAACACTTCGTGGAATAGAAACGTACAGAAGACTTGTTTAACTTTTAGAAATTTCATGAACATTTATATGTACAGATAATATCTACTGCAGCCTTATCAGATTGTTAGAAAAATTCATTAGCCATGTACTATTTGGGGGATACAAATTCTGCAGCAGACAAATCAGACTGATACATAGAAAAATCCATACTATTTGCTATTTTACCTTTAGTAATTTCTTTTATACACAGGTCGTCAGTTTAAACAGGTTCTAATAGTCACACATGTCTATTAAGACCATCACACAAGTGAGCCGAGGAAAAATAAACCTTCATGGCTAGGTGGACATTATACTGAAGTGCATTTATAAACAAGATGTCATTATACACAGGTGGTCGTAATATAGAGGTTGTCTGGCACAGAATTATGCTACTACAAAAACAAGGAGTCATTATCCACAGGTAGTTGTTATAATTGAAGTTATTTTATACTGAATTATGCTACTACAAAAGAAGAGTCCATTTTAGACAGGTGGTTGTTATACTGAGGTTCATTTGTACTTCAAATGCAAGGTGTCATTTTAGACAGGTGGTCATTATACTGAGTTCATTAATGCTTCAAATGCAAGAAGCCATTTTAGATAGATAGTAGATGTATTGAGTTTTTTGTGCTTCAAATACATGAAGTCATTTTAGACAGGTGGTCAACATATTGAGTTTTATTTGCACAGAATTGCTGTCTATTAGCAATACTACAGGAAGCAGAAAAGAGTCTCCAAAACGATCAGAAGCTATATTGAAAGACTGGACAGCAATTTCAATAATGTTTATATATTAATACAAATAAAATTTGGTTTGATAATTTTGTCTCTCTTGATTCTGGTTTTAAACAAGGGGGAGATAATCTAGTATTAAAATTCTGCAGAGAATGTCTTATCAATAACTAAGAGTCTGGTGACAACCATTAAACAAGTGGTCGTTTTAAACAGGCTTGAAATTAATCCTTTTTATACAGGTTGTTGTTTTATATTATATACCTGGGTAAATCTTGGTCTATAATTTAACAAGAGGCCCAGAGGGCCTGTATCGCTCACCTGGTTTGTAATGCCAAGTAATGTTCTGAATACAAGTTCATTGTTTCTTTTCTGAAGGAATTATAATATCATCCTCTAAATCCCCTATTGGGCCCCACCCCTCCTGCCCCCAGGGGGTCAGAGCCAAAATTTATACAAGTTCTGTTCCCCTTCCCCCAAGGATGTTTATGGCCAAGTTTGGTCACAAACCAAGCAAAAACTCTAGGACAAGTAGCGATTTATAGGATTTACCTCTATTTCCCCCATTGGACCCCACCTGTTCTGCCCCCGGGGGCCAGAGCCAAAATTTATACAAGTTCTGTTCCCCTTCCAAAAAGGATGTTTGTGGCCAAATTTGGTTACATTCCATGCAGAACTCTATGACTAGTAGCGATTTAAAGGATTTACCTCTATTTCCCCTATTGGGCCTGCCCCTCCTGCCCCCGGGGACCAGAGCCAAAATTTATACAATTTCTGTTCCCCTTCCCCCAAGGATGTTTGTGGCCAAATTTGGTTACATTCCATTCAGAACTCTATGACTAGTAGCGATTTAAAGGATTTATCTCTATTTCCCCTATTGGGCCCCGCCCCTCCTGCCCCCGGGGGACCAGAGCCAAAATTTATACAATTTCTGTTCCCCTTCCCCAAAGGATGTTTGTGGCCAAATTTGGTTACATTCCATTCAGAACTCTAGGACAAGTAGCATTTTAAAGGATTTACCTCTATTTCCCCTATTGGGCCCCGCCCCTCCTGCCCCCGGGGGGTCAGAGCCAAAATTCATACAAGTTCTGTTCCCCTTCCCCCAAGGATGTTTGTGGCCAAATTTGGTTACATTGCATTCAGAACTCTATGACTAGTAGCGATTTAAAGGATTTACCTCTATTTCCCCTATTGGGCCCGCCCCTCCTGCCCCCGGGGGACCAGAGCCAAAATTTATACAATTTCTGTTCCCCTTCCCCCAAGGATGTTTGTGGCCAAATTTGGTTACATTCCATTCAGAACTCTATGACTAGTAGCGATTTAAAGGATTTACCTCTATTTCCCCTATTGGGCCCCGCCCCTCTTGCCCCTGGGGGATCAGAGCCAAAATTTATACAAGTTCTGTTCCCCTTCCCCCAAGGATGTTTGTGGCTAATTTTGGTTACAATCCATGCAGAACTCTAGGACAAGTAGCGATTTATAGGATTTACCTCTATTTCCCCTATTGGGCCCGCCCCTCCTGCCCCCGGGGGGTCAGAGCCAAAATTTATACAAGTTCTGTTCCCCCTCCCTCAAGGATGCTTGTGGCCAAATTTGGTTACAATCCATGCAGAACTCTATGACTAGTAGCGATTTAAAGGAAATGTTGACGGACAGACGGACGACGGACGACGGACGCCGCGCCATGACATAAAAATTATTTGACCTTCGAGGAACTTAAGGAGTCATGTGCAAAGAAATAATCACAAATGCACTTCCGAGTAGACAAAAATCCTTCATTTACATTGGAACAATAGGACAGATTTAGCTGAAAGATCGGTCAAGAATTGTCAGTACCTAATCAAACCCTTGAATGTAATCTTGTCCTGATGTCATCAACAAACAAAGCCGATATTTGTCCTGATATTTGTCCGTTATCTTCCCTCTTCAGTAAGTCATGACGATGCGAGACTGTCGCGTATCCCGCCGAGTACGGCGACTCCAACATTATCTCCTATGGTGGACACACCTACTCTCAACACTCGGGATTTTACATTTAGTACGTACCGATTACAAACACTTCGGACACTTCATATTTACAAGTGTCGTCCCTCTTACAGTAAATATTATCAGAACATGATATCATATTCTCTAGACTTCAAAAATTTGTATCAAAACCCCAAAAGTATACTGAATGATTTAGCGAGCTGCTGAAACTCACCGAATAATTTATCTAGATTAATAGAGGAACAATATTCAAAGAAATAATCAATTGAGAAACAGAATTCAATGAAATCAATTTACAATTTATTTACCTTTAAAGGCTCAAGTATCAGAAAACTGTTTTAAAGTTTTTGTTAAAAATCCAATCATATGCAGATTACATAACTTTTTGTAACATCTTCCGTGATTGGCTAATGAAGTCATAACTGAAGACATTTTAGACTTGTTTAAGACTTTTCCATGATTTTATCCATATAATTAAAGGGCCTGTACAATCAAGAGTTGTATTTTAGCTTGTAATAAATCAATCAAATAATTTAACGATCATTATTATAGTTAATCATGCATAGTTTCAAGTTTACACTTATAGCAACGAGTCAAAAACTTAAATTATAACTACCAGTTCAATTTTAATTGCACAGTTTGTTAATTTTTAATTGGTAAACTGTTCAACCAATATAATTACATTTGTGGTTACTGTGACATATTCATATCATCTGCTGAGAGATTGTTTAGCGTTTATCAGAAATCGGTTATCTATGAAAAATGTGTGGAGATATCAGTACTAGAATGTCGTCAATGTTTGCCGATGTTTATCGTACTAATATGGTCACGCTTCCTGTACGAGGGCGTGGATCAATCTCTAATCGTAGACAAACATAACAACTGAAATCTGACGTCCTCACGTTGGGTGTACCACAAACCAGGAAATCTTGAAAGTATGGTTTCTAATATCTTTATTAAACTTCTTTTTTATACATATATATATGGATATTCAATATTTGCATATTTAAAAATTTAGTTAAGATAGTACTTATGTAAAATTTTAATTATATTTCTACCCATTTAAATATTATTTTATGTAATGACATCATTCCAATAATATACAATGAAGTTTACTTGCTATCAACAAGTTAATTTCACATGTTTAAATTTTGATACATATCATTTGCGTGTTAAATTACATTGATCTTACATAGTTTTTCAAGTAATATTAACATAATGATAGTTCTACACCAAATTTAAATGAATAAATTTTTATCAAAGATTCATTAATAAACCCCTTAGATTTAATAATGGACTGTTCTGACCTCAGAATTGGAAGGGTTCAAATATTTTTCAGGGGTAAATTAGGTACTTATATTAGACTCTTCACTTTTACTTATTTTTTCAAACAAAGGGGAATAACTGCTGTACATGTATGTAAAATATAGGTAAATCGCCTACTACTAAAGCTCATGAAGATACTATAATCCAAAGCCGTCTATAAATATAGAGTAATAAACTTCTTTGTTAACCCAGTATAATTTCTATTTTAGGAATATAGATCTTTGCATAACATTGATTGATTTTCCATATGGAGCTAACACTTTTATTGACAAATATATTTTCCTTTACTTTCTGGAATCATCAATAAATTTCACAGCTATAGCAGAAAAGATCAAACAAAAACTAACCATCAAAGAAAATTCACCACCACAAACTGTTTGATCATTTCCAGAGTATGTTTTATCTACATTGCTAGGATATAAATCATAAATGAAAAAAAAAGTCAGTTAAAGAGTTAAAAATCAATCCGCATGCAAAACTTTAAGCCTTCCGTTGAAAGAATATATCTGCATGTCCTAAGATGGGGTCTTATGTAAGGCATGGTGCCTATATTGCCAAGATATATATAAGGCTTAACTATTAAACTACAATGGCCTGTTTTCACAGTATTTTTTTTGGGGGGTGGGGTGGGGTTGGGGTATCAACTTGACTCAAAATATGGAAAAATAGAGCTAATGCTTGGAATAAGACTTCATTAATATCTAAATTGTGCATTTTGACAGACAAAGTTAATTATACAAAGCATTTTGCAGCCATTGCAAAGGGATTATGACAGCTAGGGCATGGAGCTTTTTTTGTGTTACCAAATAATGCATGGGCATATATTACTAGGCATAGCAGGCAAAAAAAAAAACATCAATGAACATCTTCAAGAAGCTGCAAGAAAATAAATGTACTAGTGAGGGTACTATGATATATATTGTTTAAAGCTTAAATGAACTGGAACGCACATGTATAATTTATGCAACACAAAGAAGTGGTGGCTTGGTATACAGGGGCTGTGACTGCATGGGCAAGCATGTCAAAAACCATTAAGAATTCTGTGTCGTGGGTGGGCTTGTTAGTATAGGAATGAGTTTGGATACAATTCAAACATTTAAGTGAGCTCTTCTTCATATAATTTCGTCAAAATGTCAAGGATTTACTCTCTGTACAATACAGCCTTGTGTCAAATAAACATCATCGCAGGTCAAGCGCCATATCCACTTCAAGGTCATTCAAAGGTCAAATTGGGGTCATTAAAATCACATTCCCTTCTTTTAAATCAAAACCTTTCTGGCTCTTTCAAATCATTAACCATAGCATTCAACCCTGCTTTGACTCTTGTAAAATACCAATTTAAATATTTAATAATGCCTTTTACTAATATGCTTTATCTGAAGGTCAATTTGTTTCCAAAGGTCGATCGTTACAAATGCTTCTGATATACATTTACATTATTATGCATTAAATCTGATAGAACATGGAATAATTACCCTCCATATCAGAAAATCACAATAATTTTTTTGATTGATATGGGTTTTTCTTTCCATTCAGTAATAATTTCTGCTAGACTACATTCCAACAGTGAATAGATAGAGGTAATTGTCCTAGATCACAATTGTCCTAGATCACAAGAGTATTTCATTCATGGATCTGTTTGGCCTTGGTCGGTACAAATACCGCCACAATCTCTCACAAGACGAAGTTCTTCACTATGAAAAGTCAGGGAGGTCTCGATGATCATTGTTGATTGCTTGACAAACTCATTCATGGTCATATTAGTAAACTCTCATGGCCAAGATAAAGACTTTCACAAGTCATCTGAGGTAGTCAAATCCTTAGTATCATATGTCAAACTCATGATCATTTTAATGCACAGAAAATGTGTACTTATTTTTTCTTTAAAATACATTTGGATTTTTATAAACTGAAACATCGTCAATATCATACAGATTTTATTATACATTCAAATAAAACTTTAATAGAGCACTTAGAATATCACAACAAAGATATCATTAAAGGTACAAATAAATTAATCTACCTAAAATTATTTTCAATTAATTATCTTCCTTGATGGCTCAGAAGCAAATTAAGGTGCAAGAAATCAAATTAAGAGGGGAATTCAATGTAGCTAAATCTGGTCTTTTCAAAGACGGTGACGTAAATTTCACAGAGCCATTGTTTGTTGAGGATGGGATGTTTTTTTGGCAATCACTTCAATGTTTGCTGCACCTAACGTCCCCCCCTTTTGCAATTAAGTCATTCACCCCTGAAGACACATTTGGACTCTTCTAGTTCAAGGACAGGAACAGTCCATTATTGAATTCAAGGGGTGAACAGGGTAATGATGCTGAACATTGTCATGTGCATGTTTTTTTATTACAAGCAATTAGCAAAACCATGATTAAAAAGGAAAAACAAATAAAGTTCTTGTCTGCGTATGCTAATCAGTCATGCAGAACTAATTAAGGAAATTCACATCCACGCTTCACTGGTTTTATAGCAACAGTATCCATTGGACATTCGCTGGAAATCGTCAGGAAGATCTAATCCCTGCAATAAACCTTGGTACTGACGCCGTGACAAAGACTTCGCAGCACAATGGATATTCATATCGTTTTTTACCTGACATTCATACACTCAGCAACAATTTCATTGGCTGTGATGCAGTTGACATGGAAACCTTTCATGCAACATTACAAAAGATTTTCTGATAATTTCCTTAACATGATGCCGCGAGACTCAATAACTCTCCCAGTTCCTATTTCACAAATCATTACAGCTTTGGGCAGCTTAACTCATCATGGTTATATTGATTCATTATTTATGAGCTCAAGTGGGCTCCGAAATTTCTCCGATGATAACGCAATAATGATCTAATGTCGAAATAAAACCATCACTATTTCGTTGTCCATTGATTTCCTTTGACGGCCCGAGGTTTTACAATGGTCAATTTGATTTCTGGGAAATAAGTCCTCATCATCAACAACGATTTTATCCTCGAGTAGAACTCTATACAGCTTATCAATACCTAACCATATTTAATCAAACCGATAATGTTTCTTCTGTATCAAAACTACATTAGTTTATTATTATTAATGTAAGATTCATATAGACTAAGAAATCTTGTGGAATCCCATCTGCCGATGTCCGTCATACGATGGCACCATGGCTTAGTGGTTAAAGTGTATGTCGTATATACTAGTCCTTATAATAATACCGCTGATTAAGTACGTCAAGTTTTGCCTGGAGCATTTAACCAAATTCCAATACTAGATTGTCTCCCCTGAATTTGAAACTTAGAATAAGACGTCTGCATTATTTCTATACCTATTTTCGGTTGACACTCTACCAATTGAACTTAAGAAAATCCCCCCTAGTGCAAAGCAAATTTGTGACCATGCAGCATTACACAAAACCATGACAAAGGAGTGCTAATTATGGCGAATACGACGATTGCTTTTCACTATTGATATATTTTTATAACTTTCAGCTATAGACATCCCAATTCTAGAAGCGTCATCTAAACCAGCAAATAATACGTTTCTGGTTTTATGTAGAAAGCCACAATTTTCTCCTAAAAAATCTGGTTTGTTAGTTTGTTGCCATGGCAACTGTAAAAGAAATACAATACAATGATAAAAGTATAATATTAATCACAGATTACGGGTCAGTTGTCCAGCCATGTTGTTGGTGTGTTACCGTGGAAACACAGCAGCTGGAACTCTCCGATTGATTCCTGACTCCCATAACAATGCCGGAATCATGTGGAGTTTGTTTTTTATGCGATTCATCATACAGGAGGAATAATGTCAGGGAGGGAACGATTTTTAATTTTTATAACCATACATAGTCCATTAAATAAGGGAGGGGGTGGTGAAGGATGTTTTATGATTTTCATTATGACTGTGGGTCGATATGATAGGGGATGGGTAGGGGGGGGGGGGGGAAAGGGCTTATATATCACATCACATGGATTATATGGAACCTGGAACGGTGGGGGGGGGGGGCACTATTCTATTATCTTTATTTAGAGGGGGGGAATGTTTTATTATTTTCATATTGTTTGATAATAAATATGAAGATGATAATATCATAAAGCCTAAATTCTGATACAATTTATGAATCACAGATCCTAGAAATTGGCCCTCTCTTTGCATGGGCTCCCTATAATTATACCTGCAAGTCAAACCTGCCTAAGTGACCACCTCTGTATTTAGACCACCTGCTTAATAAGACCACTTCAATACCTGACCTGTGTATAAAGACCACCTGGCTATAAAGATCATTAGTTTTTTCCTTGGGGTAGTCTTTATAGATAGGTTTGCATTTTCAATCTGCATTTGAAGTAAATTCTAGGTAGGTGGAGTTCCGAGACCTCAAAAAGGGTAGGGCTGGGAGAAAGCATTGAGTAGAGTTCAGTACATATACACAAAAATGGATAATAATTGATCTCCATACATCAATGTTTTTTTCAGAACAAAGTTGCAAACAACAGAATTGGAAAATATGGAGAGGGTTTGTTATCAGATTGGACCCTAATTATAGAGACCTTGATTAAAAGGGGATGGGGCTTATTTCTGAGATTGGGCTTATTGCTGGTGAATTACGGTATTGCACTCAAAATTGTATATCAATACTACTAGATAATTACCGTACTCGATCCAATAAGCGCCCAGGGCGTTTAAAAAATGGAAAAGGTGCTAATAAGAATTAATTATTGCAAATCTATACAGTTATGTGTAGTTTTGGTCTCTCTTTATGCGTGGGCAATTGAAATCGAGGCCTCAAAAAGGGGGAGGGGCGTTTATAGGGACATGGTCGCTAATTGGGTCGAATATGGTAAGTCAGTAACAGGTTGTCTGTTTCCAAGAATGAAAGAACACACACGTTCAATAAAAGGCGCAAATGGCCTGATGAATAATTCAAATATAGATTCTTTTATAAATAAAACATAATATTTTTTGTCTCTTTTTTGAAAAAAATGTTTAAGACCTTAATTCTACTTAAAGCTGTATGTTGTACAGAAAATGTCAATTTCCATTCTATTCAAGTTACAATTAAAATCTCGAGCTCTTACAATAATATATATAACATTACCTGGTAGTAACATTCAGAAACATGCATTGAATAACATGGAGATTGAATTCATAACAGGCAGATGCGAAGTAGAATGGTAATAAGGAAGGAGAAAATGTAGCAACCTGATGGGACTCGAACCCAAGACCTCCCAACACTAGACATTCGCTCTACTATTGAACTACCTGGTCGTCAGTGTTCAATCAACACATTCCAATCCCGCTACAGAATAACATCTATCTATCTGGCCCTACCTGTTTGTTTACCTGTAGTTTTATGTTGATATATATATAGATAATCCGATAGTATTGATACTCGTAACCTTGCGTAATTAATCTTTGTAAACTTTTATCGTCTACCTGTACAAGGTGTGACATGTGTCGCTGGGGCTAAGTAGGGCAACAGCTACAGGTGAAAGGTGAGACGACTTACCTGTTAACGAGATTAGGGGATTTGGGATGTCAAAGTTTGTCGAAGCTAAGACTTTGTTTAAGATGAATACATATAAACAGAACATCACAAATTTATCTGAAGGAGCCAATATCATGTGATCACTAACCAAAATTTGGTCTCCAACTTAAAAAGCCATGGAATTGAATATACATTCTAATTTCATTAAAGGGCAATAACTCCAAAAACTGTTTTATCATAAAATCTTTTCTATATGTACTTAGGGATATTCTTTCAAAGTATGATATTCTTAACATGTAAAAAAAAAAATGTTGTGGCCAATCTTACCACTCAAATGTAGCTAATTTTGGGCAAAGATAAAAATTCATAAGAAGTATTATTTTAAGAAAATCATAAGAGGGACAATTTTGTTGATTTAAACAATCCTGTATTACGTCAATAATTTTAACAAATCGTTGAATGACAAATGGGAGCATGCACACATAAAAACAAAAAAAGTTCCTTATCAAAGTTTGTTGGATGCAGGAAAACGTAGTCAAGCTAGATTAACAATATATGTTTCATCACCGTTCCCTTTGCTGAGCATGAAACAGCCGAGTTAACCTATCGTCTCTTCCTTCCTCGCTATTATTACTCAGTCGAGCGTTTCCAGTTTAATATCGCTTTGTTAGTCTTCCACCTAAACACAATGATCGAGATATTGATATCGGAACTCTTTTGTTATCAGCGGAGATAAAAGGCACCCTCCCCCATTAACTATGAAGCAGGGCATAAAGTATTCATGATAATTTGGTAATATCTGTCAGCTCCCGTGTTTACACGATGCCCAGATAATATAAAGATACGCATTCCTGTTAAATATTCAGAAAAAGATAATTTTATGTTTCACACCTGCGTTCTCTTTACAATCAGATCTACTGGTCATCTCTGTAATAAACTGGACATTAGGTTATTGGTCCTAACACCGGGGAAATAAAAACTGACCACAAAAATCTCATATCACAGATCAAAAACATTAAAAGTTCATACTCTGTAGAAATATATTAAATAAACCCTGTGGTTCAATAGTTTAGCTTTCTATATAACATGATGCACATATATATTGCATAAAAATGTAACTGCAATATGCAACTATAGATAACATATTACTACATTAACACAGCATATAAAATTATGCTGCACTCTCCAACAATCGTAAACTTACATGCATAAATAGGGCTATGAATAATTTCACTGGAAATGACTGCAAGACCTAATGCCTCTCTTCACTATAATTATGAAATTAGGATTGGGGCATGATGGAAATGATGGAATGAAACAGACCAAAGTATATTCCCCTTCCCCCAGGACCCCCCCCCCCCAAACCCCCACCCCTCACCCTCATTAGATGTGCTATATATAGATGCTACAAGCTCCATCTCATTCTTTCTAATTTTATTCTTACGTTTACATTATCAACTAGATTGAGAAATCAAGCATTCAAGAAAACAACAAAATTTGCATAACATTTCTAAACAAAAATATAATTCAGAACTGATCAATGAAATTGACACTGTTAGCCGCCACTTTGGAATTAAAAACGTACATTTCATGACAATGTTGATGAAACCTGCCATTTTCTAACAAGATGTCGCCGTTAGATAATTTATCATGCACAATCTAAACACTAGCGCTATTACTCAGGATGTGCTGACGAGAAAAACAATTCACGCAGTAATGGTATTGCACAATTCACACGGACCAAACGAGATCAATGACATCACGCCATGTTCAATAATTTATCGTGCGAGTACTATCTTCTCGAGGGGCAATCGAGCATGATGGAATTTCAGACCTGCTGCTTCCTAAATGATCAATATAACCTTGCTGAAGTAAACAGACAATACTAGTCATTGGTACCTAAGTTTATTTGAACGCCATGTAATAATGTACAGTTAACTTAAGTAATCTATTGATTGACTCAAGACCTACAAATATTGGCGTTCACGGTGATATGAATGCCATGTCTATATATATAATAGTATGGTAATATTCTCAACCTTTTATAGTTATAGAAATTAACTCACACTTCCCGCTATCATGTCTATAATTGCTAACATTATTACTCTTGAAGATGTTTAATTAATAATAATAATTACCATGAGTACAGACAAACATATACGAGAATCTAGTAAATGAATATCAATTAATTTTGTAGAATTAATCTGATGTAGTGCAATCGCTAAATTAGCCACAAGCTAGTGTAATATTCTATTTATCACATAACAATAGTATTTATGGAAATATAGACAATGTTTCATTCTATAAGAGTGGCGAATCAGGCTTAGATTTGACATTTCTGTCTACCGAGACAATCATGTGACGTCATATTTTGTTAATTATGACATATACCTCATTAATACTTAGCGATGTCACAATAGTACACTATTGTGACATCACTATGATATTTATGACATAGCTGAATAGCCCTATACAGTAATATGTGATAAAGCCAGACTTTTCAAAAATTTTAAACATTCTTTAAAGAAGAAAACACATGGATGCAGTTAAATAAATTAAACATCCTCACCTACCTTAAAGATAAACACTCTATTTTCATGATGTGTAAATCCAGATTTGAAACAATTTTGGAACATGGTTAGTCTAAAAGTTGATGTAGATATAAAGTAAATCCATTAGCGCGATTGAGGCATAACATGGATGTTATCATGCTATGACATCCGTTCACTGTTATCACATCCTGTAAAAGTATTCGTCACCGAAATTATTACATCGTGTTCAACACCTATTTTATTACGTCGGAAGACTGAATTAAAATTTCTTCACCCATGGTTCACTGAACAGTTCATTTGAGCACATTCCAAAAGTTTGGAGCCACTGTATACATTGTTCCAAATGGCATTGTCACGCTTGGCTTGGCAGTAGACATAAATATAAACCTATTGTCATTATAAACAGCATTATAAATACAATTTGTACAAGTGTTTATAAATATTTATCTACGAGTATTAACCTGGTATAAGATTAAAGGAATAAAAAAATTAATTTTGTTTTAAAATCCTTGACAGTTCTATATTGCAGAAGGTCAATAAGCGGGTCAAATGCATGATTTTTAATTAGGTTAAACTTGAATAATGAGATGCAATAAAAAATAAGTTATGTTTTCCCGTCATATTTTTTGCTTCATTAATCTGAATTAGATGAGAAATAAACTTTACGGTATATGAAATATACACCTTAATTTCAGCATGAATAATTTATTTCACCATGCAGCTATAATGAAGTTGTTTAAAATTTAATCAAAAAATTAAATATTAGTCTAATTTAAATTAGAAAAAAAAAATCAATTACATAGATTATATAAGGTATAACTACTAGCCCTCTATCTCTGGGCATTAAGTTAAAAATTAACATGAGACGGCTGCCAGGTGATGGCACCAGTAGGTTGGTGGTTTTTTCCCAGGTACTCCGACTTTCCTCAACACCTCTATACATGGCATATTAAATAACCCTGACTGTTATTTGGGCAGAAAACAATCTAAACCAATTAACAAAACTGTGCAGGTCTCAAATAAATTTCAGCCTTAAGTATATCATGTGACTTCATGTGACTTCCATTATTCATATTAATAAAAATTACCACAAATTCAGAATACCAAGCAATAGTTGAATAAACCAATTAACAAAACTGTGCAGTCTTAACTATCAGCCATATAAGTTATGTGATCTTTACTTATATATTTGTAAAAAATTACCAAAATTTTAGAATATGCAACTGCTGTGTTGATTGGGTGCTGATTCAACGCCACGTAACCGGATTGATAGGATCACACACCGTTTGGGGTCGGAGGTTAACTGTTTGTCGTTGAACTCGACATATGTGATGTTTATCTTAGACAAACAGCTACAATACCACCTGTCAACACCAAATTTGATGTGCGCTTGAACTCGACTATAATCGGAGGATCAATGTTCATAAAATGTGCCCGATTGGCTTTTGGTAATCGTAAAGGTATGTAGGGTTTTATTGTGACAACACGATTGGGTACAAAACGAGACGCTTTAAAGAAAAGGAGCACACACCCGACCAACGACCAACGAAAGAATAAAATGTTTTACAATGAAATTCTGTGCTGCGTTTTTAAACAACGGTTGAGACAAGATCTGCTTCAGACAATGAGAGGGTCAACCTTATACAGCATAGGTGTAGTGTATCAAATATCAAGTGTGGTGTGGGGCCAGAGTGGCCGAGTGGTTAAGATGTCCCAACATATTACTACAAGCCCTCCATCTCTGGTACACGAGTTTGAATCCCATGCGTAGCAGTTGCCAGGTACTGACCACTGGTTGGTGGTTTTTCTCTGGGAACTCTGGTTTTCCTCCTCTGACAAACCTTGTCCATATATGGCCCTGGCTGTTGATAGGATATAAAACTAAACAACCCAAGTATAGTGTGAAGGCCCTAAGCAAAGTAACATTGGAGAAGAGAAAATGTGGCAGCAAGAACGGGACTCGAACCCAGAACCTCCAAACACTAGATGGGTATATGTTCTACAGATTTAGCTACCTGGTCCCTGATGACCAATCCAGACCAGTCTCCCCACATTTCATACAGAATTAACCTATGACTGACTCACATCAAATGATCTTTGTTTTTTGACATTGACCCTATTTGCTCTTTAACGCTCGGGAATTTCACCTCAGGAAAACTTGATCCAGAGAAAGTTGACAGCTCTAGTTACATTCTTACACTTCTAATACACTCATTTTTATTTAAATAATCCAATGTACCCATGAAGTCACACTCATCATTGTTTCACAGAGTGACATCTACATCTATTTTGAAAATCTAGCAACGAATGAGGGATTCAGAATTAGAGACCCAGAAGGACTATGATTGACCCAACCCCCAACTGACCCCTCCACCCACAAGCTTTACACTAGAGTTTCATACAAGGGCAATGTTTGTCATTTGACAACAAATCTCGTATTTAACAACAGTAACATTGTAACATAGAGACGAGAATTATCAGGGTTCAACCCATGACCATGGAACACAGGCTAGCTAATTATGTCCTTTACCAAATGAGTTAGCTAGCTCTCTTGTCACCGATGACTGATCCAGTCCAATTCTGCTACACATAACTAAATACTGTCAAGAAACAAAGGCGTAGGTGGATTCTTAAGTTGAATGAAGCACTAAATACCCAATACTTAACTCATTTCTCGACTATAGACATGCAGGTAAGAAATCCTCGTTAGGTACAGGTAGATGGTCACTTTGAACTTGTTGACAAACCAAACTACTAAGGCCGAGTATATTACCATGGTAAAACTGTGTCAATATTGACTCGAAGAATTTAAACGTCCTCAAGAAACTGTAACCCGAAAACATCTGTCCAAGATTACCTCCGTTATCAAAATATTGAATTATAATACAATAATCCATTAAAGAAAGCGTGTGTACTATCTAGAAAGGTGCTAATGCATTACGTGTTTTTGGAAAATCTTTGGAGATTGCGGATCACAGTTGTTTTGCTAGTGGATTATTCATTCCCGAAGTTTAATTATTGTAACTTGTTTGTGACACTAGTGAATTTATTTACCGCACGTATTCGGCCCAATACGTGCCCACATTCCTGTAAGTGCCCCTCCCCTTTTTCAGACTTTAATTTCACTTACTTTGAATTAAATACAGACTGAAAATATGAAAACTTTGTTGGTTTTCTTACTAATTTCTATTGAAAATTGATTTATGGCTTACTTTGTAGCATACTTTCATGAAAGGCAAGTCCGAATTTGTTTCTATTCAGCGCCCCTTGAGTTGCTCCAATTTTTTAAGTGTACTTATTGGGTCGACTGCGGTAAGTGACAAAGAATGATTCATTTTTATAAATAATAAATGTATATAATAATTAGAATTCCAAATTAATTATAAGAATCAATAATATGGGGATGGGATGTCGCAGGTATATTGGCTTAAGTTCGAGGCCGTAGGGCACAAGTCAATAATTATCAAAATTGTTTCTAGAAATTTAAATTAGAAATGGAAATTGTCATAGTTAATACAATTTGGTCTCCTTAATTTTAGTACTTTAGGAGTAGAAGTACTCTGTATTTGTCCTGAAGAAGCCCACAGTAAGGGCTAGATCGTCCACAGAATAAATTTAAGAACCATTGAGGTCTCTTTGCCTGTTGTGATTATTTCTGTAATTTTATTTCTAGAAATATATCCATCAAATTTATGTAGGATGGCCGGAGTTGGAGAGGATGGAGCAGGATATGACAGATATGCATGGTTTGCACCCCTGAAGGCACATTTGAACTTTTCTAAATAAAAGAGTAGCAGAGTTCATTATAAATTTTCGGGGGGGGTGAATAAGTAAAATTTTCAGGGTCAATAAGTTCAATTTTCAGGGTCAATAAGTTAAGGCTATGATATATTCCTCTTCACCATTGGTCTCTCATTTCAAAGCAGAAAAGGTTTAAAATCATATAATTGTCTTGAAATAAGAAACTATAAAAGGTTAATGGACAAGGGAATTGTTTAAAAGCTCGGGGTCTTCAATTTTGGGATAAAGCATGATCGAAAAATTTGATAACTTTAAAAGCAACGAGACCTTGATATGACGGCCACATATGAAAGAATTAGTAGAAATCCACCAGTCCTAATTTATAGAAACGCTCTCAGACAATTAATGATAAACAAAACGTAATCGTAGGATGAGCACGATTTTCCAAGTCACTAAAACGCTTTCTTCTGTCAGTGATATTCAGTACTGGTCAGAGCGAGCGTGTATACATCACTTTAATATTTTCATTGAACTGAATATTTATGACCTATTTTATATTTCGTTAATGTCCTATATGGTTGTAAGTCTTGAGTGACATTTACAACTTTTTTATCTTTATTTCGGCTATATCAAGTTCCAAGTCTCCGTTTTGTACCATTCAGATGTGACATACATGTATAAGGATCTGTTGTTAAACGAAAAATAATATTCATTCACCGAAAATATTTATTCATTCAACTTTTGATATTCCTTATGTAATTATAATGGTTTTTCTCATATCACTGCAGTGCATGAAATGCTCCTCTGTCATAATATGATATACATCATTTTAACTGAGCGACATTATAAGTGAAGACAAAATGTCATTACTCTACCTAAAGTACATCTATATAAATATATGGATTTCTAATATGCAGTATTTATCCAAAATAGACCTACACTTTATTTGTGTAGGGCACAACATTAGTAATAATCTCAATTGTTTTTATTTATGAATATCCAAATTATCGGCTACTAAAGTCTGTCTTTAGAAAAAACACTGAAAATGCCTTTTGAAGGCACCTTCTTCCTATTGTTTGCATGAACATCTGAACTATGAATAAGTGTGTAAAATGGTCTTTGATAATATTTATGAATAAGTAATTGATTTTCTTCGAAAGTGGTGGAATATTTAAACACATTGAGGTTTTGGGGGAGTCTGCCTGGGGGGGTATGGGAGGGGGGGTTGTCCTTTAAAATAATAAATATGGTGAAAACTCTAATATCTATATCTTCATAGAGCACTTCCTGTTCTTCATCAACATGTTATATTTATAAATAAGCCATTTTTTTCCCTCAAAACTGGTGAAAGCTTTTGATACATATTGCTTTTGGAGAGGGTTCCATGGGGATGTGGGGAAGGACTGTCACCTCTTATAGTAAATATGGTATTTGTCCAAAGACCAAATCTTCATCATCATCAACACACACAGAACATTTTAATTTGCATCAGACAGCAGGAGATGTTTTAGGATTTCCCCTAAGAACACTTTAAACTTTCATTTCATGTCAGAAACATCTGAACACTGACTGTTAGATTCTCTCCCTACAATCCAATTCATTCAAGTGCTCGCTGAAATCTTAGCATTTTTACATCAATGATCGTAATAGCATTATACAAAGCTACAGCTTCAATCTATTGATTTTAAATGTCTGCGAGAGAGACTTAAGAAAAACACACCTGTAAAATTTTCACCTGCTGATTGACTTACCTTAATCTCTCCAGAAAGACAAGATAACGACTTCCTCATCTTTTTCCTTGGTGGCATTTTTAACAAAAAACTCCATGGCCTTCGAAGGGATTTTGGTGGCATTTTTATAAAATTTTGTTTCAAATTATCACACGATATTAAGGTAAATTCCACACAGATTTGTTGTTAAAATCCAAACTCATCACACCAGGTGAACTATGCTGGCCGCATAATTATGTTAATTTTTTCCTTTGAACTATCTCGTTGCTTTAAATGCTGGTAATGTATTGAAAACACACTAATTACATCCTTGATTTGCGGTGTTTACGAAACACATTAATCATTCCAAGAATTCGTGAAAGTAACAGTTTTATCCAGGAAGAATTATTTCACCAAAATAATCAATAAATCCACTGAGCAATCTCCATCCTTGAATTCTTCATAACATTAGAATTTAGAAAAATAACTTCATGCATCTATAATTACTTCCAATACATTATCCTCCAACATTCAAAGCACTTTAAAATATCAATAATTTTCAAGCAGTACCGTTTTCTTTAAAAAAAATAATATGATTGAAAAATATTTTAGAATATGAACATAGAAATTGTACAAAAATAGATAAATGTTTATCTAGCCCAAACTATTTTCCGGAATGAAGACATCAATTTAAAAATGATATTGACCTGATTTCTGATCGTGACAGCACCCCCCTGGTTTGACGACAAATGATGAATGGAAATGCGTAAACGATTTCACCACTATAGTGTGTATACCTATATAAGCTTATCTACCTATACAGCGCTAGTCATCCCTATCATTCACACATTAATGTCAATATTTGATCATTCAGATAAATATTACGTTAGGGAGTATATTCCGATGTCCTAAGCCGATAAGTATAGTAAGTATATATCTTTTATGTAACAGCGAACAAAAGATCTCCCATTAAGGACGAAGGTAAAATATCGGCCGATTTTCTCCCCCAGATAAGTCCGAAGTTTTAGCACCGTATAATCACCCTAGGTATTCTGTATCCTTTCCGCGTTTTAATCACACACACACTCGATGACACTTTATAAGACCTTGAAGACCTTTTAGTTGTAGATTTGTAAATATCCATACGGAATAGCACATGTAAAGCAATGAGAATTTTAAAGCAGAATTAATTCATAGATCTCCACAAAAATGCTGGAAAACAAAGCCTTTTTGTTAAAGAACTTTGTTAATTTATGTAGATCTTTGCAGAAAAAATGTTTGGCGATCTCCATGAACTCATAGCAAAGTCCTTCTAGTCAAACATTTTTCAAGCATCGAGAAAATTTACAGCAAAATTTGTACCACCAGCACATGAACATGTTAAAGCTCCGTTCGGTTAAAGATTTATCTACCTGGCGGAGTTCACAGGTAAAAAACTGTATTATCTCATTATAAAGGTGTATAATCACTAATTCACTAAGCTGACACTATGACACGGCCATAATTCACTGGACACTGGTCACTCACAACTTTATCCCTTTAGAATATTTAAGAGCTATCAGGCGATGTAAACAATATGTCCACAGCTCTGAAGGACGTAAACAAACTCTATAAGTCGAAGCATTTGCAGAGTGACAGTATTAGCTCGCTTGCTGACGAGCACACTTGTTAAACTGTCGTAATCATTGTTACACGTAGTTTAATCTGATATCATTGAGCCTACGAGTCTCCTATCGTCACTCGGCAACTTTCACTGGATCAATATAGAAACCGAAAGGCAGCCAGTGCATCCAACCCACGGTGTATTCCATCGATGCCATCCTCACCCACGTGGCCATATGTACACACACACATCCCATGCTGCCTTTGTTCACTAATATAACACTGGTCAACACTTGTTTCCAATTCACCAAAAGAAAGTTTGACGCCAGAAAATTGTTTTAAGTTAATGTCTTTTCATTGGTGGATGAGGCTAGCAACACCTGTCTACCGATGACACCATACCTGACAACCGTTTGTCTGGTTAAGGTGAAAGTGAGATCTGGCAGTCAATAACGGCTGACAGACTGTAGAAGCTTAGTCTTGTCTCTCTTATATCATGCATGAGTCCTTTGGTGATTATGAATTAACCTATTGCTCGGATTTTTGGCGCAAAATTAGCCTTGGGTATTATTGATGCATAAATAATGAGCTCAGGTGAAAATCACCTCCGAGTCGTCCCCGACTTTTGTTCATTGATTCAGTTCGGGTCCGAGCCTCATCACCTATCTGTTGTGTGCAGTCAACTGTGTCGTGTGTACCCTAAACACCAGATCAGTGTGCAACGACACAGGTAGGAGTACCCATAGGCCATCACACCTTGACCAGCAGGTACAAAACTACTACAGGTAAAAACCACCAGGTAACAACAAAGGTGCAACTCGTTAACCTGCTGAGGCGAAAAAAGGTAAATACGGTAACAAAAGAGTTGTCGCCTTTGTCAGTGTAACGGTTGATCGCTGTCCCAGTAACTCTAAAAATAACTGTATCACATATGTTTCAATTTCAGTGACATCTCAGCTCCATTGAACACATTGGACTCGATCATTTCCTTATTTTTGAATCAAATATATTTTAAAAGAAACAGAAATAGAATTAAGAAATATTTTGGTTTCAACATCTTTGAAGCATTAAGATGTCCAAAATGATCTATGCATTTTATGAAAAGGTTATGAAAAATATTTCCAAATATCTGATCGATTCATTTCATGAAAATGTTATCAAATTTTTAAAACCTTCAATAAATAGCTATAAAGCTGATATAACGGTTTCACTGAGTCAAATTGATTTGTTACGTACCTTAAATTATCTGAATAGTGTTTTTCATAAATTCAATCCTAATGAAAAACAGTGCAGTTGCGATTTGATGATTTTCCTTTCAATTTTATTTAATTTTCTGGTCAAATGAAAAAAAAAGTTAACATATGATGTTATTCTGGATCCCAGTATGGTATAGACCTGCGCCATTTCCTAGCATTCATCCAAAATGTGTCGTTTCCTTCGACATCTTAAAACTAGCTAGCTGGTACAGGATCGATCAGTCAAGGAACAACAGACTACAAACAAGATTTCTAAGCATGAAATCATCAAACAGAATTTGGTTCAGGTACCAATTCATATGCCGAGTCAATTAAAATTCTTACTTTGAAGATAAAAATTACATTTCAAGATACTGTGTACCAGATAATTAACAGTTACAGTTTTGGAAGTTTTTGTATACCTGTACAGGTGTTTAACGACTTTAAAGCACAACAGGTAAATAGAAACCAGGTAACATATTTTTGTCATCTACCTACCATAAAGGTGGGAGTTTTCTTATCTTATCTTTTTTTTTCTGAAACAGCATTATATACTTCAAAGAGTTTTGTAATTTTATCACCTACTAATTGCGACACTTAGTTAATGAGATTGCAAGAATAAAATAAATTTAATCATTGATATTTTGACATTTTAATGATTAAATTCATTAACTAACCCTCTCTGTTGAATTCATGAACTTAGAAAATCTGAACTATACACAAGGGAAAATAAATTGACCACAATTATATTTCTTTTTATTGTGCATTGAAGTGTATAAAAAAAATTGCAGTTTGACAACACAAAGATGTGCACAGAAATGTGCCAATTAAATTTAGGTCAAGAAAAATGTAACATAGGTCTCGTTTGGGACAAAACAAGCATTCTTTATTCTAGCTAGCTCTTTTGGGACCCCAAGAACATGGTTTTATTAAACAGGTGGTTGTTTTATAGAGGTGGTCACTAAGACAGGTTTTACACTATCTATACAAACTTGTCTATAAAGACCACCCAATGGACGAAGGAAAAAATATCTCTTAAGTCAAGTGGTTTTTATATACAGGTTAAAAATGTACCGAAATCGGTTATTTGAGACTTCAAGACACTCCAATCAGCAGGTGGTCATTATACAGAGGTGGTCACTACGACAGGTTTTACTGTAGATACAAACCTGCCTATAGAGACCACCCAATGGACAAAGAAAATATTCATACAGGTGAAAATTGTACTGAAATTGGTTATTTCAGATTCTGATCTTACTGGACAAGTAGTCGTTATACAGAGGTGGTCACTAGGGCAGGTTTGACTGTCCACCTGAGATATTCTCTAATCAGAATGTACCTGAAATAAGTACTAAAATGATCAAGGATTTCCATACGAACATCTATCACAGGTATTTACGACAGACTAATTATAAACATCAAGTACCCAACTATCACTTCCCATTGTCATCAGCATTAATTATATCTCACGGAACACAGCTTCTGTCCGATCGTCAATTACCACCCAGCAAGCTTAGTCCGTCATTAAAGGCTAATCTCCGATTTTTCGTCTAACCACCTGCGATTAATTAATTAGTATCTACGCTTGATTCAATACAAAGCAATGTGAGTGATTATCATACATTTAGGCAAACATTAGCTCGTTAGTATTGTCATCATTTTTCACCTGTATCATATAATCATCAGATATAGAAGACCGACTTTTATTTACCTGTCCGTAAATCTTTGTTATCTGTTTCCACCTGTTTACCTGGAATAACACATTAGCATCGTTAGCCTCTTCACCTGTACAAGTACTATTTATTAACAGGATCAAATGCAGGTTTTCATTATCTCTCATTTGAGGTTTTTCATTGTGAAACAAAATATTATGATGTAATACTTAATTACCACAACAGTTCTTCATTTGACCATCTTTAGAGTCTAAAGCTTTTATTTTCATACATTATTTCTATTACCATGCTTAGCCATTTTCAGCTATTTGATATTCATAATCATCAGCACCAAAAAAAAAACAATTGTTTACCTATATTCACCTGTATTTACCTGTAGTACTCGTCACTATTGTTTATCATATTTATCTATATTGTATTCGTAATCAGCAGCCAAAAATATTTATTTACATACACCTGTATTTACCTGTGGTATTTGTTACCATCGTTAGTCATATTTATCTATATTATATTCGTAGTCAGCAGCAAAAATACTTATTTATATATTCACCTGTACTGTAAAATATGGTTATAGCGAACTTCTGGGGACCAACTAATTCATTTCGTTATAAGCATTGTTTGTTATACACATATTGCAAACATATTATTGGAACCTTGACGGGAAATAAAATTGACTATTAACCAGGGATTTGTGGTAATTAAGCATGTTTGTTATAAATATGTTTTACTGTATATAACACAGACACCTGAAGAAAGTGGTCGTATTAAGAAAGCAGTCATTGTACAGAGGTGGTCTGAACAAGACAGGTTTTACTGTATAAAGTATTCATAAACAGCAGCAAAAAGAACCACTTTAGTTATTCACCTGTAAATTTACCTGCGATACTCATTACCATCGTTAGTCATTTTTACCTGAATTCATTATCATCATTTTTACCTGTATTCATTATCGTAAGGAAACATTGATTTAGTGAGACTATTTCACACCTCCTTACACATAATCTACCCGACTGTAAATAGCCGTTAAGCGATTCCTCTCATTAGACGTGTGTCGAGTGTGCGATGGTTTCCGGGGGATGGCTAATATTATATTGTAAGGTTTTACATCAATATAGTGTCCATTACAAACACTTATTGTAAGATATCTGGCATATACAGCAGGTAAGGCAAAGGGGACATAACTCACGAAGAAATGATTTATATAAAAATCATTTCAGAGATTATATTCTATTTAGAATATTTCATTTTCATTACATTTATAAATTAAGGAAAGTGGTAGACTTGTACATTATGTCACTGGAGCATGTGTATAATGGCTCAGTCACTTTAGCCTAATGATGAGGTCATAGTTTGATTCCTGGTCGGGGCAGTTGGCAGGGATGTGTGCTTTCCCTGATCTTCTACTACTTGAAAAACCTTTGAAATCGGACATATTAAAGAGCCCACTAAATTGTATTCAGAGAAAGTCTTAACGACTTTCAAACAATGTGTTTTTTCTTTACCATGCCAGTATTAGATATCAAAGGTTAAATTAATTTATGATCATATTTTAAAAATCAAAAATACAAAAATATTCATTTAGATCTAAAAGAACGATTAATAATTAAAAATGGAATAATGCACATTACATTTATAATACTTTTTTTTAGAAATACAACCTAAAGTATTCTAGATCTAAACCCAGATACAGAATTTGGGTCTTCAGTTCCCTTCCAGCAACTGCTAAATGATCAGCCACTGCAAAACAACATTTGTCATACCAAACAAAGACTGCGTCCCTTTAAGGAGTTAAAAGCCAGCAGAGAGCTCTGTGACAAAGCCTCCTGGCATTAATGGTAGTTCCATAGCCTATCATTTGTCTGATCAAGTTTCAGTCCTAACTTAATCATACCAGCTCATGAATTCCATTGCACTGTTTTGAAAACAATGGTTGGACAAAAATGTACAAGTGAACTGTGAAAGGATGAATCACAAGAACTTCAAGAGGCACACAGGGCCTGTACGGAAAGAGAACACATCTGGGAAGTGTAGACATTGCACAAAACTGGCTTAACACTAAGCTATGCAGTGAATTAACTTCGATAATCTGTACACTTTTCCATAATTGTCGTATTAATGTTTATAGTCAATAATGAAATATACTCCCCAATATTGCCGTCCAGATTGTGAGCTTTCCAGACTATCTTCGTCCGGATTATTGCTGTACTAGTGCTTCTCCATAGAACAATTAATGTAAAAATTTTTTGATAAGGAAATGCGCTTGTTTAACGTAGCTAGGTCTATTGCTTATCACTACATTGTAATAAAGCACTTGTAAACAAATTATCTTCATCTATATATAAAGCAATCCGATGAGGTGGGGATTTTTTATGTTGCATACCCCATCTAAGTAAAAATCTAAATTCCTATTTTGACTCATTCTAGAAACATTTCTCTGCATGAAAAAAAATCAATTCAAAATTCCCTTTTCATTCACTGATAAAAGAACATTATATCTACATGTGTCAGTCATATAAATATTCTATTTTCAAAAATGAAAATTTATTAGTTTCCTTTCCTTTGAAAAATACTACATATTTACAGTGCAATTTTTACTTTCAATTTCCTTTGATATATAACATCAAGTTTTAATGGAATGAAATTGTTCTCCCTTGGTACCATTATCAAACAACAAATCGATCAGCGACGATGCAATACGATATGATGCGTTTACAGCCTCCATTAGCATTTAACATACACCACAGGAAAACCTGTAAATTAACATATTTTGAATTATAATGTATAGCAACATATGTGTTCCATAATAAACTTCATAGTCGTCGATCTTCAGTTTCTAATATGGAAATTACTCATGTGTGACTTTGAACTTATGAAAATTACTCATGCGTAACTTTTGGATGCAAAATGCAAATGTACATATTGTCACGCATTCTTCTTTCCTTTCTTAATATGGAATATAACGTTGTGTACTATGTGTCATTGTTCACTTATTTTGGTCAGTCTTTATATAGAAGTCAATAGGAACTGTATGAAGCTATTATATGTAGATAAACGACAAGACTTTTCCATTCAATCATGACAATTTCTGTCTTATTCTGACTGGTATAGCCACCAGCTACTACAAAGAATCCTCCTCCTATAAAGATCAACATTTGCTTCCTCTGTACCTTTTCTATGGTCCAAGATGACAAATTCCAACCATGTACTAAAGACCACCTGGCTATACAGACCAGGTTTTTCCTCTGTTTCTTGGATTGCCTTAATTTAGCAGACAGGATTTGACTCTTGATTAGGTCAGTGATACATTTGAAATGGTTGACTTTTATACAGTTTGACTTTGTGAACTCTTGATTGGTCTTTATATACAGGTTTGACTGTCCCCTTGGGGTGTGTTCTTTATAGACAAGGTTTGACCCTTTTGGTAGTCTTTATTTGACAGGTATTATGACCCTTGGGTGGTCTTTAAATACAGGTTTGACCCTTGGGTCGGTGCTTTCATTATAGACAGGTTTTGACCCTTGGGTGGTCTTTATAGACAGGTTTTGACCCTTGGGTGGTCTTTATAGACAGGTTTGACCTTAAGGTGTTCTTTATAGACAGGTTCGACCTTGGGTGGTCTTTAGATAGACAGGTTTGACCACTTGGTTGGTCTTTATATAGACAGGGTTTGACCTTGGGTAGTCTTTATAGACAGGTTTGACTCTTGATTGGTCTTTATATACAGGTTTGACCCTTGGGTATGGTATTTATAGACAGGTTTGACCCTTGGTGGTCTTTATAGACAGGTTTTGACCCTTGTTGGTCTTTATAGACAGGTTTGACCCTTGGTTGGTCTTTAATATAGACAGTTTTGACCCTTGGTTGTCTTTTATAGACAGGTTTGTTACCTTTTGGTGGTCTTTATAGACAGGTTTTGACCCTTGGTGGTCTTTATATAGACAGGTTTACCTTTTGGGTAGTCTTTGTAGACAGGTTTGACAGTGGTCTTTATGTGTAGAAGGTTGACCCTTGGGTGGTCATTATAAACAGGCCTCTGGATCCCTTAGGTGGGTCTTTATAGACGGTTTGACCTCTTGTGTGGTCTTTTATAGACAAGGTTTTGACTGTTGTTCCACTAACAGGATTGTACTACAAGGTGTTGGCGCGTGTATTTACAATATAAGATATATGCTTAGCATTCCTGACAAACGCATAACTTTACAAACTGACACAGCAATGCGTCAGCATATCAATGTTGAGAGAAACCAGTAACGACCCCATTACGCCAGCCTTCCAATTGACCCTGATCAGAGTTTGTTGAATAACGCATTTGGATTGATTCAGTAAATTTGCTAAATTGTCATCATGCAATGCCATAGATATGGTACTTCGGTTTTTTTTAGTGTTGAGTTCCCTGAATTTTTCTATATTCAGTTTTACCATATCTAACCACATGGCTACATGTACAGTAAAGAGTCCAGAAGGCTATGAAGTACAATCTATTGTACGCTAAAAAGTCTGGTTCTGAGGAATATACCGCAAAATGTTGGTTCTGAGATACCAAACAGAGATCCCATGAGGGATCTTGGCGCTCCACCGAAGTGTGTGTTATCTATGTCTGACAAATGAAAGAGGGATCTTTTCTCTGCTTTTCGCAAACTTTACAATTCTTTTTTCTGCTTTGTTCAAACTTTTAAACTATCAAAAATCCAAGCTGGTGGGCGCAAAAATGCAATAGCAGAACTAGGGTCTAGAGAACATAGATATGATATTTGAGAACAGTCCCTTCGATGTACTTTCTGAGAAAATAGCGGTAGACAATCGCTTATAAACTATCAAAGATCCAGGATGGCTGCCTGGCGGCCATTTGTTGAGATCAGCTCAATGTCTGCAATATGCACATACTGGTGTCCTAGGGGAAATCCGTACAATGAAATTTGAGAAAGATCATTCAGTGCTTTCCGGAATAGCTTGGTAACAAACTTTTAACTATCAAAATACAAGATGGCTACCTGGCGGTCCATCATGTTGACACGAGTCAGTCCCCCAAATGCGAATATGCACAACTGGGCGTCCTAGGGGGAACCTTCATTATGAAATGTTGTGAGAAAGATCACCTTTAGTGCTTTTTTGAGAAATAGCGGTAACAAACTTTAACTCATCAAAATCACAAGATGGCTACCTGGCGGCTCCATCTTGTTGACTGATCAGTCCCAAATGCATATGCTCACTACTAGGGTCTGGGGAACCTACATATGAATTGAGAAACAAGTCCCTTCAAATACTTCTGAGAATTAGCCGACAAAACTTTAAACAATATTCAAAGCCTAAGATGGCTTGCTTGGCCGCAATCGTGTTTGAGTCGATCGCCTGGTCCTGAAGTGTAATATGCAGAACTAGGGTCCAAGAGGAACCCTAGACATATGAAATTGAGAACAATCCTTCATACTTTCTGAGAAATAGCGGGTACAAAACTTTAACTAGTCTCAAAATCTATTGGAGGCGGACTGTGTCGCCATCGTGTTGAGTCCGATCAGCCAAAAGCAATATGCACAACTAGGGTCCGCTCGGAACCTACATGATGGAAATGTTTTGAGACAGATCCCTTCATGTACTTATTGAGACAGAGCGGTAACAAACTTGTATAACTATCAGAAATCCAGAGATAGCTGCCTGGTGCCATCAGTGTGGATCGATGCATGTCCAAAATACAATATGGCAGCAATTTAGGGTCCTAGGGGAATCGACATTATGAAAGATTGAGAAAGAGTCCCTTGCATGGCGCTTTCTAGAAATTAGCTTGTGTAACACACTTGTAACTATCAAAAGCAAGTTGGCTCCCTGGCCGGCCATCTGTTGACACGATCAGTCCAGAAATGCAATATGCACTACTAGGTCCTAGGGAACCTACATACTGAAATTTGTGAAGATCCTTCAGTGCTGTTCGGAGATTTTAGACCGTAACGCTAACTTAACTATTCAAAATCCAAGATGGCGGATGGTCGGTCCATCATGTTGAGCTCGATTCAGTGCCCAAATGCAATATGGCGACAATAGGGTCTAGGGGCAACCACATATGAAATATTTGAGAAAGATCCTTCAGTGCTTTCTGAGAAATAGCTTGGTTAACAAACTTTAAACTATCAAAATCAAGATGGCTACTGTGCACGCGCCTGTTCTTGTTGGAACACGATCAGTGAAGATGCGTGTATGCACTTCTAGGGTCATGGAAGACCTACATATGAATTTGAGAAAGTTCCCTTCGATGTAGCTTTCTGAGAAGAATTAGCTCGAAACAAACTTTAAGACTAGTCTAAATCCAGATGGCGGATGGTCGGCCATTCTTGGTTGGACCGATGCAGTTCCCAAAATGCCAGTGTATGCACCTGAGTAGGGTCTAGCGGGAACTACATATGAAGAAATTTGAGAGATCACTTCGCAGGGACGCTTGTTTTTTCTGTAGAAATAGTGGGAAGTGTAAGCTTTAACTTCAAAATCACCTCCAAGATGGCTGGCCTGGCGGCCATCTTGATGACGCGATCAGTTCCCAAATGTACAATATGCACACTAGGGTCCTAGGGGACTCTACATATGAAATTGAGAGAAGATCCTCTCTTCACGTACCTTTTAGAGGAAATAGCCGGTTAAGCATGGATGTGTTATCGACGGACGGACGGACGGACGGAATGGTACGGACGAGTGGTGAAGGAACAGAAGACGGGACGGACGTACGGACGCGGACGAAGGCGGTTTGAATAGTCACACCATGTGATCATGGTGGGCTATAAATGCCATGTACCAATAAGTCACACGGTTTATTGTTGATTAAAATATGATGTCACATGTGTACCAATAAGTCGGTTTCATTGACCAGTAATCATATTTCACACCACATACATTTTGTTGATATTGAAATCAAGATATACCATGTTCAGATCAAACACCTGGGTAGCAGCTTATCATTTTACTATTGTTATTATTTACTCTACACGGTGTTTCAGTGATAACAGACTGTAACAAGAAAATCACAGAAAATATGACGTCACACACCAAAAAAGGATAATTGACAGTAGGACATTTTTCACCAAACATCATTTTGGGACATTTGTACCTTGTTACCGTTTTGTGTTCATAAGCACGCAGTCTTTGGACTATATGTCCCCTTTTTTAGGCTTCAATTTCATTAGGACTTTGAATTAATTTAGAGCGGAAAATATGATATCTGTGTGGTGTTTTTTACACATATTTCTTTGGCAAATTAATTTGTGGTTACTTTCTAGAAATATATTTTATGCAGAAGGCAAGTCACAAATGCGGTTTACATAAGAAAGGCCCCTGAGTTGCTTCATTTGTTTAAGCGTCACTGGGGCGCATATTGGGTCAAATTGGTATAACATTTATATGTAAAATCCTTTCCATATATGCAAATGTAATTGTTTCAGCATATTAATTAGATGAAAGCTTTTGCCATTATTTGGACTTTATGACTCAACATGGATTTAGTAAGTCATCAATACGCTTTGGGATCCCATGAAAAACGACTTCAGACATTTCTAATTAATGTCAAGGTCATTTAATCCATGTTTATGTATAAACCCATGTATAGAAAGATACCTAGGGATGTATAGCCATTTGTGTGACTATTACGTAAAGGGCTGGGTTTTATCGTGGTTAATATTTTCTGTCTTTAACTGAAGCGTGGTACATTAGGTGAATTTTTATTTTTTCATTAAATGTTTGAATTAGTAGAACAAAAAGTCATAATTCAAGGCATATCACATCAACTACAAGTATATGTTTGCAGTGGCCGAGTGGTAAGATGTGCCGACTATTACCACCAAGCACCACCTCTGGGAAGCGGTTCGAATCCACTTGTGGGGCAGTTGAAGAGTACTGACCGGTTGGCGGTGGTTTTCGGTTACTCAGGCTTTCCTCCAACAACAAACATGGCACGTCATTACTTGACCCTGGCTGTTAATTAGGTATGCAAAATTAAAACACAAAACAAACAACTCGCAGCAATCATACACATAATTATTGCAAGCTTCAATTCAAAGTTAAGAAGACTATCTCAAATAGTTCAATACTAAACCAAATTTATTTCCCAGTGTCCAAAAAATATAGTCTAAAAATATAGAAATATATTCTCCATGTCTCATCAATAGTAAAATATTATTTTCATATTTCGACAATATTGTAAAAATAATTTTGTTTCCATGTTCGTATAAATATTTTGTCCTTGTTCGTCCTTGATTTTAATCAGGTGTCAGGCAAATATTGTGTTTTTTGATGTATAGTAAATGCATTTATTATTTATGTAAAGTTCATGTTCAATCAGATGACTGTTTAGTGATCATTTTACTTTTCCAACTGCAGTTCCATTAGTGGTCAAGGGGTCTGTCACCATAATCCAAGTGAAGGGATTTTCAAGCTCAAAAATTATAAATCTTCTGACCAAGCGATGAATAATATGGAAACTGAGTGTAGCAACAGACATATGAATGACTCCCAATTTCTCTAGAAGTTTCCTTGTCTAGAAAACATGCAAACTTCATTTTTGTAATGATATGTAATAGAAACATATTGTAACTACCAAGAGTTACATTATTTAATCCTTGTCTTAATTCTTCCCATTTCACATGGAGATGGAAGGAGCACAATTAAGTTTACAGACATTTCTGTTTGTTTGTTTATCTTTTATCATGGGAATACATTACTGTTCAAACTGGGCGGTGTGCATTGGTATTGAATGGAATGAAATATGAAATAATTTTTCTGTTGCTTTGATACTCTGTAGCACATAGTCCTTTTAATTAGATCTTTTAATGTTGGATGTGAACAGCTACTGCTAGAACGTGTACGTTTCTGACAAACTTCGGCAAACAAAGAATTCTGACTCTGATAGCTTGGTACAGTGCTGAGAGAATTATTTTAGTTGTCTCGACATATATTACCAGAACATTGCCCTCCACCTCTGGGTCGCGTATTTCGATTCTCATGTGGAGGCCGTTTCCTGAGATACTGACTGATGGTCTTTGTTTTTTTCTCCGAGTACTCCAGTTTTCCTCTCCAAACTAAACCTGGCACATCCAATAAATGACCGTGGCTATCAATAGGATGATTACTTACGAAAACCAAAACCAAACAATAAGAAGAGCTAGATAATTGTTGCTCTAAGTTTAAATATGTTTAAAATTATTGCTGAGGTTTTCAAAACTGAAATTCTGTCATATCCTGAATCCTTTATCTACGTACTAACAATCACCTTTTTTGAGTTTTCTGAAACTATAATTCGTCCAGATCCTAGATTTTTAATCAATACTGAAGTTCTTACAAAACTACTTACATGTACTTTTAGCATTATGTTTGATTTGGTTTTAATGTAACACAATTCTTTTTGTTGTTATTGGTTATCGATAAATTTATGCCTACTACAGTCACAGTAAGCCATTGTCAAAATCTCCATCATGTTATGAAGGGTCTAGCATAGTATTCTCGATCCTTCAATGAAAAGACAAGTGTCGACAGCACTCACTTTTTAATGCCGTTTCTTAGACACGCTAATATAATGGAAGAGGCCAGATGTATGCCAGTTTCAGAAGAATAAGAGAGGAACGAACAGATCGGTGGTCAGGGGATGCGAAAAAAGAAAGTAAAAAACAACTCAACATCATCAATCATTCATAAAAAGATCAACCGGCATTATGGTCGTATAATTATGAGTTTTTGTTTGTCAATACCTGGACCCGCTTATTGGAAAATTCAATTTGAGTGGGGTAGTGATTACACTGTACAGGTAAATCTGATTGGATGGTTCTTTGATCCTTTGTAAACCAGAATTTGATTGGATAATAATGATTACAGATTGGATAATATGATACATTGGATAATTTATGTAACTTGTAAAAGTGACTGCTTTTTTATGGCATTTTTATAGTGACCATACTAAATACGTACGATTGGACAATGAAGGCTTACATATTGGCACGTTGTGGCAAAATGTCAATCTGAAATCAGAAGCGTTAAATAAGATGCCACAGCATGCTTTTCTGTCGAACATAATTTTTCAAGTTATAAAATTCAGACGTGACCATGAAACAGGTGATAAAGAGGCACAGGTTCAAAACTCAAAAAAATGGGAAAAAACTAAGATGAAAATGATTAAGAAAAAGCTTTGGCAGAAAGACATATAAATGTTTTGTTTTTTTTTATCAATTTTTTTTCAAATTAGAAAATGTTATGTATGGTAATGTATTATATGAAAGATTTGATGAAACAGATGCGACAGGACATCAATAGGATTCGACAGGACATACATTGCATGAAAACTACTTCTTCATATGGCGGAGACATCAAATAATTTGTATAAAATCTTGCATAACTTCCTAGAAAAAACACAAAATTCTATGAGAAATATGTAAATTGCAGCTACTTAAGTTTTGCACATAAGCACAACAACTGCGATAAACAATACAAGAAATAAATATTTTTTCACTAAATCCTTCAAACTTAAAGATGTCCGCCACCTCAGACATAGCAAAATTGGTGTTTAAAAATGTAAAAATATGCCTAATTAAAACAAAAAATAATATAAAATAATTTATTTCGCCTTTGGTGCATGCGCAAGCAGTACTTCATTCCATATAGGATATAGTGCCACGGAATTTTTTCGGGATGCAATTAATTATTTTTCATATTTTTAACTTGAATCAAAATTAGAAGCTCAAACTTTTTAACGGTGGTAATGGTGTAAAGTAAGTAACTTTTGTAACTGAAGAAAAATACTAAATCGTCTCCTCCTGTTTTTGATAGTGAAAAAATACCATTTGTCAGCGGTGGAGCATCTTTAAGTGTTTAATCGTAAATATCAAAGTATCGTATTCGACCCAATAAGCGCCCTATTTCTTACAAGCACCCAGCCCTCCCCTTCAAGCTTTTTGAGAAATTATAGCCCACATTTGGTCCTATCAAGTGTCCCTTTACTTTTCAATTTTTTAACTGCCCTGGACACTTGTTTGGTCAAATACCGTAATTTCAACTGAAAGAAAGGAAGCAAATGCACATTTCAGCATAAATCTTCACTGAAAAATTTCCGAGGCTTATCACTTTCTTTCTTCTCCATGATATCTTAATAAGATCTCAAGCAACTGGGATTTAATGTTTATTTCAATCATTGATATCAAATTCTGAGTGACAGAATCAACATTCTGTGAACACCATTTGGGTCATTGAGAAATTTTTTAAGTAGATTAATTATCGAAACTTTTCATTAAAGCTACAGTGCTTGACTGTTTGCGTAAAGAGAAAAGGAAAATCTAGATTGTTTATATTTCTAATTAAGACTAACTTTCTTTTTTAGTATGGAAATGAGGTCCATTTCAATTGATCTGAATTTATAATCAAGAGCTATGTCCATTTTTTTCTTCAAAGAAATCAACATCCAGCTGATTTATATTTATAATTAAGGCTAAATCAGCAGAAATGTATTCTGTATCAACATTTGAGACAATGCGATATGGTGTCAGAGCGAATACTTGACATTCCTTGGGTTAAAATCAGATCATGTACATTGATAGTCTGTTGTTCTTGGCCGAATGTGATGGACACTAATTAATCACTTTGGCCTCTGAGTGTCCAGTTTTGGCAAATTAAAACTGGACATTTGACTGTAGTTAATCTCTACAATTTGTGATATTTTTATTCATCCCAGATAGATATGAAAATGTAAATGAACTCTTTTATGAATTGACAAAAATAACCCAAGATTGAAATTTCAAAATTATGAGAAATCGAAAATGAAAAGAATAATTCAAAAGTTAATTACTGATCAATAATTTTTTTTTCTTCTGATGGCGTTATGTGGTCCTGCTAAGCAGGTGCCTGACATATAATGAGTTGTTTTTTAAGACTGGTCTTAACTCAAGGATTAAAACTTTCATTTCCACAGAATAATATATCTAGACATTTACTTCTTTCCAGAAAATGACAGCTAACTGACCCCACCTTCTCCTGTCCTTTGGAATGGGAGTCCATTAAACATTATAGGCCTACTCCTGAAACAAATATTGTTTGTACAGTGACCATGTCAATATTGGAATAGAAACGACCCCTGGAGATCTGAAGGTCACGAACAAAGACGGACCTGCATCATTTCGGAGACATATAGAGATTCGGAGACCTTTAGAGATGGTCTGACGCCAAGTGTATGCAACCTGCATACTTTGTGATTGGCTGTTGTGCAAACAGACGGACAGACCAGGACAATAGCATGTGTGTCACCCGTCAGATATTGAAAAAAATTTGGATTCTCGAACAACAATCTGATTCAATTAGATGCTTGATCAATATTTGCCAAAATAAATATAGAATAGAGTCAGTTTCAATCAATTTGTCAAGAACGTCCGAAAATAAACAAGGCGAGTTCATAATTGTATTTGTAAGATATTTTCAATAAACTTAAGAGTCACATGTGGCATGAGTGGATAAGATATTTGAGCAAATTTTTTAAGTAGATTACAAAATTATCGAAACTGGGTTTGAAATTTTAGCTGAACAGTGCTTGACTGTTTGACGTAAAGAGAAAAGGAAAATCTAGATTCCTTTATATTTCTAATTAAGACTTAAAAGCCCTTCATTTTTTTGTATGGAAATGATCCATTTCGATTGAATCTGAAGTTTTATAATCAAGAGCTGTACACTCCATTTTTTTTTTCTTCAGTGAGAAATCAAACATCCAGCTGATTTTATTTAATGGATTTTAAGGCTAAATCAGCTGAAATTATTCTGTATCAACATTTGAGACAATGCGATATGGTGTCAGAGCGAATACTTGACATTCCTTGGGTTTAATCAGAATGGACATTTAACTGTTGTTCTTGGCCGAATGTGATGGACACTAATTAATCACTTTGGCCTCTGAGTGTCCATTTTTGGCAAATTAAAACTGGACATTTGACTGTAGTTAATCTCTACAAATATTTTTATTCATCCCAGATAGATATGAAAATGTAAATGAACTCTTTTATGAATTGACAAAAATAACCCAAGATTGAAATTTCAAAATTATGAGAAATCGAAAATGAAAAGAATAATTCAAAAGTTAATTACTGATCAATAATTTTTTTTTCTTCTGATGGCGTTATGTGGTCCTGCTAAGCAGGTGCCTGACATATAATGAGTTGTTTCTAAGACTGGTCTTAACTCCAGGATTAAAACTTTCATTTCCACAGAACATGATATCTAGACATTTACTTCTTTCCAGGAAATGACAGCTAACTGACCCCATCTCCTCCTATCCTTTGGAATGGAAGTCCATTAAACATTATAGGCCTACTCCTGAAACAAATATTGTTTGCACAGTGACCATGTCAATATTGGAATAGAAACGACCCCTGGAGATCTGAAGGTCACGAACAAAGACGGACCTGCATCACTTCGGAGACATTTAGAGATTCGGAGACCTTTAGAGATGGTCTGACGCCAAGTGTATGCAACCTGCATACTTTGTGATTGGCTGTTGTGCAAACAGACGGACAGACCAGGACAATAGCATGTGTGTCACCCGTCAGATATTGAAAAAAATGGATTTGGATTCTCGAGAATTTTCGGCCTCATGCTTACTAACAATGTGATAACGGCGGCTTCAAAATTGATTCAATTAGATGATCAATATTTTGCCAAAATAAATATAGAATAGAGTCAGTTTCAATCAATTTGTCAAGAACGTCCGAAAATAAACAAGGCGAGTTCATAATTGTATTTGTAAGATATTTTCAATAAACTTAAGAGTCACATGTGGCTGAGTGGATAAGATATTCTAACAGGCAAATTTCCACCTACCCACCACCTCTGGATTACAAAACTTAAAACTGGGTTTGAAACTTTAGCTGAACACTCGTCTGGTACTGACTACTGGTTGGTGGTTTTTCTCCAGGTACTCCAGTTTTCCTTCACCTCCTAAACCTGGCTCTCACATCCTTAAAAGCCCTAGATTACCATCAAAAGAAACCCATGCTAAACCCTCAATGAAATAGAACTGTAAGTTGATGGCTAAAAAATACCTCTGCTACTCCCTATTTAGGTCCATGGTCACCAAATTACATGCTATTTTTCAAATGATGGACTTAGCATGCTCACAAGGATCAACAAAAAGCAAAGAATATTTGTGGACGACAGACGACATAAAGAATGATTTCAATTTACCCCCAACTTCGTTTCAACTAAGTTGTACTATAATTAATAACAATACTTATTTGGTGTGGCTTGATTAGCTTATCCTCCTATTAACAGCCAAGATCTTTTAAAGACCTAATAGGTTTAGATGGTGGAGGAAAGACAGAGTTCCTGGAGGAGAAAAAAACACTGACCAGCAGTCAGCTAACCTGACAGCTGCTTCACATTGGTTTCAAGCTCGCGACCAAGAGATATTAAATCTTTGGGGTTTTGTCAGAACATGCAATCTTAACCACTCGACGACTGCAGCCCAACCATATAAAATCAAATTTTCTTAGTAATTACGAATATAAGAGCCATGGCATATATTATTCACATCAACTTTTAATCCATATGGACGAAATTTCTGATTTTTTTTTTTTTTTGTTTGTTAAAGCACTTACAACATACAGCACAAACAAATATCCATTTAACAACTTAAATCTCTTAGCTGGGACATCATCAATACGGAGAACCAATGTAAGATTGCATGTCGATAGCCAATAAAGAATCTAATTCTGATTTGATGAGACAATCGTTTTAACCCTGAGACATCCACCATTAACACGTTGACATTTTACCAGAACAAAATACGATACAAAGAGGAGCGAGGTAACTTTGAAGCATTGGAAAAACGGACCTCACTGAATTATTTGTCAAATTGTCCAGATGCTTTTTCTCCATCGGGATTAATCAAGCTTCTGTGTGATTAAGATCAGTCAATCAAATGATCTGGATCAGTCAGGAGTATGATTAGAATTTTCGGCCTCATGCTTACTAACAATAACTCGTGTTTTAACGGCGGCTTCAAAAAGTCAATTCCGACTGGCACAAGTGTTTTCATTGATTTCAAAATCATTAATGGACTTTGTTGACAAAGTTGAATGATAAAAACAAAATAAAGATTTGCAGATCCTTTAATTAATTAAAATTTTGTTTATAATTATCCTTAACTTGATTAACTCATGTGGAAATTCTCAAGTATTTTTTTTAATTGAATTCATGCCTGATTTAATATGAACTTTTTCTTCTTCTTAGAGCTGTTTGTAAGAAATGATAACATTTTGAATACACATGCGTTTTGCATTACGAATACATGTGGTATAATTATTATGACAATTGAAATGATTATTTTGAAGATTAGAAAGATGATTTGAGTAATGAAATGTAAAATTGACAAGAGCAATATGGCTCTTTACTATGATTTAAAGGACATTGGTTCATTAAAACCTTGTAGTATAATTAAATTGCAATAAAATCAAATTCTAGATACAATAAAATAAAGTTGTTGGAGAATAATCACTTTAGTTCCAGTAAAAGCAGACAACTGCATTACAAAAATTGGATTTTGTGCAGCTTTTTTTATTAATATCACTATAAATTTGTTGCTGTTCTAGATCGAGAAAGCATGCAGTTGTATGCCGATATCAATATCGCAGATAAATATTCTAAAAGATAGTGCTACATTTCTTTAATTTATACAACAAATCAAGAATTAAATTTTTGCAATAATTCTTGTGTTCAGTAAAACGATGTTTTAATTCAAATCATAATAATCAAGTCTGCCCAGCTACATGTCTAAAGCCTTATTTCTAGTTTAAAAATTATTTTTCATACCGCAATTTTATCATTTTGGACATTTCATCATTTGAAGTATAAGCATCACTACAAGTAATTTGAAAACAGTTTGAAAAATGCAAAGAAAATTGCAGATTTAATTTAATTTTGTGATACATGACTTTTTTTTAACAAAAAAGCATGTTATAAAAAAAATCCAAAACTTAATAACCTAGGTCTGATGAAAGCTTTTAGCTGTATAAATGAACATTACTGAAAAAATATAATCATTGATTTCATACAAATATCACAAGTATATGAGGATGTCATATTACTTGCACTTGTTTGGTTTTGTGTTTGCTTTCAAATATTTTATTTTTAGCATAAATATGTTAATTGGAACTTTTGACATTTAATAATTTCCCAATTTTACTCTTGAGGGAATTTACCGGGAATCCAAACCACATATTTAGATCTATAAATTAGCTAGGTTACTTGAGGTTGTTGGTGACCTTGTTAAGATGGACAGTATATTTATTTACTGCAGGACACTTAGTAGCAATTTAATATTTTCACTGTTAATCATGGTCTTCTTCCAAAGTCTTGTTTGGCTTGATATAATTATAAATCCATAAGTGAATACAATGACAGACATCACACAAAAAATTACATTTATTTAAAAAAAAAAAAAAAAAAAAAACGGAAAATCAATCACTCAACATTATCAATGCAATATCATTGTTGTTGAAAATAAAATTCAAATAAATCTTATTGTTACTGCCAGCATCGAAGCAAAAATACAGCTGTGAAGAATATATAATTGGATAAGGCTCTGGAGGAGTTATGTCCCTGTACACAGGTTAACTCAATGAAGCATTGTGAATGCTTGGCATTCTGACAGTATAGTGATATTTAGCGAAATTTGAATGCATTTTTTACTCAAGCATTTATGATGTTCTTGTTTCTTTTTTGTTAATTTAAATACTAACAGATTTTTATCTATTCCATCAGTGGTATTCATCATCATCTTGTTAATCCACTATATTAAACTAAACAATGAAATTACACGGAATTATTCGTATCACTCGTAACACATTGTTGACGGGTATAACATAACTATAAATGGACTCATTTTAAAAACATCTGATAAAGTAAACAAATCAAATTGTAGGAAAAGGAGAAAATCGAGCACACTCTCGCACTCGCGCGCTTGATGTCTTAGGTTATCTCGAATACCCAAACCCTGAATTGAATCCTACCGCAGTACACATTCCATAAGTCTGATTTAAAATTTTTCAAAAATTGAATTTAAATACTGTAATTCTACGCAATTAGCTAGCACCCATGTCCCTATAAAGCATCCCATTCCATTCTTGGAGACTTCAATCATGCATTAAACTGTTCATGCCTATGGGCAGTCTGTGGTCATATATAGTTTCCAGAGGGCTTTGCAGGACAATATCTTCATAAAATGCGCGCATTAGAGCAATTGCGCAATTTGCGCGAATTATGAAAATGATTGTCTACAAAGCTATCTGGCATCTGTATAGACTATAGATAACCATAGGAAGATAGTTTATTGTTTATTAGTTACTTTGTCAAACTCGTTTTCTGTTTTATTTGTTTAAGCTAGGGGAGAAATCCCTTTGATAACGACGGCTTTTTTCAATGGAGATGGAAAAACAGCCATTTTGACGTTGGTCCAGTTGGACGAAGTCAAAATTGTCAACCCCCCCCAATAGTGGACGGTCATAACTGGTCACGGTTTGGGTGGTCAGTTATACCGTCTTATACATCACTTTGCCTTGGTTGAGATTATATGTAGAAGTGACAAGGTAAATGTAAATATTATATAATACCACAGGCATAACCTATAAGTCCATTATTACTACTAAAAACTGTTCACGGATCATGCCTCCTATTTCATCTTACATGCAATGTTTCTTTTATTTATTTTTTTTTCTTTTTTTTAAACGCTAAACCCAACACCCCCTGTTCTATATTTACATTGTCATCTTTTTAGGGTTTTTGTAATTATTTTGTTTTGGCTTGAACCAGGAAAACCTTTGTCAACGCCGTTTTTATCAATGAGATGAACAAAAAAAATAAAAAGCCATTATTGATGGTTTTCAGTTGACGTCTCCCACGATGAACATTAGTGACGTCATAATGGTCATACGGTTTTGGGTGTCAGTTATTCCGTCATTACTTCACTTTGACTTGGTTAGTTTACATAGTAGAAGTGACAAGTAGAATGGTAAATATTTTAAATTACCCAGGCAGAAACTCAAGACCATAAATACCAAAACTGTATAGATTGGCAATAATTTCATTCATTACATGCACCTTCTCAATTTATGTTTTTTTATTCAATTTTTTAAACTGCCCAGGGCGGCTTATTGGGTCGAATACGTTACTTGTTTAAAACAGAATATTACCTTAGAAACATAGCTAAGTATAAATTTGCATACCTCAAGTGTTCACCAGCCTCTTGTAACCAACTCCCTGAACCTAAATCCTGCCCAATAAAATTAGGTGTGTTGACGGTCGATAATGATGTCCTTTATGCTATTTAAAAATGGTTGGTTAGAATTGGACCAAATACATTTGAGTAACCCTATCTAAATGTAGGGCTGGAAACGATTAGTAAGTATGATTTGATAATGTCGGTCACATGTATTCGATTACTAATCGATTAATGTTTGATTGGATGGCCACTATACATTGTTTACTTAATGACTACTGATTAAATCTGCCATGTTTGTTATCAACAATAATAACACCATAACGTTACCGTATAATATGACTGAGGACATGCCTTATGATAATATACAGCTACCAACAAATAAGAAAAAAATTATTGGGACGAATCAAAGTATTTTATCCCAAATTAGCTCTGAATTCGGTTCCTGTGTAGTCTCGTAACATCGTTTATTCAAGTCCGCCAACCCGTTTGTTTTGAATGTGACATTACACGTACGACTAATCAACCAAATCTGGCCGCCACGGAGCGGACATGACCAATTTGTCGTCAATGAAAATTTTTTATTTCCGTGATCAAGGGCGTAAAATATATCAACAACTCTTATATTTCCCAATTAGAATTATGAACAAAATACTTTCTTTTTATTGATAAAACACATGCAATAGTCTAAATTTTAAATGGTCAAGATTACTGCTCCTTCCGCTCCCTGAGCGTCCCGGACGGCGATTAGGCCTCCGTGACGTACTCAACATGGAGGTCGATCGCTAATAAAAAGTTGGCGATCAGCGTGTTGCAAGACTTTCTCCATGACATCTACTTTTTCATGATTAAACGACTTTAAACATCCTCAGTGAAGTAATTTAACAAGAGTATTTCTCAAAATCATTTATGTTTTGTTGAGTTTCAAATCATGTACCTAAAGATTAACTCCAGTCGGAATGGGCTTACTCATGAAATCATGATCTGTCAACGTGTTTTGTCAGTTACATGCACTGGCTATGCATGTTACGGATTAAACGCACTTATAAAATCTTTAAATCAGATTATCATGCAATTTGCTTCATTAAATTAATACGACTCCGATTGGTCTCGACTAATCGTTTCAAGCCCTTCCTAAACGCAAATAAATTTGAAGTGAAATGTTTGACAAAACAACACAAGCTGCCCGGAAAAGTTAAACCCCCTTGTATCGTTTTCGAGAATATTATCGTAGCGGGCGATACAAAAAATCAAAGTAAAATCATGATTATTTATTGTTTCCTTTCATAAATCTTCTGAAAAACTCGTCATAGAACAAATAATGAACAGATTTATTGGCAAAAAGAAGAGTACTACAATAATAATCTCTATAAACTATATATTTCACTGACATGATCAAGTTGTATATGTGATTTACAGTTATGTTAAAGGAGAGGTGAAAATGTAGCGGCCAGGGCCGGGTTCGAAACCCGGGACCCTCAGTATACTAGCCGTGTGCCTCTACCGATGAGCTACCTGATCACGATGATCGACCCTCAGTCCAATCAGCTACACTCCTCCCTCCCTTTCCTCGAAGTCTTCGCCTCTAAGTCCACACGAGACCCTTCCAAACACATACCCAACCGTGGGTTATTTAGTTGGGCGCCATATTTTGTAACAGGAGAGGAGCAAAATGTAGCGGGCCAGACGGATTCGAACCGGGACCCCTCTGAATACTAGCCGAAGTGCTCTACTGATGGCTACCTGGTCACCGATGATCGACCAGTCCAAATCCCGCTACAGTTATGTCCAAAAGCTAATCATTCGAACGCAGCATCCAAACAAGTTGTCTTCCATTTAGGCAAATAACACCTTCTGCTCCCCTAGCTAGTCATCTACTTATCAGGTTTTGTCCCATCTAATCTTCCCCCGCCCACATTTTTCAGGGCCTTATTTAGAATAAAATATTGAAAATCAGGTCGTTTTCAGAGAAGATAGTGTTTAACCAGTAGGTGAAAATATATATTGGAAAACCATGCCTACTACATATAAAACCGCCTCTCAGAGAATTTTAACCCACATTTATAGAACCTAAAAAAAATAAAATGCTTTCATGGAGAAATACTGAATTTGTCACAAATAAATTCCTTTTTCAGAAAATAATCATCAATTGTTTGTTAGCTTCAGAGACTGAACATTGTTAATTCCATGACCCCTAAAGTACACATTTGAAAATCTTCTAAAAACTGAATTAACTGGAACTGTTGCATTATGAATTTTTAGGGAATTTATCATATGTTGGCATATGCGGAACATATACTCAATGAATTGTTTTATCTAAATGTTTTAGATAGGTACCATTATATATTGAGGACAAACAGCCTCTCACGTCGATGCTTGAGGAAATGTTTAGGATCCAGTATAACTCATAAAACTACCATACATACATGTGATTGGTGAGGAAGGTGTAGACATTGGATCCTATGCATAAGGTCACCTCGGTCTAATCTTGTAATAAATGTGTGTTTTTGTTCTGTATAGTGTTTTAATGAGATGAAGAAAAACACGGTCGCAGCATCCCACTTATGTTCCAAGGCTCGCGAGATATATTTTAGTAGCCCAGGCAAAACTCTGCCCTGGTGGCTGAAACAGAGTCCATCTTCAAGCAGGCAAACATATGCTTAATGATGCTCCTTGATTTGTGGAAGCAACAAAACCCCACTCCATCCACCTACAACCAACCCACTCTCCACCCCCCAGGGCATCACCCCCACACTTCACACCTAGATCTCCCTTCACTCCACAGCAAAGGGTTATGACAAGAAAGTTGAATTTGAGTCCTTGTGGTTAACTAGCAATCTTTGTAGTAATTTTTGGAAGGCCCTCGGAGGAGCCCAGACTTGAACGCTGATTCTATTTCATTAATTGTATTGAGGCGACCACAGTATGAAGAGAAAATAATTTTAAGTTGGTCTTCCCAAAATGTTGGGTGGGGTCCCACATGAAAACAATGACTTTGTAATTGTTGTAGAAAAGAATTTCCTGTATGGAATCTGCTAAAATAGGAACTGGCAATGCACTAAGGACATAACTTTTGTTCATAAGGACCTAAATCATTCATTGAATTAATTTGAATTCAAAGTAATTACAAATTAATTTAATTAAAATTACTCTTAACCTCTTAACCTAAGCCCATCCCCTCAATCCCGCCTATCCTCTGTCAAGTGCCAATCTATATTTATTCCGAAGCACCCCAGCCCACCCCTCAACCACCTCCACACCCCTTACACTCAGATGTAGGCACACCTTACACACACCAGAAAAATATCAAAACGAAAAATTATTTTCATTCCTTTAACTGAATTACTGTTTTCCAACACAGATATCATATCAAGAACTAGACATCCCACGTAGAATGGTTCAATTCATCTAATAGCCATGATTATATCAATTCACACAGAAGCTTCCTGAATGTGTGGTATAATAAAAACCACTAATCGATCAGTTTCATTGATGACGACACCATCTCACAGTCAAAAAACTCCTCTAAATCTCAGACCAGTACTAAACCCATTCCCTTACAAGGGCACCATCAATATAGGAAAACATCCTGATAGAGGTATGCTTTACTTTGCCTGCCCTATTTCGCGACCTGGATGGGTCATTTTTATAATGGATAAAATGTTCACGACGCCTAAAGTTTCTTTCAGAAATAGGTGTAGGATGCTAGGTCATGTTCAGACTACAGGAAAAATAGAGTCAGGATTGATGAAGATTAAAAAACAGAATGTTGGGATATGTGAAAACTAAGAAGCCATTTCTTCAGGAGGTTATTGTTTTCACAGATTTCGATAGTCCACCCATGAGACGGTCAAAACACTGTCTATAAAGACCATCCATGAGACAGGCAAACCTTTCTATAAAGACCATCCATGAGAAAAAACAGGCAAACCTGTACTAAAAGACATCCATGAACAGTCAAACCTGGACCATCAACATCAGACAAGTCTAAACATAAAAGACCCATCCATGGGACAGTCAAACCTGTCTATAAAGACCATCTTTAAACTGTGTATAAAGACCACCCACGGATCAATACACTGTCTATAAAGACCATCCATGAGACAGTGCGAAACCCTGTCTATAAAGGAACCATCAATGAGGGACAGTCAAACCTGGTATATAAAGACCATCCATGAGACAAGTCAAACTGTCTATAAAGCAGGTTGGTCTTTATACACAATTTGTAATGTGTTGAAATTGGTCATTTTGGATACTGATAAAGTGGCCATATTAAACAAGAGGTTGTTATACAGAGGTGGTTGCTACAGGTTTCAATGTAGAAAAGTTTATTTAGGATTGTTTTTTTATTTCTGATACAGTCACGGTCATTTAATGACACACCAGTGGTTTGAAAACAGAGGAAACAATTTTTGTATTTGTATACAACAAGACAAAAAGACATTTGTCATACAACAAGACAAAATTACATTTGTCATACAGTAAAACACTAGCTGTTATAACAAACCTGAGATTAGGGACCAACAAAATTACTTCGTTTTAAGCATAATTTGTGATACACATATTACAGACATCTTATAGAAATCTTGACAGGGAATGAAAACTAATATTTATAACCATGAATTTGTTGAATGAGTGTAAGTAATAAATGTGTTTTAGTGTATATTTACATGTTCATGATGTGCACATCTTGATTTGATTTTTTAAGTGAAATATCAATACATTTCATGAACTAGAAATGAAATTTTCTCATTAATGCACATCAATATGGATTTAATAAACTCCAACCAATCAAATTATTCCTAACAGATGTCTCCTAACTAGTAACATTGCGTACAGGACACTGCTCCGATCGGATATATTTCCTGGAGCTCTGGAGCTCCGGATATTGTTATCAGTAGAATCTCCGACTGCGGATGCTGTACTGAACGGTCATCACCGGATTTGACCCCGACGTGCTGTACATGGACTGGTCAATGTTACCGGACACAAGGAATCCTTATCTACGTTCCAATCACGCCCCAATAGTCTCTTAAATGGCCATATTGTAATCAAACTGACAGAAAATTGATATCCATATTAATAAGGTATTCAGTTCCATGGCATAATCGTTCTAGTTATAGTACAGACTTGTATTGTCCAATACACAAACGCCATGTCCTGGTCAACACTTGTTTGTAGGTGAGAATTGATTATAGATTGATTGTAGTCGTTTAAGCCAATGAGGCCCTTTAAAGGTTTCGACTAAAATTATACCACATTTGAACTCCATCTAATACAAAAGTTTCCAGGTATCAGGTGTAAGCCATTTACCACTGTTTGAACTCTTGTAATACAGAAGTTTCCAGGTATCAGGTGTAAGCCATTTACCACTGTTTGACCCACCACCACCACCAAAGTGAAATACTTTGAAGAGAGCAATATGAGTTTATATGTTTGGAAGCGATTATATTTAGTCATTAAATTCTTGTATTCCACTTCGTTTGAGCCTTAATTAAGCCTATGAATACACTGAATCTTGTTTGAGTCTCACAAACCTATGAACTTATATCTGTGCATCTGTGTACAGCTGTGAAGTAAGTGCTTCTTCTGAGCTTACAAACAATTCAAGTCTTGTTTGAGCCTCTGTGAACAGCTGTAAAATAAGTGCTCCTCCAGAGCTTATAAACATTTTAAACCTTGTTTGTGCATTTGTGCCCCTGTGAACAGCTGTAAAGTAAGCCTAGTATGAGCCTCAATTGAGCCCCTGTGAACAGCTGTAAAGCAAGCCTTGTATGAGCCTCAATTGAGCCCCTAGGAACAGATAACTGAGCTTATAAACAATTAAAGACTTGTTTGGGCCTCATTTGAGCCATGGGAACAGCTGTAAAGTAAGCCTTGTATTAGCCTCAAATGAGCCCCTGGGAAACGCCCCTTGGAACAGGCAACTGAGCTTATAAACAATTAAAGCCTTGTTTTTGGCGTCATTTGAGCCTGTGAACAGCTGTAAAGTAAGTGCTCTTTCTGAGCTTATAGAGAGTTTAACCCTTGTTTGAGCCTCATTTGAGCCCTGTGAACAACTGTAAAGTAAGTGCTCTTTGTGAGCTTATAAACAATTTAAGCCTTGTTTGGGCCTCATTTGAGCCCTGTGAACAACTGTAAAGTAAGTGCTCTTTGTGAGCTTATAAACAATTTAAGCCTTGTTTGAGCCTCATTTGAGCCCTGTGAACAGCTGTAAAGTAAGTGCTCTTTCTGAGCTTATAGAGAGTTTAAGCCTTGTTTGAGCCTCAAATGAGCCCTGTGAACAGCTGTATAAGTGAAGCACATCTGTCTAATCAATCTCCTTCAGGTTGCTGTTTAGTTGCTAATTTGTCACTACATCTCCTCATGGAACGCCTAATCAATTCATAGATTTGTACAGCTCAAATCTACCGAGGATTAATGGTCAGAATGTATGTATGAAGATATGTCTAGTTCCTCCATATATACATACGAACCTGTCATTTACAAATCCCTCCTAATTCTTCACCTTGTCGGATGTTGATAGCCTAGTGGCCTTAACTAACTGACCATCACCTAGAACTGATGTCAATGATGGCGCCACATTACATTGCAGGACATTGACTTTTGGCCAGTTATTCACATCAGAATGCTTTCATCCCTACAGATATATTTGAACTCATCTAGTCTAAAGGCCGGAATATTTCATTATGGAATTTTAGGGTAGAATATCAGTTAATTTATATACGAGTGAACCCTGTAACAGGTGAAGTGAGACTATACACAGCAGCAAGAAAACTTTTAAGCTTTGAAATATTTGGACATACAGTTTTACAATATTTGAATTTTACAAGCGAAAGAAAGGCATTAATAGAATGTATGACTATCATTTATCAACTAAAATGGACAGTTGTTAATTAGTAACTGAATCCCTAGAGTCACATGTATTCCTAGTACAAAAACAAATCATCATTTGAGTGAGACAAAAAACTAGAACAATATAATGAATGCAACACATGTATTTATCCTGGTTTTTCCATAAAAAGTTGGAATTTTTATGCTGGTCAGTTTTATTAGATTGAATTTGAAAACTATAATTTCATGCTGTTTTTTTTATATATACAAGAAATATATAACCCCCTTACAGTCTGAAAGTGAAGAACCAATAACGTCACCCTAGCACACACCTTACACAGTTTGAAAATGTGTACTGAATGCTTTGTCTAGATATCTTTGAAAGCTTTGAATCAATAGCCTGGACAATAATTATCAAAACCTGTTTGAGCAAATAAGGAATAGAAGAACTTAAGCTAATGTAATAAATTGGTCTTCATTTGGATGGGGGAATATAATTTTACGCTCATTTAAGATCAATATAACTGGAAATCAAGTTCCTCTTAATAAATATTTTCATTGATAATTAATGGTATTATGGGGGCAAAAAGGGAGTCTGGCTTCTCTCAATCAATAGCTTTTCTTGATTTATATCTATGAATGTGTATTAGGGTCCATTTAGGGAGGTGAAGAGGGACATAAGGCATTGGTTGGAGGGCGTGGTGTGGGCGTGGTGTGGGGGTGGTGTGGGCGTGGTGGTGGAGGGGGGATCTAGCTTCCAATCAATACAAAAGTTCTTAAGTATCTTAAATTGGGTCATAAAATTAAGAGCCTCCTAAATAAGTGCTTTAAAAACTAGAAATGTCTGTAATTATAGACATAAATGCCCCGGCAAGCATTTAAGTGGGTCTGCATGGACAAGATACAACGAAACAAGAGGTGACCGCAGGCACAGCGGAACAGGACAGACACGAAAATATCAAATATGAGCTTTCTTTCCATGATATTAAGAATTGAATCTTATATTTAGTTCTGAATCTTTAAGAAATGTAAGAAAAGATTTAATTAGCATTGAATTTCTATGAAAGAAGAGCAATTATCTTTTTTTATTTAATTGTGATAAAATCAGGACGAAAATTACAGTCGCCCACCATGACAGAATTAAAGACTGAAGATCGTTCGGAGATATACCCCACAATCACCACTAGACTCTATATCCGTTCAGACTGGTCCAATAATATTACACAACGGGACAGACACTTAGATATATATCTCCTCCTTCATGCAAAGCCGTCCCAATCTCCCCATCACAGAAAAATATCCAATATTTACACAAAAAATAAAAAAAAATCTATGCTTCAGAGAAATATTAATACATCTAGCCGTTTCTTTGGCATCCCGAGACCCTATCCACGATGATCCCCGATCTACCTAGTGCTCGGAGAGTTATTGCTGTATAGTTCAAACTGTATTGATTCCTAAGTCCAAACATGATAAAAGAGTCGAGTAATTGGCCGTGATAAACGGGAACTGGAAATGCACAACTGTGTTCGACACAGAACATCAATTTAGGAAATATACCTGCTATAAGGATTGCAAAAAAGTGTGCAACTGTAACAACTGTGGCAGCGCATTTCCTGCGAAAATTGCATTCATCGATCAATAAACCATCTATGCATTTTTTTCATTTTTTTTTTATTTCCCTGCTGTATGATTTAACATGTCTGATCATTCTCCTGACCGAGTTCACTTTCTGCCCTCAACATTTATACTTCATCTTATTTCATATTTTGATGAAAAAGGATTTTTTTTCGCTTCAAAGATATGAATCAATATTTTTGCACTTAAAGTGTCATTCATATATATTTATTCACATATAAGTAATTAGGAGACTTAACGCACCATCTAGACCACAAAATACCTTAGATTTTAACTCGTTCACCCTTAAAGACATGTGAACTCTTCTTATTCCATGGGTTCATTATAATTCTCCAGGGGGAATAAGTATATCAGTTGTCCTCAAAAGCTCAACAAAAAATCTGCAGACAAAAACTTATAACCAGATATGGGCTTATTACCAGACCGGGCTTATTACATGGGCTTCTTACCAGACATGAACTTATTACCAGACATGAACTTATTACCAGACATGGACTTTTAACCTGACATGGGCTTATTACCAGACAGGGTCTTATTACCAGACATGGGCTTATTACCAGACATTGTCTTATTATACCAGAAATTGGCTTATCACCAGACATGGACTTATAACCAGGCATGGGCTTATTACCAGACATGGGCTTATTACCAGATATTGTCTTATTATACCAGACATTGGCTTATCACCAGACATGGGACTTATTACCAGACATGGACTTATAACCAGACATGGTCTTATTACCAGAGCAGGTCTTATTACAAGACATTGTCTTATTATACCAGACATCTTATCACCAGACATGGACTTATAACCAGGCATGGGCTTATTACCAGACATGGGCTTATTATTAATACCAGACATTGGCTTATCACTTAACACCAACATGGACTTATAACCAGGCATGGGCTTATTACCAGACATGGGCTTTATTACCACAGATATTGTCTTTATACCAGTACATACTTATCACCAGACATGGACTTATTACCAGACATGGACTTATACCAGACATGGGCTTATTACCAGACAGGGTCTTATTACCAGACATGGGCTTATTACCAGACATGAACCTCTTACCAGATATGAACTTATCACCAGACATGGCTTTATTACCAGAGTGGGGGGGGGGGGGGGGGGGGGCATGAACCACTTACCAGACATGAAACTTATTATCAGACATGGTGCTTATTACCAGTCTTTCAACTTTATTGCAAAACATGCGCTTAAAGCTTATTACCAGACAAGGGAATTATCACCAGACATGGAATTAGATATGAATAGTTGTCTATCAACAGATTTAAAGGCAGCAATGAGTTTTTAATTGATCAGACCAATAACAAATAACAAAAAGAGATTTATATTACAAACCAAAGATGTGTCCTTGTAAGGTTTTACTAATCTGTAAAGATTGTTCATCCACAAACACATGTACATGCTCCTACTGATTAATGCAGTTGAACTACATCTTCAAATTTGTATTAAAATCAAGAAGCAAAGCAAGCATCTTATTTGCATGATCCACCAGCGCAATGTAAGCTAGAAACCTTCATTGCTATTTATATTCCAATGGATTCTTATTGATTCCCCTATCATGAATGTAACTCAGGGGAGAACTTAGTTACAAGTACAGAAAGAAAAGTGTTAGATTTAATGGTGCGAGGTCACAGTTGGTAGTGTTAAATAGGGTGGAGTTACATTGAACTAGAAAATATGGGGAGAAGTAACTAAGATGATTGCGTTGTAATCAATTTTCTATTATAGTCAAGAATGTGTTTAATACCCCCTTTTCCCTGACAGATGCAGAAAAAAACATGCGTTTGGATTTCGTTTTCGTACCTTTCAGTTTAGTTTCGTTTGCGGTTTATCCTTTCGTTTATCGTATTATACGATTGCGTTTGCAATGTCCTGGACACGTTTTCGATCGGGATGGTGTCCGAGCGTTCGTTGGCCGTTTCGTTTGGCGTTTGAGCGTTTTTATTTGGAATATCCGTTTTCGATTCGTTTTCGTTCACGTGCGTATGCGTTTTCGTCCGATCGGGGGGGGGGACACGGTACTTTCTTTTCGTTTTGATTGGGTAATGTTATTTGCTGCATCGAAGTGCCATAACAAAAAAATCTAATTTGGAGTCATACTGCCGAGATTCTAGCATCTTGAACTTATTTCCACTGTATGTTCACAACACATTTGAAAATTTAATTAGTTTCAGAATTAGGTAACAGGGTACAGGATTTCTAATTAATTCTAACTTGAAGTTAGCTGTTCAGTTTTAATTTGGTACATGTACTTGTACTGCATGAGAGGAACGGTAGCTGTAGTATCCTGAAAGCTTAACGGAGGGGTGCGAGGCAGGGGTGGGGGGTAGGTGAGAGAGATGTCATCTTTTTCCTAAAAAATGGTAGGGGGGGGGAGGCAATATTCACGAGTTTAACACTCTAGTTCAGATGTTTTAAACCATATAACGATATCTCCTTCTCTGCATTTTACATGAACTATTTTCACGGTAACAATAGTTTTAAGGACATCTTTTACTTGTATTAGTAATTTCAAGAAGGTTTTATATATCTCATTTTATAGAACTTTTTATACTGCATTACAATTAAGATACGTCGTCCGTCCAATTTAAACATGAACAAATATATTCACGATCTAAATTATTAACTTGTTCTACCACGTTAGAGAATACCCACCTACCCCGTTTACGTAACAGTGAGTCAGGTAAACATCTGGTCCGTAACTCAGGTAAGACACGTGTTATTTGACAGAGCTCCGTTCAAGCCGTTGCCACGTCTGGAGTGATGTATCAAAATGGAGCTAATATGATTCACTTAAATACTAGCCCATATCTCGGTCAAGGTCCCGATCGGACTTCAGAAAAGGGGATTTAATTCAAATTCATTTTAAACCGTTCAAACGGTACAATGAGGTGCAAGTTAACAACATGTCAAATTTACACAGTTTTTTTTTCAAAAGAGAATGAGTACATAATACCATGGATATAAATTTTCAGCAAATGTCTCATCTTTTTTTTTACCCTTTCCTCACCTCTTTCTTTAAATGCAAAATAGATTAATCAAGGATTTATATGTGTGTGTCATCTAAGTCCTTAGGTGTTGTCTACTTGTAAATCCTTGGATAAATTAAAACTGAATTTTGTAATTCTTTTAACGTTTGTTAACTCTTAATAATTTAAACTTAAAAGCATACCTCACTTGGTACTCTGTGTAATTACTATTTCTTAAGTTTGCTGTTTGGCGACTAACATCATCATTGACATTGTAATATAAATGTGACATTCATAATCAGAAAGTTCATTTAAAATCACAAACGATATGCAATAGGTTATCGTGCGGGCAAATCAAATAATAACAAAAATTATCACTTGAATGTTTCTACGTTACCATTTGATGTATTACATTAAATAACATTGTAAAAACCTCTTGTCATATGCAACAATAGAATACTATCTGATAATTTGAAATGTGTTAGCTGTATTTTGTCGAGCGTTATTTGGATACCATATTCCCTACACAAATACATGTTATGAATATTTACGATAACATACATGAACCATTGTACAAGTAAAAACCCAAATAACGGACATAAACATATATGCAAAAAATAATAGTATATTATAATATAAGAATAAAGAACTAATATAATATTGATTTATAATAGATTCGCCCATAGACTGTTTTTGCACTAATTAATTCACATTTTGTGTGTCCAAAAAATTATATTTTGTTGACTTAATCTTCCATAAATGTAAAAGTATTTTTACATTGAATTCTCATATAAAATGTTCAAATTATTTGAAGACTTCTTATTAAAATTGCCTGTCCATGCATGGTAAACCGTATGGTGAGACATTATATCCATTATCGGGTATACAGTAATTACGGAAAGGACATTTTTACGAAAGATAGTGATTTTCGTCGTCAATATATCACGTTGCCATACGATATACCACAATTTTATTCGAAAGAAACATTTTTAGTGCCATTTTCAACCGTTGTGAAATAATTGTCAATGTCAAAAGGATATATTATAGTCATTTTTTATTTAATTTTAATAAAACTATATTTATTTGTAATATATTATAGTGTATATAATTTTCAAGTGTATTTTTAATATATCAATAAGATACTGATAAAATTGCCTATTGGTTGAATGCAATGCCCAATGTTTAAAATGTGTTTGTTCATGTTAATACACTTACAATAATTTAATTATTTTATGTATCTTTCGAACAAAATATTGTATTTGCAAGGCCGGTACAGGCGAAGGACGTACATTTCATGAAATTGTATAAACGATGCCGTCCCTTGTTTACATTAAATATAGTACATCCGTGACCAAATCTATTTGTTATTGTTGCCCTTGGCCGTGGACATTGCTTGCCGAGAGTGAACAAGTACCAAGATACTAAATTTATATTGCAGTAATTCTATATATTTGTCGAATTCCTGATCACTATACAAACCGTTGTGTGACGATCGATTAACTATGATACACTTTTAATTTTCCGGTCTCGGCGATTTTTTACCTTTCGTTTTTCGTTTTTTCGTTTGCGAGTTTCGTTTTTGCGTTTTGCTTTTTTCTTTGCGTTCATCTTGAATAGCTTGCGTTTTTCGTTTTGCGTTTTTCGTTCTTCGTTATTCGTTTTTCGTTTGCGTTTTCGTTCGTTTGCGTTTGGTTTTTCGCTTTCGTTTTTCGTTTCGCGTGCGTGTCGAGGGAACGTTACACGCATTAAGTACTGTAGTCTCCTTTCGATAAATCAAGACACAGCTACAAGTATCAAGTAGCCCTCAATCTTTGTATATGTTTCAATATCAGAAATATACCTGTCAACTTTCAGGAATTACAATGCGGGATAAAGTGCGTGAAGCGCTATGCGTTGCTTATGCAAAAAAAAAATATGTCTGTTTAGGGTTGCCCGACCGACCCTAATTTTTTACCCCCCACCGTAATTTTTTTTTCCACTTTTCTACGAAAAAAAATATTAAAAGTCGTTATTTCAATCTCAGACTCTGGTTCCAGCCATCATTTTAGAGTGAGAGACACTAAAAAAAGGAATAAAAAATTCCTCCCGACCAACCGACCCTTCTTTTTTGCAAATGTAACCCTCAACAGACATATTTTTTTTGTCCTTATCAATTTTTTGATATTTAAGCATAATCCCTGGTTTTTTTTTGAAAATAACAAGAGGCAGAAATATTTCAATATTTAACAAATAAATAAACTTTATTTTTATATCCTATAAGTTAAAAACTTATACATACATATAGCCGTATCCACGCCCCATGATATGACTATACAATAGCTATAGACACAGTGTTTATTTCATGATCGGTTGATCGGATGATCAAACCTCATCCCATTGGTGCCGCTCCGGTAAGGCCAGTTTTCAGAAGTGTTTTTTAGTTTAATTTGATTAGTCATCTCAATTCTCAAAATTGATGTGGTATTTGGAATCGGTTTTGGAAGTTTTAATTACTATAAACAGAGAGGAATTTAAATTCCATACATCACATCTTTGTTCGGTTTTAAGAGATGATCAGTTTTGGTATGTTACAGTGTATATGGCAAATTAAAAAAGTGATCTCACAACCCCTCCGTCCCCCTGGCCTCCCCTCCTTTAACTACCAGCCCCTCCGTCCCCACGACCTCCCCTCCTTTAACTACCAGCCCTCCGTCCCTCGACCTCCCCTCCCTTAACTACCAACCCCTCCGTCCCGCAACCTCCTCACCCTTGACTACCAGCCCCTCCATCCCCCAACCTCCCTCCCTTAACTCCAAACCCCTCCATCCCCCAACCTCCCCCTCCCTTAACTACCAACCCCTCCGTCCCTTGACCTCCTCTCCTCTTAACTACCAACCCCTCCATCCCCCGACTCCTCTCACTTAACTACCAACCCCTCCATCCTCCGACCTCCTCTTCCTTAACCCCGACTCCTCCATCCTCCGACCTCCCCTCCCTTAACTACCAACCCCTCCATCCCCCGACCTCCTCTCACTTAACTACCAATCCCTCCATCCTCCGACCTCCTCTCCCTTAACTCCCAACTCCTCCATCCTCCGACCTCCTCTCCCTTAACTCCCAACCCCTCCATCCTCCGACCTCCTCTCCCTTAACTCCCAACTCCTCCATCCCCCGACCTCCTCTCCCTTAACTCCCAACTCCTCCATCCTCCGACCTCCTCTCCCTTAACTCCCAACCCCTCCATCCCCCGACCTCCTCTCCCTTAACTCCCAACCCCTCCATCCCCCGACCTCCACTCCCTTAACTACACCAATCCCCCTCCCATCCCCCGACCTCCTCTCCCTTAACTACCAACTCCTCCATCCCCCCGACCTCCCCTCCATTAACTCTCCTAACTCCTCCGTCCCCCGACCTCCTCTCCCTTAACTCCTAACTCCCTCCGTCCCCCGACCTCCTCTCCCTTAACCTCCCAACTCCTCCACTCCTCCACACCTCCCTGGTTAACTCCCAACCTAACTACCAACCCCTATAAAAACCATCCCCCTTCCCCGACCCTCCTCTCAACTTAACCTCCTCCTCACCTTAACCAACCCCTCCGTCCCCCCCCCCGACCTTCTCTCCCAACTTAACACTCCAGCCCTAACTCCTCCGACCATCCCCCGACCTCCCCTCCAACTAACGTCCTAACTCCGTCCGTTCCCCCGACTCCCAACCCCTCCGTCCCTTCCCTTAACTACCAACCCCTCCGTCCCCCTGACCTCCCTCCCATTAACTCCTAACTCCTCCGTCCTCCTGAACCTCCTCTCCCTTAACTCCCAACCCCTCCGTCCCCCGACCTCCTCTCCCTTAACTCCCAACCCCTCCGTCCCCTGACCTCCTCTCCCTTAACTCCCAACCCCTCCGTCCCCCGACCTCCTCCCTTAACTCCCAACTCCACCTCCCTACGGACCTTAACTCCCAACTCCTCCACCCTCCGTCCCCAACCTCCTCTTCTTAACTCCCAACTGGGCCTCAGCTCTTAACTCACTTACTACCAACCCCCTCCGACCTCCTCTCCTTAACTACCCCCCATTACCCTCCTCCCTCTCAAACTTACCTACCAACCCTAAGACACCTCCTGTCCTAGGGAACTCCCGTCCTCCTCCCCCGACTCCCTAACTACCAGCCCCTCCGTCCCCCGACCTCCTCTCCCTTAACTCCCAACCCCTCCGTCCCCCGACCTCCTCTCCTTTAAGTGTTAACCTACCAACCCCTCCGTCCCCCGACCTCCTCTCCCTTAACTACCATCCGTCCCCGACCTTCTCTCCAATTAACCCCCAACCCTCCCCTCGCTTAACTACCTTTACCAACACCCTCCGTTCCCCCAACCTCCTCTCCCTTAACTACCACCCCTCCCAAGTCCTAACGTCCTCTCCCTTGAAACCCCCCACAGTCCAACCTCCTCTCCCTTAACTACCAGCCCCTCCTTCCCCGACCTGCCTATCTCCTCCGTCCCCCCCTCCTCTCGCCTTAACTCCCAAGTAGTTTTATCACCTTGTCTCCCCCTCCTCCTCTACCCTTAACTGGTAACTACCAGCCCCCTCCGTCCCCCGACCCTCCTCTCCCTTAACTCCCAACCCCTCCGTCCCCCGACCTCCTCTCCCTTAACTACCAACCCCTCCGTCCCCCAACCTCCTCTCCCTTAACTCCCAAGTCCTCCATCCCCCGACCTCCTCTCCCTTAACTCCCAACCCCTCCGTCCCCCGACCTCCTCTCCCTTAACTACCAGCCCCTACCTCATTCTATCTCACTCTTTTTTTAATTTACTATACCGTATGACCTATTGTCATCATGCATCGTCCATCGTTGTGGGCCGTGCGTAACCTTTTCATTCAAGCGACTTCATCTCAAGAATCGAAAGGCCCAGGGTACCCATGTTGGGCCTGCTGCCTGCTGGGATGAAGTGCTATCAAGTTTGTTTAAATTAATAACCACGACTGGCATTCAAGGTCACAGGGGTCAAATAGGTTAAAATCTTGAAACGACTTCTTGAGAATAACTAGGACGCCTTGAGACCCAATATTGGGCCTGTGACATGCTTGGACAAAGAACTACCAAGTTTGTTCAAATGAATGACCTTGACCTTCATCCAAGATCACCAGGGTCAAATAGGCTTAAATCTGGAAATAACATTTTGTAAATAACTGAGATGCCTAGAGACATGATATTGGGCCTGTGGCATGCTGGGATAAAGGTCTACTAAGTCTGTTCAAATGAATGACCTTGATCTTAGTCATTCACATGAAGTCGTTTAAAGATTTTAGCCTATTTGACCCCTGTGACCTTGAATGAAAATGTGACCTTGAATGAAAATTAAGGTCATTTATTTGAACAAACTTGGTAGCCCTTCATCCCAGCATGCTACAGGCCATATATCAGGTCTCTAGACCTTTCGGTTATTGAGAAGAAGTCTTTTAAAGATTTAAGCCTTTTTGATCCCTGTGACCTTGAATGAAGGTCAAGGTCATTCATTTGGAAAAAAAACTTAGTAGCCCTTCATCCAAGTATGCTACAGGCCAAATATCAGTACCCTAGGCCTTTTGGTTATTGAGAAGAAGTTGTTTGAATGAAAAGTTCACGAACGGCACATGACGACGGACGAAGCATGATGACTATATAGGTCATGCTGACCCTTCCAGCCAGATGACCAAATAAACTAAAAGCAAGAACAACCAGTAACTCTGATATAAAAGACAAATGTTGATTATTGATAAAACAGTAATTAATAAACAAGTTATATTTACAGAATACTCTCACATTGTTATTATCACTCCATAACTATGATTACAGAATATACAACAGGTCAATCCTAATTATTCCAACCAAGGAAAGGGAGAAGGATTTGTCACTCAGGGTTTTGGACGAATACTTGAGTGCTTTTGTTTTTGTGCTGTGACTATGATGTTTGGCTACAACTGATTTTCCTTTGATATCCGCCAGCCTAACCTTTGATGTAGCTTGTGGGTGCCAGGCTAACCGTCTTTTTTTCTTAAGCCGTATCCATAATTTCATACACTGTCACTGTAGAAGTATTATCACAGCTATCAACCTTTTATTACTGTTTAGGTACTTATTGTTTTATAAAAATTGCTGTTTCTGTAGTAAGTTTTAAGACATTTCCTGTAAGTAGTTTTTCACCATCCTTAAAATAACCCTAGGCATATTGAAATTTATTCAAACTTCACATTTTTTGTTATCTTTTGACTAAATAAGACAACTATTTGTTTTAATAGAAATTTTCACATATCCAGGTTCTCCCTGCTGCGTACTGTGGTGTTAAGTACCCGTGTAAAGAGAGACAGTGACGAATCATTTCTAACTGTATAGTTTTATTCTTGCTATCCAACAATATTAATTCTTATACTTGTAGTAGTTTTTCAATATCTATACACATACATTTGTAACTTTTCAATTAACAATATTCTGTACATTATCACAATAATCTATAACAAATTGGCCTAATTAATTTTAATGAATACAGCATAACCCTGCTGGTAGTAGGTTATGCCACAAGTTCACTTTTACTGTCCCTGTACCTGACAAATTATAGTCATTATCACATCCATGTACTATCACAATCACACCCTGCTGTACTGTAGTAGTTTTATATCACAGTTTTATCTAAAACTATCACACCCTGCTGTACTGTAGTAGTTTTATCACAGCTATCACACCCTGCTGTACTGTAGTAGTTTTATCACAGCTATCACACCCTGCTGTACTAGTAGTTTTATCACAGCTATCACACCATGCTGATTACTGTAGTAGTTTTATCACAGCTACACCCTACCTGCAACTGTACACACACCCTGCTGTACTGTAGTAGTTTTATCACAGCTATCACACCTTGTACTGTAGTAGTTTTATCACAGCTATCACACCTGCTGTACTGTAGTAGTTTTTATCACAGCTATCACACCCTGCTGTACTGTTTTATCACAGCTAATGTAGTAGTTGTATCCAAAATCACAGCTATCACACCCTGCTGTACTGTATAGTTTTATCACAGCTATTGCTGTACTGTAGTAGTTTTATCACAGCTATCACACCCTGCTGTACTGTAGTAGTTTTATTTATATCACAGCTATCACACCCTGCTGTACTGTAAGTACATTTTTATCACAGCTATAGTACTGTAGTAGTTTTATCACAGCTATCACACCCTGCTGTACTGTAGTAGTTTTATCACAGCTATCACACCCTGCTGTACTGTAGTAGTTTTTATCACAGCTGTCATCACCACCCTGTAGTTTTATCACTGTAGTAAGTTTTATCACAGCTATCACACCCTGCTGTACTGTAGTAGTTTTATCACAGCTATCACACACCTGCTGTACTGTAGTAGTTTTATCACAGCTATCACACCCTGCTGTACTGTAGTAGTTTTATTATCACACCCTTGCTGTACTGTAGTAGTTTTATCACACTAATCACACCCTGCTGTACTGTAGTAGTTTTATCACAGCTATCACAGCAGTTTTATCTATCACACCTGCTGTACTGTAGTAGTTTTATCACAGCTATCACACCCCCTGCTATTACTGTACTGTAGTTTTATCACAGCATTTACCTGCTGTACTGTAGTAGTTTTATCAACAGCTATCACACCCTGCTGTACTGTAGTATATCACAGCTATCACACCCTGCTGTACTGTAGTAGTTTTATCACAGCTATCACACCCCTGCTGTACTGTAGTAGTTTTATCACAGCTATGCACACACCTGCTGTACTGTAGTTTTATCACAGCTATCACACCCTGCTGTACTGTAGTAGTTTTATCACAGCTATCACACCCTGCTGTACTGTGTTAGTTTTATTCACAGCTATTTTATGTACAGTTTCTACAAAGGAGTGCTAATTCACACCCTGCTGTACTGTAGCATGGGCTATACCACCCACATCACACCTGACTGAGTAGTTTTATCACATCAAAACTGTGATCAATCACTGCGACATTGTTAGTGACAGGACACTCTGTGATATGGTTTCCCAGTCCCTGCTTGCCATTGTAGTGAGTACCATCTGACCTTGAATTTGGAGACATTTCCTGACATTTGAAATGACATGGTTCTTTGCTGTAATACATATGCTGTAAGGATATGTTTTAG